>NW_026732181.1:7500-450000 GCF_028476545.2 Physella acuta | reverse complement strand
TTTCAATATAATATACAGAAACACTTTACAGAAACACTCAGTGCAACAAGCCCACTGCACTATCATCTTTGTAAACACAATTCAGAGATTTTGTGTTTCTATTCTAAATTACTAATTATTTTTATTAGTGATTTACAATGATTATTTATTTATGCTGATACATTTATTATTTTATCAGCTATATTTAATAATAGTGGGCAGCATATTGTACAGTTATTTTTTTAATTGATTGATTGATTGATTGATTGATTGATTGATTGATTGATTGATTGATTGATTGATTGATTGATTGATTAGATTAGATTAGATTAGATTGATGAATTTGTTGATTTTTATATTATTTTTACCACCCACCCACCCACCCACCCACCCACCCACCCACCCACCCACCCACCCACCCACCCACCCACCCACCCACCCACCCACCCACTCACTCACTCACTCACTCACTCACTCACTCACTCACTCACTCACTCACTCACTCACTCACTCACTCACTCACTCACTCACTCTTTCTTTATTCATTCATTTATTCATTCATTCATTCATTCATTCATTCATTCATTCATTCATTCATTCATTCATTCATTCATTCATTCATTCATTCATTCATTCATTCATTCATTCATTCATTCATTCATTCATTCATTCATTCATTCATTCATTCATTCATTCATTCATTCATTCATTCATTCATTCATTCATTCATTCATTCATTCATTCATTCATTCATTCATTCATTCATTCATTCATTCATTCATTCATTCATTCATTCATTCATTCATTCATTCATTCATTTCTTTATTACAAACATCAAATTTACTTCATACTACCTTTTTTCTTTTCTTCTTTTCCAGTATCCCTTGTCACATTCCAGAATCTGAAGCAACACCCTTGACTGGCTACAACAACAACACCCTCACTGATTGAAAAATTGCAAACCTCGTTATTAACAACAAACATTATTCTGCAAATCTGTCAAGAAATCATCATCACCATTATCACCGTCTGCACCTACTTGGGAAAATCCATCATTATCCTGCCGTGCTCTGACAAACACAAGACTATTTTGCCAAAGGTTCATCTGGTCAGTCAAAGCTATTCAAGCTGCCGAACAAAGACTGATATATCAATTTGGCCTCTGTCATCCTATAGCCACCTCCATACTTTTGTCAATATTGGATAAATACATCTGTGAGATTGCATGCAGCATATAAGTTATATTCCAAGGAAACTAAATAAATTCAAAACTTTATTTTATACATCTTCTTCCCTAAGCATGAAGCGCAACACCTTCCTATTCGACCAATCATCTTTCACAACCTCAACATAGTTAACACCTGGTTTCAATCTCCACTAACTACATTCAAACACATTAATTTTTTTTTGTTTTAATGTATTATGTATTTTTTTTTATTTATACATTACCACCACATTAACAACAATTTGTGGGATTCTCCAGATAAGGCCTATTTAACAATGTCATTCCTTTTTTACATCATTTCATTTTTGTAATTATAGATTACTTGAATACCTTTTTTTGTTATTCATGACGCAACAACATTATTTTAATTAGGTTTCTCTTCATTACTCAAATTCAAATTATTATTCTATTTCTAACTTTGTTTGTTTATTTAACTTTTTTTCTTTATTTGTTTGTTTTTATGACTACTCTTGCTTAATTGCTCACTTCTACAATTGCATTTTCATTCAACCTTTCCTAGTTAGTACAAAAATGTACTCTTTTTAATCTTATTACACTGATAATTGTAAATCATAAATATTATATTAAATACTTGTATCGGCTTGCTGTTTATTGTTCAGAATTCATTGTTTTCTCTCTGCTACAACTGAGTATGAGATGCATATTTGTCTGTCAGGTATTCTATATGGTACAAGAATGTACAAGCATTTATTCCTTTTTTTGTTCAAATAAATTTTCAATGGAGTTAAATAGAATACATTTCACAATTTTTATTCACAAAATCTTTGTTCACAATGTATGATTTCATCTGTTAATTTCTATATACATTACCAACTTCTTTTCCATTTGGCCCTACATACCCTATATCAACTCATTACTACAATATTATCTGTCAGTACTTGGGCAGATGATTCTTGTTAGCTCTGGACAGCCACTCTTCTAGAGCCACTCTTCTAGGAGAGACAAATCCAAAATGAAACAATTGTTGCATTTTAGTTTATTCTTGGTTGGACAAACGCTATTGAAGCAAATCCAAAAAGAAAAGCAGGCTGAAATAGGCACATAACCTCAATGGCACATAACCATTTGACATATATCTTTAATTGTGATGGAGGCGTTGTCAAGTCGGCAAAAGCTCATGGTTGATAAATTCGAAAAAGTCGCAAGTTCAAACCCTCTGCCAGAAAAGGCTAGATCCCTCTCCCTCCCTCCCCCCCCCACCCCAAACACTGAAAATTAAGAACTAATAAGATCTATCTGTAATCAGTACAGTACTTTTACATAATTAAATATTTAAATTTATTGAATATCATAACCACTCTGCACTAACAATAAATTTTGAAACATAAATGCAGACAAATGCACTACAGCAAATATTATTATTAATGGTTATTACCTATTTAAAAAATTTGTTCTATGACTATAAAAAAGGCTATTTATACAAAGATATTTAATTAAAAAAAAAAAATCGAAGTTTTAATTATACTACACTGGTATAGATATAATATATGGACTTGAATCTCCTTTTTATTTTTAACGTAAGTATATTGGGCCTATAAAATTGTAATTTTTATATCTATAATATATAAAATACATTAAAATCTATAATTTCTTACAACAGATAAAATTATGTTGATATATCTATTTTTAAACAAAAAATTATCTTTAACATCCATGCCAACTATCCCTTATTTGAACTCTGACCTCTTTACCTACTAATTTCAAAAATACTTCCTACAACAACAAATCTATCACTACAACATTTTACTTCATATTTTTTTTTACTACACAGTGACCATCATCTTTTTCTCGATTATTTGGGGTAAGTCGTAGTCTAAGTCTAATAAAAAAATAACTAGGCCTATTATAATATAATAATATTATACTCATATACTGACTCAGTCTGACTTAAATAGTAGGCCTATACTACGCCATACTCAACTATACTGAATTTAATACTAGACTAGAAGATAGATCTAGAATCTAATCTTCAATCTTCCTAACTAGATCTAGAAAATAGTGTAACTTACTAACTAGGCCTAATGAAATTATTATATCTAAGATCTTGATCAAAACATTATTCGTAGAACGGTAGAGGCATAGGCCTAGATCTATAATTTAATCTACACCCAGAGTATCTACTATCTATTCTATCTCCTAGAAATTCTACATCTAGTACTATTCTATTATTCATTATTCTACTAATTCTAGACTGAAAATCTTCATTTAGAATTCTAAATCGAGCATAAAAGTGACCCAAGTACTTAAATGTTCATTAATAAGCTGAAATATAGGCCTAGGCATAATACATTTTATTAGATATTTCAAGTGGTAGAGTTTGGGATTGGTAAAAAAAAAAAGGTTCAATTTCAATTTCTAGCTTTTAAAATAAAATTTAATACTAGTACGCAATTTAATACTAGTACGCATATGCTTACTGTCTAAATTTATTTCACTTTACACTACACAACAACACAACTACAATGATAAACCATCTGTCCCCCTACAACTTAATATATTTTATTGACTATCCCATAGACTATAGACCTAAACTAAATAAGACTACTTTTTAAAAATGTGGTCCCACAGGTTTCTAGAAGCTAGATCTCCATCCATTTGCCTATAACATATGCAATGAATATACATTTCATTGAGCTGTTATGCTCAGGGAAAAGACAAATTATATCAAACTTACATGAACATCACATGTACAATTACAGAAAATACTGTTCATCTTCACATCAACACCATTGAATATTATAAGTAAAAGTGTGATTCTTCTTATTCTGATTATTCAGTTTTTGAAATTACATTCTAATATTTTCATATTATTTTAATTAGGAACTGATAACTTGTCAAGATGTCGCTGTCAGGAGAAGGTGTGATTTATGCGACTAGTCCGAGTGATAAAGTTGCTCAAGAAACTGCACGCAGAGAGCGAAGACGGAGGAAAATTGTAAAAGAGCTTTTTGATACTGAAAAGACTTACTTAACGCATTTAGAACTTATCAATAAGGTACACTTATATTAAACAAATTTCAAAACAAATATTTAGAACATTAATCATTATCTATTACTAATACTAGGTTTAACCATTCACATTTTTTATTTATCAGTTTTCAATTTAAATGATACTTCAATTATTGTGAAATTAAGATCTTTATAAATGTATCTTTTCCTTTTAGTTTTTTGATTTCCCGCTACGATTTGCATGCCTAGTACCTGATGATGTCCATGGCAGGCTGTTCAGCAATCTTGAGCAGATTCGAGAAGTGAATGTAACACTGCTAGAAACCATGGAGCAGACGACTATTGGTCAAGCTTTTACCCAACTGGCTCCTTTCCTAAAACTGTATTCTACTTACGCAAATAACCACCAGCAAGCTTTAAATACATTACATGTAAGTTACTGCATTGATAATTCTTTTAAATTAAATGGTATTCTATCTGTTAGTGTAATTAAAAATTAGGCATATATGTCCAAAATGCCAGTTTTCCAACCCGATAATTGAGCGTCAGAGTCCTAGAGGCTGGTAATCCGTCTTATTAAATATATTTAGCAGCGTACTGAATAAAACAACGCATATCTTTTTGGGGAAAGTTGAAAGTGAAATTCTTTGCACTTTGTAAAATACATTGTGAAGTAAAAAATCGGTTATTTTATATTATTTTATTATTGGGTTATATTTATTATTATAATAACAATACAGAGATAAGCTACTCTAGTTATGTCATTATGTTTAGTAAGTAGTATAAAACAATTATTTTATTCGTAAAGAAGCAAGAATTACCATAACTTGCTGAATCGTTGAATGAGCCTTATTATATAATGGGGCGTGATTTTCTCCAAAGGTTCAGAAGTTATAGGCAAAGTTAGAAACAGATAAGTGAATATCAGTTAGGGACTGGGAGCTCAGGAAATGGTAGAAATTAGGCCAGGGAGGCCCAGTCTCGAAGGGTTAAGAGTGGTATCTTTTTGCTGGGTTAGTAGGTTTAACTGGCTGCATATACATGTCCCATCGTCTGGATTGTTGTCATTAAGTTTAGTCAATGTTCAAATCATGCATTAATTATTGCCCAGTTAATGTATTTTCAAGCGTAAAGTAGCATAAACATCTTTGATTTTGTGTTCCTCAATTGATGCTACATTACTCACTAGGCAACAATTATAATCGAACCCTTAAACCTTTTTCATTTCTGACATAGCTATAACAATTTTATAAATTTCTTTAATTTTTTAGGAGTGGCAGATTAAAAGTCAAGAATTCAGTTCGTTTATTGCAAGGCAAGAAGATCGTCCAGAAGTTAAGGGACTAAAACTTAATGCACTTTTAATAACACCTGTACAACGAATTCCAAGGTTTTATTATTAGTTTTTAAAAATTACATTACTCATGTTGGCCTACTGATTTTAGCCTTAGAAATTTATAATAAATGTGATTGATTATATGCCAAATTCTATGCACTTTATTGATTTATACTTGTTCCCAGAATAATAAATGTGTGTTCTAAGAATGATTGTAATTGAACTTTTCAGATACAAAATGCTGCTTGAAGAACTACTAAAAAACACACCTGATGAGCATCATGACTATCAGAAAATCTCAGGTACAACAGTGTAATACTTTATCATTAAGATCTTTCTTTAAAAGTTCAGTTTTGTTTAAAATTCAAATCTTACTTTAGTTGTATTTAATATATTTGCTGCTGTTACAGAAGCTGCAGAAAGAATGGCAGATATTGCTATGCACATAAATGAGCATATCAGACAAAATGAAAATTTCATGAAGATGCTTGCAATACAGCGCAGCTTTGACAGCTCAGCTCCCAAGTTGTTGGCACCAGGACGAATTTTTATTAAAGAAGGACCTCTAAAAAAAGTTGGTGCCTTTTAATTATTATTTTTATTTCAATAATTTTAAGACAAAATATTACATTTAACTGTTATTATTTTTCTTACCATTTTTTAGGTGTCTCGAAAAGGAGGGAAATCTTATGAAAGAATGTTTTTTCTGTTTTCTGACATTCTTCTTTATGGAAAACCAAAGTTTCTTGATGGGGGTGGCAAGCAGTACACTTGTTCTTGTGTTCTTCCTCTACGCCACTGCAAAGTTGAAACTGTTTTCATAACAAATTTTGGTAAATCTGACACTGGGGGTGTTTTTAGAGTAAGTTGCCCTTCGTTATAGGTAAGAATTTATGGACTGTGAAATGTAAATAAGTTCTTTAACTGAACCAATTGATCCTTCATTTTCATTTCTGTCCTTATCATTTGGATGCTCATTTTTTAGAACATAATTTTTTTGGTACTACACTCACATTAAAATTTTAATTTATGTAATTACATCTACTGCCTATGAATGACTAATTTAAAAAAATTGGGACCATTTGAAAATGCCAAATTTATTCATAACATTGCTCGGTTCGGTCACTATTTGATCAACTAGTTCCATGCATAACTGTAAATGGTTAACTTGTATGTTTACATCTTTCTAAACACTTATTGAGCTTCTTTGAAAACATTAACTAATGTTTTAGTCAGATGGAAATGCATAGGTACAAAAGGTACTATCTATAAATTATTTATTCTCCAAGCAATTTTTAAAAATAGTGTTTTAGAATAAGCAATTTATTTTTGTATTTTTTTTTAATATTAAGGATTATTTATTTGCCAATTAATACAGTTAGAAGTTCGTTTCCTTTAATCTTTAATTCATTCTATTAAAATTCAACAAATGATGAAAATTTCAAACAAGGGAGTTCCCCTAACAGTCCATAGGGCACAAAATAAAATAGTTCACCGGTTTCATGACCTAGCCAATGATGAAATGATATGGTCAGCATTTTGCCCAGCTACTATTTTACCTAATCAGTCAGGTACCTATCATAGCTGGGTACTCTGAATAGACACTGCCATCACATACATTTTGTAATTTCTTTACGAGTTGAAAATCTATTTCTTTTATTATGTCATGGTTATTTTAATTTTGCTCTCCAAAAAAAAGCTTTTTCAATTTTTTATTCTTTTCTTTGTTATAATTACACATTTGTCTACACAGATCACATGCAAAGAAGAAAGCCTTGTACTTTATTCAGATGACAAAAAAAA
The DNA here is from genome assembly GCF_028476545.2 of Physella acuta. NCBI lineage: Eukaryota > Metazoa > Mollusca > Gastropoda > Physidae > Physella > Physella acuta. The sequence goes on along the minus strand of NW_026732181.1, from coordinate 442,687 downwards.
TGCTAAAGAATGGAGTGAGGAAGTGGACAAAGCCATAAGGTTTTCTGGAAAACATTTTTTATAATATTTATATCTTAAAACATTTAACATGCTCTCAATAAAACAAAATGCACTAGACTTCATACCTTTTTGGTACATCATCCTAAATTCTTGAAAATGGAATAAACTATTTATTTATGGTTGTTACTTAATTTAATTGAGCCCCCCGTTTGTATGATATCAAAAACGAAATCTACAATTTTAATACAATGATCTCTTGATATCTCGTTCTAGAGATATAGGAATAAACTATTCAGCATTTTTTTACATAATTATTAAGATTTGTATATTACTTCTGAAATCAACACAAAACTTTTATTATCCTATTTAGTCTTTTATGTTCCACTTCCTATTTTTTCCAACAACTCATTTTGCTGTAACTAAATATATCAATAATTTATAATGATATTTATAATATGAATAAAAACACTAGAATTGAAGGTAATACATCTGTTTATAAAAGTCATTGTGATAAGTTTGATGTCAGTACACTTAGGTAGATTATCATTTATTTGAAACATAAATTACGACTTTACAGAAAGGTGTGTGATGATAGACAGACTTTACGGAAACCAAGCAGCAACAAAATACCATTACGTGGACGTTCTTTAAGAAGACACAGACAGCAGCAGAAAAAAACAGACATCAAAATTCCTGGGGTAAATTCTTTTCCTTCAACTAATTTTTTTGTAATGAGACAACAACATGTTGCATTATAGATGAAAAAATTATATGAAAAAAGTCCACTTATTTTTACATTAACACAATTAACACTAACAGACTACTTTTCAATTACAATATGATATACATTGAATATATACTTTAAATTGTTAATCACTTGTTAATCCTATAGTTATCTAAAAAATATGGTTGTCTTATTAAATGTGGTATCTTCCTCATGCAGAAAACTCCCATGCGTCCACTATCAATAATTAGCAACATTAGTGAGGACTCTGACTGCTCACCAAATGTTAGAGCCAGACTTGAGCCAGTTAGACAACATTTCAAGCTAGCTCGTAACACGAGTATCTCACATTTTGACAACAAGGTGGAAGAAACTGACCTGGACTCACCTGTACTTAGGTACATGTTTGTCACAGCCTTTTGTGCTGTTAGCTTCATGGTACAAACTCAAAAAACAAATACCAACCGCTCTCCTCTCTACTCCTTTGTTATTACATATTATAGTCTGATTTATAACATTAAACAACCCACGTTCAGGAAATTTTCATGATTTTATTGGTTCATTGATGCAACGACTTCACTGCCAAAACATCGTCATTTTCTTCGCGCTCTCTACCTCCTTGCTTCCTTTTTTTAGCGCATGCGCACACCCACCCTATATTTTAGATTTCTATAGACCTTTTATGAAACATACTCGAAACATGCATTCACCTTACATTTAACTGTTACAATGTTGTCTAACTATTGCTTTTGCTGTTAGCTTTAACATTAAATAAATTTCATACTTTTGCTTCTGGATAGATACTTCCATATATTTCTTTTTTTTTTTTTTCAACGTTTTTACAAATTTGTGAAAAATATCCATATTGGTTTAATGTTAAATTTATTCAAATATCTAGAAAAAAAACTTGCCCTGATAACAGTTTGGCTGGGACTGATAGCTACAGAGACAGCTTTAGTTCAAAGATTAGCCAAGATAGCTGTAGGGAATCATTTGAAGAAGACTCTACAGCTGACAGTGAGCAGCAGAGCCTCAAACAGTACAGCTTTTCACTACGGGGTAGCCAGAGCAATTTGTGTGAACCTGTCAAGGTACGGCTGGTGTGTCTTTAATTTTTGAATGATGAAGCCTATATTTGAGTCAGGTGTTAAAGTCATATATTTATCTTTATTAACAATATAGAACCCGGTTCAAACTATAGGGAAATAATTAATTTTAGTAAAAGAAATCAGGTTCATATAGTCACAAAAAGTTTAACACTTAAATTATTATTCAGTGGTCGTTTTATTTTGTTAGCTATATATTAGTAATACAAAATTTATCAAGATACTTTAAATAGTAACAAAGCATACAACTGCCTTTAAAATTTTTCAGTTGACATCTGAAATTTCATACCAGAGATCACCGAAAAAAAAAAGGGAGTCTATAAATAAAACAAGTGGGAAAGAAACATCACACTTGAATCAGTCTAGGTTTATACATACATCTGAAGCTTTGCAAGCTGACAGTTCATCAAGTCAATTAGAAAACTTGCCACAGGCATCAATTGCATGGTTCCCACCAAAAAGTCCTGCTCATAAACTTCAACGAAAGACATTTAACATGAAGTTAAGATCATACTTTCAGAAACCTTTGAAGAGGTATTTAGATAATTTTCTTTTTAGTTGATTCAAAAATTGCTAATGTATTATTTTTTTTAAGTTACATAAATTTAATTGTACATATAATTAAATATAATTAACAAAATTTTTTTCTCTTAGGTTCCAAAAAACTAAACGAGGAATGTCGTCAGAAACATGCTCACCATTTAAATGCCTATCTAATGGGAAAACAGACTAAAATGACACTGTCTGATTGTTCACTACAATTGTTGCCTTCATTATATTAGCAAAAAGCCATATTGTTCTATATATAGTTTTTAAAAATAAACCATTCTATTGTTTATACCATTTTTCTTCTAGATATATATTTCATCCTATTACCTTACATTCCATCTATAGGTAATCAATCAATTTCTATTGAATATTTTATTTTTTTCTTATGGAAATAACATCACAATTGATGTCAACATTGAAGGTATATTATTTTATACAGAATAATACCAGTTGTAGCAGATATTTATATTTCTAATTCTGCTTCACTTATTCTCTAGATTGTTTCCTTTAATTGCACATATCTATATTTTTATTTTATCTAATTTTTTCTATACAGCACATTTGTTGATATTAAGTGAGTTTTTTAAATAACAAGCCCTAACCTAACACTAATGAAAATATTCTCTTGAAGTATTTTCTGATATTATATTATACTTATTTCAATGGCAAAAAATGTAGATTGTATAATATTAAACACAAATTATAACTTTTTTTCAACCATAGTAAATTACAAATGGTTAGCTAAAGTTATTTTATTATTAATATAAAGATTCACTGTATGTTTACCATGGTTAAAGTAATGTAGAAAATAACTTTTTAAGCAATTCCTTATCGTTGTGATCTATAGATAATCTGAAATGTTATGTAAGAAGCAACCTTAGAAACAAATGTAATTACAATCTACTATTTTTCAAGATATTTATTTAGTCAGGGGTGATAGCTTTTGAATAGTGAATGTGTTGTAATTTATTTTGGTTTGTTCTTTTTAAAGCCAAACATTACTTGCATTCCACAATTTGATCTGTTTCTGTACTTTATTCAATGAAATGTTTTAAGTCTACCTGTTAACAATGTAACACAATTTAGTACTTTAAAAATAACATGCAATAATGCAATGCATTTCTTCTTTTGATTTAGAAATTATTTTTTATAATTTCAACAAACCTTTGAAATATTATCTAGTTTTATTTTTTAAATAAAATACACATCTACTTTGATTTTCTTCATTATTGTGTTTTTAATTTATATTTGTGTGTGTGTGTGTGTTTAAAACAACACTTATGGGAGAAAAATAAATATATATTTCTTACTCTTCAGTTCTAAATAAACTTAATTGACTTGATGTAAAGTTGTATGTTACAGCTGGCTACTGTTTATTTCAACTTCCAAGCACCACTTAAGACTAGTTTTTTTTTGTATGTTGCAGTTTGTAATTAAGTTTTAGTGAAAATAACTTATAAATAGATTAGATAGAAACTACGCACATTACGTTATAGCTAAAGAGAGTCCATGAATAGGTTGTTGCGTATTCAATCATGTAACCCAGGGGTCTCCAAACTTTTCAGACTGAGGGCCGCATTGACTATCAAATATCAGTTCGGGGGCCAGACTTTCTTCAGCACATCTCTTTGAGGTGGTGGTGCCCCCCCCCCCCAAACGAAATATATTTTATATAGAAATATAAACACATTTCAAGTGTCCCCCTCCTCTGAAGAAAAAAGTCTGAAAGAAACACTAGTGGGGGACAACAACACTCGAGGGCCAAGTTTGCTCTCAAATTATTCTTCACGATTTCATTCTTGAAATTTTTTGTTCATACAGGTATGTTGTTCCAATATTTGAAACGTACTTTGATGAAAACATTTTAAGATCACGAAAGTCTTCCTTGTGCAAAAACGTATAAAAACCCACACTCCCTTCTTTGAACGTGTCTCTAAGGAGGTCATTTGCTTGCAATTCAATGATCTCCAGCTGCTGTTCATCTTTGTAACTGGCTAAATTTGCATCATATGGGTTTTGAAATAGTCTCACTTCTTCTGCCTTTGAATCCAAGTCAGAAAAACGCAACTGAAACTGCAGCTGGAGGTCTTTGATGATCTCGCATACAAATGACTTGGGGAACTCAGTGGTTGGTTCAGCCGTAAAGACCTTGCACTGCTGTGATGCGTCAAGTTGTTGGCCTGTACTTGTTCCAAATACAAGACAAGTTTGGATCTGAAGGCCTTTAGGTGGGTGTATAGATCAGAAACTAGATTCCCCTCTCTTGTAGTTGAAGGTTTAGAAAATTTAAATGACTAGTTATATTTGCAGCAGAGACCAATTTCTATACCCACTCTTCATCAGACATGAATGGCTGTGGCTTGCCTTTACTTTCCAAGAAGTCACTTATTTCCTTTATTAACTTAAATACTCTGCTCAGAACTTTCTCATAAATTAGCCACTTTACTGCTGTGAAATATGGTAAATCTTGCGATTCTGTGTTTGTATCTTTCAACGTTTCTCTGAACTATATCCTCTCCGGTAACAGTGTCATAATTCTATGTAGGGAAGCCAGCTACTGTGTTATGTTCATGTCTTCATCCACACCTCTAATGAACACAAGAAGTTGAGAGGTGGAACAACTGTCCAGCGACTCATCCATTACAATAGATAAACATATTCTAAGTTTACTGATATTAAATCTACAATAATTATAACTTTTTTCTGACTTGTAACTGTAGGACGTCACTACATATACCAGCTATGATGGGTACCTGACTTACGTCGGGGAAAGTTAAGGCGTCTTGGCACAATGTCGACTACACTGTCCCTTCATATGCCGTGGTAAAAAAAATATTCTAAACTTTATACTAAACAAGGTAAACTTCTAAACTATTCCTTATTTCATTTTTGGCTACATAATGAGCTTAGATCTAGACTACATTTCGGGCCCAAGGCATGACAACCGTCTTACACATTTGGAATCAACACCAGGGCCCTCTTGTGTGTGTATGTGTGTGTGTGTGTATGTGTGCGTCTCTTGTGTATGAGTGATTTTAAATATCTTTTTGATAATGTGACCTATACAACCGTTTTCTTTCCAAATGTCTAACCCCAGCACTTTCATCATCTGCAATAAATGCCTTTTTCTTGTGCTCAGTAGTTTGTTCATTATCACAACACGCGTGCATTGAATCTGATTTGTGATCTTGACAATGCTTTTATATTGTTCAGTGCAATCTGACCAGAATATCTTGGTCGATACCACCTTATGAGCTAAGTACATTGGTGCAGTAATTCATAGTCCAGAAGGCAGATATCGTCAGCAGTGGCGTAGGCAAGGGGGGGGGGGGGTTAAGGGGGTTATAACCACTCCCACGGACCCCGACCCCTAATAGGTTTATATACGTATGGAAATTTTTGAACCCCTTCCATGACCTATTCCTGGCTACGACACTTATCGCCAGTAACATAAACAGTTTTTGTTAGCGCCTCTGGCCATTTAAATACAGTAGAAAGGAAGAGGCGTATATAGTGGACTTTCAAACATTACTAAGTTGTGAAAGAAAAGAACATAACACCATGTAGACCGAGAACACAAAACAATTTATCTCATACAACAAAATAGAACACAACATGTACTCACAAAACAAACAAAAACAAGAAACACAAAACAATATGTTTTGTAGTCCTTGTAAAAAAACTAGTCATCGATATTGCTTCGTTGAGGAGGAGATACGACTTAAAGCCCGGACACACATTCATCCATACATCCATACATTCATTCATTCATTCATCCATCCATTCCCAGAAATGACGAGTTAATAAACGCAATTCTCCAGAATGGATATTGCGCTAAACACCCTGACATAATAGAAATTAATTAAGACAAGCGAACTATGGTAGGGGAAATAATCACTCTCTTTATATAGATATCTATACGTCTAAAGTATACTACAGATTTAACTAATTGCAATTAGCAAATTCAAACTTATTAAACAATTACTTTTTTATACAATAAAATAGCTTATTATTATCATTCCTTTTTTTATTACAATAAGAATTCAGTATATTCTTATATAAATGCTAAAACATCACAGCATAGAAAAAATGTTGTCAAAACTGAGTTGGTTTATAAAACGCGATTTTACTCTGAATTCAAATCTATCTATAATAATAGTTTCGCTGTCTCTCTATCTATCTATCTGTCTGACAAGAACGCTCTAGAGAAAAGACAAGCAATTTAAAAACATGCACAGTAATTCGAAAAACGAAGTATGACGTCGACACATTTAGCGCACAGAGTAGAAAATAATCTCAAACCCAGAGAGTGCACACAGTTATATGACGTCATTGATTATCGAGTAAACATATTCAATACAAAGGCAATTTGGTCTAATCTAAGTGGTTTGCGTGAAGAGTTTCTTGCATACAATTCTTCGGGTAGGGGCGAAGCCCCACCCCCCGCGTAAGAACGTCTGAGCCCCTCCCCCTCCCCAACTCAAAAGAAATTTCCTCATCGATACTCTATAATAAAATTAATGTGTCTAATCTAAAAAGTGGTTTTCTTGCAATGGGACGGTAGACATGTTTTTTTTGGGGGGGGGGGGGGGGGGGAGGGGTGGGGGGGGGTGGGGGGGGTGGGGTGTGGGGGGGGTGTGGGGGGGGGGGTGGGGGTGGTGTGTGGGGGGTGGGTTGGTTTCAGTGTTTCTTTCAGACTTTTTCCTCCCCGGAGAGGGGTGGGGGTACTTGAAATTTTCGGGGGCGGGGGTAGAATTTTCTGGGAGGGGGCGGACACTGGAAAAAGTATATAATTATATTTCGTTGAATGGGACGGTAGACATGGTTTTTTTTTGGGGGGGGGGGGGGGGGGCGGTGGAGGGGGGTTGGAGGGGTGGGGGGTGGGGGTGGGGGGGCGGTGTGTGGAGGGGGTGGTGTGTGTGGGGGGTGGGGGTGGGGGGTGGGGATGGTGTGTCGGGGTGGGGGTGGTGTGTGGGGGGTGGGTTGGTTTCAGTGTTTCTTTCAGACTTTTTCCTCCCCGGAGAGGGGTGGGGGTACTTGAAATTTTCGGGGGCGGGGGTAGAATTTTCTGGGAGGGGCGGACACTGGAAAAAGTATATAATTATATTTCGTTGAATGGGACGGTAGACATGGTTTTTTTGGGGGGGGGGGGGGGGGGCGGTGGAGGGGGGGGTTGGAGGGGTGGGGGGGGTGGGGGGTGGGGGGGGGCGGTGTGTGGAGGGGGTGGTGTGTGTGGGGGGTGGGGTTGGGGGGTGGGGATGGTGTGTGGGGGTGGGGGTGGTGTGTGGTGGGGGGTGGGGGTGGTGTCTGGGGGTCGGGGGGGTGGGGGTGGGGGTGGTGTGTGGGGGGGTGGGTTGGTTTTAGTTTAGAGAAAAGAGACAGCACTATCAACCTAGCGCCCGGTGTATCCTTCCTCAACGGGCCATTTTTCTCGTCTATAATAATAGTTTCGCTGTCTCTCTATCTATCTATCTGTCTGACAAGAACGCTCTAGAGAAAAGACAAGCAATTTAAAAACATGCACAGTAATTCGAAAAACGAAGTATGACGTCGACACATTTAGCGCACAGAGTAGAAAATAATCTTAAACCCAGAGAGTGCACACAGTTATATGACGTCATTGATTATCGAGTAAACATATTCAATACAAAGGCAATTTGGTCTAATCTAAGTGGTTTGCGTGAAGAGTTTCTTGCATACAATTCTTCGGGTAGGGGCGAAGCCCCACCCCCCGCGTAAGAACGTCTGAGCCCCTCCCCCTCCCCAACTCAAAAGAAATTTCCTCATCGATACTCTATAATAAAATTAATGTGTCTAATCTAAAAAGTGGTTTTCTTGCAATGGGACGGTAGACATGTTTTTTTTGGGGGGGGGGGGGGGGGAGGGGTGGGGGGGGGGGGGGTGGGGGGGGTGGGGTGTGGGGGGGGGTGTGGGGGGGGGGGGTGGGGGTGGTGTGTGGGGGGTGGGTTGGTTTCAGTGTTTCTTTCAGACTTTTTCCTCCCCGGAGAGGGGTGGGGGGTACTTGAAATTTTCGGGGGCGGGGGTAGAATTTTCTGGGAGGGGGCGGACACTGGAAAAAGTATATAATTATATTTCGTTGAATGGGACGGTAGACATGGTTTTTTTTTTGGGGGGGGGGGCGGTGGAGGGGGGTTGGAGGGGTGGGGGGTGGGGGTGGGGGGGCGGTGTGTGGAGGGGGTGGTGTGTGTGGGGGGTGGGGGTGGGGGGTGGGGATGGTGTGTCGGGGTGGGGGTGGTGTGTGGGGGGGTGGGTTGGTTTCAGTGTTTCTTTCAGACTTTTTCCTCCCCGGAGAGGGGTGGGGGTACTTGAAATTTTCGGGGGCGGGGGTAGAATTTTCTGGGAGGGGCGGACACTGGAAAAAGTATATAATTATATTTCGTTGAATGGGACGGTAGACATGGTTTTTTTGGGGGGGGGGGGGGGCGGTGGAGGGGGGGGGTTGGAGGGGTGGGGGGGTGGGGGTGGGGGGGGCGGTGTGTGGAGGGGGTGGTGTGTGTGGGGGGTGGGGTTGGGGGGTGGGGATGGTGTGTGGGGGTGGGGGTGGTGTGTGGTGGGGGGTGGGGGTGGTGTCTGGGGGTCGGGGGGGTGGGGGGTGGGGGTGGTGTGTGGGGGGGTGGGTTGGTTTTAGTTTAGAGAAAAGAGACAGCACTATCAACCTAGCGCCCGGTGTATCCTTCCTCAACGGGCCATTTTTCTCGTATCTAATAATTGGAAACATCCAACATAATAGCCCGCCAAAGAAATCGTTTTTAATTGTCTTTTTATTGTTCTGGTATATCAAATCTTTACTTTTTTTAAACTACTGCTTTTTTCTGTTCTTTAAAGATTATTTTTTAACTAAATGGTAAGGTATGGGTTAGATCACTGTATTGCTCAGACACCTCTTAACTGGCAATTGCAAAAACAATATTCACAGAGTTTTACCTGATGCAAAAGCCATGATTCTGATTGTAAAATAAACAGCTATATTTATTCTATCTTTGAAGTTTGCTCGTTCATCGTTTGGAGTCTGTTTTACGCTTATCCACAGTGTTTTTCTATTGTTTTAACTAAATTTACCGGCAGTATTTAAGTATATGTTTTTTTAGTACATATGTACGTGCGGATCAACTACTAATACTAACGTTCTTGAAGTTGTGTGAGAATGTGTTTTATTTTTCTGTACATTTTTTCAGTTTCCTGATTTTTATTTTGCCATCTAACGTACATCTGCTCAGACACATGAAGGATTAATATTGATATCATCAAGGGCCACATCACCCATATAACCTGACAGCGTTATAACCTCAAACACAATGACGTAATTGGAGGAAGTTGGTGCCACTCGGAGCTTTGAAAATAACCAGCTGCTGCCTTGGTTACCTGAAAACAAAATTCAAATAATTTTATTTTAATAAGAAACATGAAACAACACTTCCACCCCACTATATAAGATGGACATTGTTTGTACATAGACATAGTGAGAGCCATTGACACCGATATCTACACCTTAATATATATTTACACTATCTGTATAAACTTGACGTCTCAAAGAAAACCCAGGAAGGCCAAGGCATATCTTTAGGGGCACTGCAGGGAAGCTGCTAGCAGAGACAAGACTGTCATGGTGGACTGACAGGGAAATTGCAAGTGACCGACTAAAGTGGAGAGATCTTTCTGTGGCGGCCCCTTGTGTCTCGGGCACACAAAAAAAGATGATTCATTCCAACCGTGGTGCTTCACAAAACTAAAACCGACATGTATAATTACAATTATATTTTTGTTATAGTTTTCAAAGAAATGCACTGCTGCAGGTTAGTTAGGGTTAGACGCTCACGCAATTAGTGTAACGAACTGAGCAGCAGCGAAGCTACACATTTTGTAACTAGGTAGAAAAATAAAATGTTAAAAATATTACCATGTAACGTCCAGAGAAGCGTTTCGGAAGTGGTCGTCATACCCTTTTCTTTGATGAAGACGTTAAGTGTCCCGATGTCCGTTCCATACATATTGTAATAAAATGTCACACACGTAGCACGCATGAGCGACCCGTTGATCAGCGGGGATTGAAGACGAGCCCTTTGTCCTTGTACAACGTTAGATGTCTCTACATACACATAGTGACCTGCAGGATTCAAAACATACACATAGATCACAGCTTCACATACACATAATACCTGCGGGATTCAAAACATACACATAGATCACACCTTCACATACACATAATACCCGCGGGATTCATTACATACACATAGATCACACCTACACATACACATAATGACCTGCGGGATTTCGAACATATATATATATATATATATATATATATATATATATATATATATATATATATATATATATATAGATCACACATTTAGGAATGATAACTCGACCATTGAAAATATCGTCTCTTGTTTTATGTTTGTTGAACTCCAATCTTTATTTTTAATTAAATTTAAACCAACCATTAACGGTTCCCAGTGTGTGGTCTGTTGCTGGGCCTGTACCAGTGGATGACGTCGGGCCCGAAATTCGTGTCCAATCGAAGTCGTCATCACGTGACTGAACAAACCCGCACAAGTCTCGTTCGAAATCACAACTCACATCGGCAGCTGATAAATTGTTGATCAAACATAAGTCAATTAGGGGGGCCAATATATTGTTATTTTACTAACTATCATCTATTACAGAAGTTTCTTTTTTTTAATCATTGTGGTAAGTTAGATAAACCAAATATGTCATCAATTAAGGTGTACAATTCTAAAAATTTCAAAATTTAAACATACACTCTCTTTTACACAGTTTTAGGATAGCGCTTGAAGAGTTATCGAAAAATTCCGTAACGTTCTGGTCAGTAACGTTGACCATCAGTTGACTTGTTAATACAAGCAAGTTGCTGGCCAGGTTGCATGTAGACTCAAGGCTTTGTGAGAGTGACCATTTGGTGCTGTTCACTGTGTCCAGAGTAGATAAAGTAGACAAATGTTCATTCTCCAGGTGTGTCAGATTCTCGCTGGAATTTTTCAACTCGGACTGACACTCCAGATGTGCTGACACAGATGTGTCGTACATGGCCTCAAGATCGTGGATTTTATCCACAAGCTCGTCCCTTGTAGATTCTAGTAGAATATATATATATATATATATATATATATATATATATATATATATATATATATATATATATATATATATATATGTGTGTGTGTGTGTATAATATAATATATACATATATATGATACAAAATGTACTACAGTTATCCAGTGGCGGAACTAGAACAAAAGGGCCACCCCGCAATTTATATATATATATATATATATATATATATATATATACAAACACAGAATACAAACATTGGATAGTCATTTCAGGCCTGATCGGGGTTTGAAAAAAATTTTTTTTTTTTAAACTTTAAACAATTTACAACATGTTATGTGTGTCTGTTAGTGCATAAATCTGTTTTGAATTATTTTTTTTTCACTCAATATGTTTGCTGTAATACTGCCTGCCCTCTAGGTTTAGCAGGTGAAAAAAATATAAATCGTGAAAGCTTTGTATGTGTAATGGTTTCTCGTGTTATGTTTATTTTTATGTTTTTTGGAATTTGTATTATTTGTTTTAATATATTTCCATTTTATGTTATATATCAATCTTTAGTATGTATATTTCTATCTTTCACACTACAGCTCAGGCATATACATTTTTTTAACGCAACAGCATGTGTAGTTACTGTATAACATTACTACTGTAGTAGATTTGTTTGTTAGTTACAAAAGCTTTTACCGTTAGGTCAAAAATGCAAGAAAATTATTTTTTAAGTAAAATTTTTATAATTATGGTTGACTATGGGCCCCTAAATGACGTCCCCCCCCCCCCTTTGCGGGGTCTGGCTCTGTAGTTCCGCCCCTGCAGTTTTCACATTATGAATAACACAAATTGGCGTGAGTACCACTGAACCTATTTAGTGCAATATAATCCAATTAAGGGGCATAATATGACGTTTATGTTTTACTCAACTCATGAAGTAACAATTTAGGGTCAACATTGGAGACGCATAAATGTTTTCTGGGTGGTTATAGAGACTCGCGAATAGTGAACATGTTTATAAACAGGTCAACTGTTGTTTATGAAGAACCCAAACCCTAACACAAAAGGCATTATTGCTTTGTGATATGAAAGTTTATGTGTTGATTTTGTATTTAATTATATTTATCTTTTCAATGAACAAATCGATATCTTTTAGCATGAGTCGACACTTTTTAAATAGTACCTGGGTTTTTCGTTTCAATATCAATAATGAACTTGTGTCTGTCACTAAAAATATTGGTAGACTTGACTGCAACAAACTTAATGAACGGCTAAAACAATTAGCGTTTACCTCTGGATGTTACATTGATAGTTCTGGAATAGCTAACAGGTAGATTGCTGCTGTTAATTGCCATAATGTCACACAGGTAAGCGCCACCATGTTGAAGTGTAGGGTGTTCCCAAGATACCTGAATGTACTGAGGCTTGTTCTAGAAAAAAAATGTCTTTAAAAAGAGACCTCAAAAGTCGCATCAAAGTCATGTTGTTAAAACTATAAATGCATAGTCGACAACTCAAACAAATTTTTGGGTCTCTATTTGACTAATTAAAAAGTGTTTTTGGTCCTATTCAACCTTTTCAACGAAGTCAAAATTTTAAAATTCAATTATGTAACATAATATTGAGCTCCCTGTTTTAAAATGAATGTCATGGACCACTCTATTCAGCTCTTTTTACTTAAAATAGCAACTCATATTTCTTGGATACATTTACTACATTAACTTCAAACACATTTTTCTTTTCTTCTTTGTGTGTCTGAATAAATTAAAAAAAATATCAACGCTTTTATTTAACATTTAGGCCTATTCACCACAAAAATACTAGTGCAAATATAAAGCTTTATTTTCCGTGGTATTTCTCCATACTTAGATAAGATCGTTATGCCAAACTTTCAAGTATAACCACTTAGATACCCATAAAGACTAATAGGGCCCACGATCTACTACGGAGCAAAAAAATATCTTACAGAAGCCCCTACATATCCGTCCACCACAGCATTCTCATTTCCTGGCTTGGTTTCTGCTGGTTTAAAAGCTGTGGCCGCGGCAAGGATTTGGTCCACGTTATCACGCAGGACAAACATCTCTATTGATAACACCTACATACAGCAATAAAAAAGGCTTTCAAAAACTTCATATTCAACATTACATCAAACTAGTTTAAGAAAAAACTATCATAAACATAATTTTTTTAATTCAAAGAAATTAGGAAAATAAGTATTGAAGTCTAACTTTTTATTACAAGGTGCCATTTAACTTGTTTCCCCTATCGTTTGTCCGTCAAAGATCGAAAATGGCGAGCGAAATTTCGACCACTTCTAACTGATCGATTCATTTCAGCTTTTGCTCCCCCGGCCCATCCCCCTCTACAAAAAGATGTTACTTATGTTACAATTTAATTTTTCTAATTAACAGTTCTCAAGTTATCGTGTACACACGTAAATATAGTAAAGCGGTTGTTCCGCTAACCAGAATTCGTTCAAAGGTTGAAAACAACTTGGGCGCAGTGGCGTAGCGAGGTCGGGTGTCACCCGGTGCGGCACTTAATGGTGTCACCCCCCAGAGGCGTAGCGACCCTTCCCGGGGACAAACTTTCAATTTTCGATTTGCACCTCTTAAAACACTATTTAGCACTCAAATTAATCACTTAATTAAGTGGAATTATCATTTTTTCTTTATATATTTTGCTATTTGTTGCCTTGGTGTCACCCGGTGCGGTCCTCACCCCCGCCCCCCCCCCCCTCTCTACGCCCAAGTTGGGCGTACAATGTAATACTTTTATGTGAAATTTCGTACACCTTTGTTTAAGGTACGACAGTAAACAGCTTATGAAAAACCCAAACTGGAGTAAGTACCGTCTCTAAAAGTTTTTGGAAAATTAAAATTGTGAAATAATATACATGACATTTCGTCCACCTAACTGAAAAGATATTCAAATTATCGACACGTGTTTACCTACAAAGAGAATGTTAGTCAAGATAACAAAAGAAAGTTTGGTAAAACGTCGAGATTTGTCGAAATTTTACACGCTGTATACGAGAAAATAACAATGAAGCACCTGTGAGATCTTGAGCGTGTTAAGGTTAGATATAGAACATCGGACACTCAGATTTCTGGTCAAGCCGGGTTCGATTGTTCCAGGTGTAGCCGTCATGGTCGGCTCAGTGTCTGGGGATTAACGATCTGCTTAGACATTTTTTAAACACAAGATAAACATATTTTAGGAAAGGTAAACATATTTTAACACAACATAAGCATTTTTAACACAAGATAAACATTTGAGCACAAGGTAAACATATTTTAACACAACATAAGCATTTTTTAACACAAGATAAACATATTTTAACACAAGATGATTTTAGTTTTTATTACAAGGCTCACAATTTTTGGGATCAAAAGGTGAACATTTTAAAAAATTCAATGAAAACATTTTCACTATTTAAACATTTTCACAATGAAAACATTTTCACGATGAAAACATTACAGCCATATTTTCTATTTCAATTTATGTCAGTTTGACAAAAAATATTCTTTTATAAGTACTTACTTTTTAAAAAATTCTTTTAAAAGTTCTTATATGTATACATTTTTAAAAATCGTTCATATATGCATATTCTATCATTTATACATGTTTTTTGAGGTCTGTTGGTCTATATTTTTTTTTCAAAGTACTTTCATGTATTGCTGGTTTTAAGTATCTCAGATATTAGACTAGTTGAATCAACTCTTTAAAAAAATATTTACCGGCTACTGATACGAACATAACTTGGTTTAGAGCTTGTGGAATATTCTGGAAGGTTAAACCGTTAAGTTCACACTTGTAATTTCCACTAAGAGACTGGTCAGCCGTGCTCCATTGAATGTTCAGAAAAGATGAAGATTGCTGATTTAAGATTTAAAAGTGTGTTTAAAAAAATTGTAATGCAATTTTAAAGACTGTTTTAATTGTGTAAACCTATTGTGTAAACCTACTTATGAAATTTAGGATACTATGAAATAAGTTTACTGAATTCTAAGGTACCTTTCTTGAACCGACTGTCCATGGGGTAAGTGAAAAGAATTCATCTATTTTTGTGATATCGACATTTGAAGGGGTAGTGTGGTCTGCACTATGCACAGCTTCTTCTACGTTTCCCGTGAATTAGGTACCCATTATAGCTGGGTGGACTCAGAACCTTCTACTGACTTAAACCCGGATTCGAACTCGAGATTTTCGGATTCTCTAAATAAAATCCACCATAAATTATATAAATTAATTAAAGTTGTTATATTACTATTTAAGTCATGCTTACAGCATTCCAGGAAACTTGTCCGGTGACGTCAGCAGAAGCAATTTGATTGGTTACAGATACGCCATCACCTGGAGCACCTGACGCCAAAATCTCGTATTTCCCGGCGATTTCCCTGTGTGGGTTAGACTTTTGTATATTGGTTTATTAAAGCAGAAAATGGGAAAATAAAACGTCGTTACACATAATTAAAGACTACGTGGCATCAGAGACGTTGGGATCCATTCCTGCGCCCGAGGAGAACTATTTCCATTTTGCGACACCCCCCCCCCCTCAAGCTCATTTACATATATAGCTACTGGTGTTCTCAGGCCATGAGGATAAAAATGCACCACATACTCAAGGAGTCGCATTCATGCTGTCAAACCAAGCACAAAGGGCTCTCATTGGATGGGAGGCACAATGCCCGCGGATCATAACAGCTACCTTTTAAACTAAAATAAGACGAATGAACATGGACATAAAACAGGCCTACGCCCCAACAAATTACAGCAAAGAAGAGGTCTAAGATGAATTATACAAAAGGCTAATGACCATTATCCATAACAGCCCAAGAAGAAACATCCTAATACTCATGGGCGACTTCAATGCTAAGATTGGAAGAGGCAACAGAGGATATGAAAAATGTATGGGACAGCAAGGTTAGGGTGAGATGAACGAACACCGAGAAAGATTTGCTGACTTGTGTGCCAATAGCAATTTAGTGATTACAAAAAGATCATATAAAAGTTCAGGAGATCACTTCAAGATGTACGCGTCAAGAGAGGAGCTGATGTTGCTTCAGACCATCACCTACTGGTAGCTAAAGGAAAGCTCAAACTGAAGGAAAAAGAAAGAAGGCAACATTAAACAACAGTGGTACACGGGCTGCTAAATTTAAATCAATGGAAGAATATACGGAAACAAACAAAAGTGTCAAAAATGCATCAGAGATGCATATTTAGAACTGCTGGCAAGTGAAGCAGAAGAAGCACTGTACCATGGTAATATTAGGGACGTGTACAATACAATTAAGAAGATATCTGGGAAGTACAGTAAGCCAGAGAGGCCGGTGAAGACCAAAGATGGAAAGACAATACCTGATGCGAGAGGACAGAAGAAGAGATGGGCAGAACATTTTGAAGAACTACTGAATAGACCAACACCAGAGTGCACGCAAGATATATCACCAGCTGAAAGTGACCTCCCTATAGACTGCAACCCATCTTCCAAAGAAGAGATACATAAAGCTATAAAGCAGCTGAAAAATTGGAAGGCTCCAGGAATAGATGGTATACTGACAGCAGATATAGAAACTAGCACCACACTACGATACACACTTTTCAAGAAAATCCGGGAAGGCGAACAATAACCAGAGGAGTGGAAGGAGGGACTACTCATAAAACTTCCAAAGAAAGGCGATTTCAGTGCATGCTCAAACTATAGAGGGATAACAATTTTGTCCATCCAAAGCAAAGTCTTCAACGGAATATTATTAAACAGAATGAAGGAAGCGATATATCCCCAGCTTCCAGATCAACAGGCGGGATTTAGGAAGGAAAGGTCATGCATAGACCAAATTGCTACCCTACCCATCATCATTGAACAGACCCAAGAGTGTACTCTTCTCTCTACATTAATTTCATAGATTAGGAGAAGGCCTTTGATAGCTTGGATAGACAGTCAATGTGGAAATTGTTGAGACATTATGGGGTGCCACAGAAAATAGTCAACATTATTATGTCTTCATATGAAGGTCTGAAATGTAGAGTAGTGCATGGCCAACAGACTACAGAGGCCTTCCCAGTACACACCCGAGTAAGGCAGGGTTGCCTTCTTTCACCATTCCTGTTCCTGCTGGTCATAGACTGGATTATGAAGATGTCAACAGAGAAAAAGTGAAACAGTATACAGTGAACACTGTAGAGCCAGCTGGATGACCTGGACTTTGCTGATGACCTGGTCCTTCTTTCTCACACACAACAGCAAATGCAAACTAAAACCAACAGTGTTGTTAATTTTTCTACAGGCCTGGGACTGACCATCCACAGAGGGAAAAGTAAAGTTCTCAAAGTCAATGCATCAAACAGCACCCCTATAACATTGGCAGAAGAAGCCCTAGAAGAAGTGGATAGATTCACCAAGATTCAAGTATTGTTGATAAGCTGGGTGGGAAAGAAGCAGTCATAAATATTAGGACGGGCAAGACATGAGCAGTATTCAACCAACTAAATTTTTTTGGGGTTTCTGGACATTTAACCCTTGGAATAAAAATCCGGATCTTCAACACACTAGTAAAACCGGTGTTACTTTATGGAGCTGAGACATGGAGAATAACTGCTATAAATAAGAAGAAAATACAATCATTTATAAACACATGTCTCGGAAAGATCCTGCGAATACGCTGGCCTAAAACCATCATAAATGATGTTCTATGGCAACAGACAAATCAATTGCCAGATGAAGTAGAGATCCTACAGAGAAAATGGAAACGGATTGGCCACACACTCAGGAAGCCTGTATCCAGCATAACAAGACAGGCCCTCATCTGGAATCCACAGGGTAGGAAGAGGAGAGGCAGACCAAGAAAGACCTGGAGACGTGACCTGGAAGAAGACATCAAGAAGATTGGATACACCTGGGGACAGTTGGAGATACTAGCCCAGGACAGAGACGCCTGTAGAGCTCTTGTCAGCGGCCTATGTCCCAGGAGGGACGACAGGCAGACCTTACCTAACCATAGATAATAATCGTTAGTATTATATCTGAGCAATAGCCGTGAAAGTAGGGGGGGGGGGAAGGGAGGGGTGTGAGCAGAGGCGTATCCAGGTTTTCGTTGTAGGGGGAGCGAAAAGAACAAAAAAGGCGCCGAATTTTTAACACGTTCTATATACGTGTATTATATATATATATATATATATATATATATATATATATATATATATATATATATATATATAGCTGTATGTCTTTAATTCGCTATGATGTAAAATAAATTGAAAGTAGCACTCTGACGAAATAAGAAAAAACACACAATGTTGGCCGACAAAACAAAAATTGTATCAATTTAAACAATGTATATATATATATATATATATATATATATATATATATATATATATATATATATATATATATATATATATATATATATATATATATATATACACGACAACCAAAAACAATGAACGTAACACAATCTGTTTTGTAATTCTTGTAAACAAAATTTCTTACATAATAATTCCTGGGAAATTATTTAAGACAAGGGAAATAGGGGAAATAATCACTCTCTTAATATAAATATGTATATATTTACACATTTAATTGTAAATGTCATTACAAATAAATAATTACTTTAGAATATAATGAAATTGTTTAAGACTATTTGTGTTTACAAAATGTTTTTGTCTATAATCAGAATTTAATATATCGTCATCATAAATGCTAAAGTATTACAGCATAATGAAAGTTTTTAAAATCAGAGTTGGTATAAAACCACGCTTTTCAATTTATTAGAGCAACATTCGGAATAACAGCCTACATATAACTGAACATCGGTCTTTCAGTACTAATTCATATATTTCAATTATCTACTGCTTCTTTGTGTTCTTTAAAGATCATTTTTTAAACATAGTGATAGGTATGGGTTAGATCACTGTATTGATCACACACCTTTTTACTGGTAATTTCAAAAACAATATTCACAGAGTTTTACGTTTAAAAAGCTAATTTTCTGGCGGCATGGTACATTGGTACATCATTACGCGTCTTTCTACATGTACTTAACAGATCAGTTCGGGGTGGGTTGGGGGGGGGGGGGATGGGTTCGGGGGATGGGTTCAACTTCATTCACCACTGTCCGTTCACTTTAGGTCAATTATCCAACCCAGTGTATACCTAGGTGTAACATTAATGTCGCTCTACACAATTGTGATGGTGAGATGTGGGGGTGGGGGGGGGGCGGGGGCGGGGGGGGGGGGGAGATAACCAACTCAGAGTGAACATAGCATCAGTTTTTAGATGACTGTTCTAAACATACATATATATTACACAAATATATATTACACAAATATATATTACAGAAATAGATTTAAATAAGTAGCAGTGGTATCATGACAATATTTTTTTACAGAGGGGTCCATGGGGGAGGGGGGGGGGTTGTAATTGTTTCATATAATTTGTAATCGTAATCACTATCGCTCAAACTGTTTCTGTATTGTAATTTTTTTTAAATTAATCACACGATTCAAACTGTATATATAAAGTAATTATGTGTGAAGTTTTATGAATAACATTTTCTAATTCAATTATTCGTAAGCAAATACATTATACAGTTGCCTTAAACTTAACACACCTCTTGCCAAGTGGTACTACCGTAGAGGTATTTTAAACATTGCAATACATCGTAATGGTTATTTTTAGAAAGGTAAACTGATGCAGCTGTTAATACGTGTTGTAAACGTAGACACTACTAGACTAGAACAATAATGCTTAATTGCTGCATGAAAAGAAATCTTTTGATTTACATAGATGTGCCGACCAAAAATATTTTTTTAACAAATATCATTGTTTAAAACTTTGAATTTAAAAAGTTTCCAAAAAGGCGCCACTTTGCTGAAAATGGCCAGAGGGGGAGCGGCCGCTCCCCCTGCTCCCCCCCTGCGTACGCTACTGGGTGTGAGAGAGGGGGGGGGGAGTTAGCTTGATCAATCCTGCAAAATATGCCTGAGCTAAACAGTTTGGTTGAGAATTGTAATAATTTATGTGGTACTCCGTGTATGGGGTAGGTAGGTATGTGAATATATATATATATATATATATATATATATATATATATATATATATATATATATATATATATATATATATATATATATATAAAGCAATGTATGTGTGTGTGTTTGTTTGTTTGTCTGTCCTTTATGCATTACTACACCTCTCATCACATCGCCGTGAAACTTTGGGAAGTTGTTGAGAATATTCCTGGGGAGGTTTCTGCGAAAAAAAATAATTTCAAATTCGCAGGGGTGGCGCCCCGGCAGGGCGCGATTTGTTTTTCTCTATATACCGTATATAAAAATAAAAGTCGATTTTGGTTTGGCATCGTTCATCCGATAGCCATGAGACTTTGGGGAGTTCATTATACCACTCTAGGGAAGGGTTCTGTAAAAAAATAATTTTTAATTTCGCAAAGGCGGCGCCACGGGAGGGTCCGATTTTTCTCTATATACGGTTTATAAAAATAATAAAAGTGAATTGCAGTGACACCGTTCATCCGATAGGCATGAAACTTTGGGGAGTTCATTATACCACTCTAGAGAAAGGTTCTGTTAAAAAATAATTTTTAATTTCGCAAGGGCGGCGCCACGGGAGGGTCCGATTTTTCTCTATATACGGTTTATAAAAATAAAAGTCTATTTCGGTTTCACATCGTTCATCCGTGTACCATGAAACTTTGGGGAGATGATTAGATCACTCAATGGTAGGGTTCTGCAAAAAAATATTGTTTAATATTGCAAGGGCGGCGCCCCCAGGGGGAGCGATTTTTTTTCTCTATACACGGTATATAAAAAATAAAACTCGGATGCGGTTAATCCGAGTGCCATAAACTTTAGGAAGTAGATGAGAATACTCCCGAGAATATTTATGCGAAAAAGAAAACTAAAGTTTCTTATGGGTTTCATATAGGGTACAACTTTCGTCAATACACGGTTTGGCGCCCAGAGTTTTAGAGCGACTATGTTGGCACTTGGCACCCGTTAATCGAGCGTCCTGCATAGCGAGTAAGGGGTACTACTATACTCAGCGGTAAAACTACAACAGTCTTCTAAAAATAACTTTGTAACGCGAGGAAATCCTTCTGTACAGTTTCGTCACCTTGCCAAAGATGAAAAAATAACTTTTTGAATATGAGGAGCCTACTGTAGAGTTTCGTCACTTTGCCAGTGATGCAATAAGCATCTACTATTAGAAAATCCAGTCAGAAATTGAGATCGAGCATCTAATAATAGACCATTAGTAACGCTAGCATATTTCATCAGTCACACTGATGTTTAAAACATGTCTTTTTTACGTGTTAAAGAAAAAAAGCCTGTTCATTTGTGGCACTTTAGCGAATGATGAAATCTGCATCATTACTAACAGGATGCTATTTGGCACGATGGCGCCTATTACTTTTAAGGAGCCAGGGGTCGTACGCCGCGCCTATGCGGTAGTGTAATCTGGGGGGGGGGGGGGGAGAACGCCCCTGTACATCTCTGACACATGGGCGGTCACCGAAGTGTGTTCTAACATATTATTTCGGTGAGTGATTAATGTACACTCAATGTTTACATGCGGTAGTGTAGGTAAACCTGTGTCCCAATATTTATGAATTAAGCCCAGGCTTTGTTTACATTTTAATAACTCACTTTTAGAAAAGACGGTCACGCGTCTAAGAACATGATTGGTAACGCGTTGGTGAAATCTTTCTAATACATTTCGTCATACTTTCTTCTATCCCCGCGGCAACGCGCGGGGGACGGGTACGCTAGTATATATATATATATATATATATATATATATATATATATATATATATATATATATATATATATATATATATATATATATATATATATTCTACAGTTATAGTAAATGATCCATTACATTCTACAGTTATAGTAAATGATCTATTACATTCTACGGTTATAGTAAATGATCTATTACATTCTACAGTTATAGTAAATGCTCTATTACATTTTACAATTATAGTAAATGATCTATTACATTCTACAATTATAGTAAATGATCTATTACATTCTACAGTTATAGTAAATGATCTATTACATTCTACAGTTATAGTAAATGATCTATTACATTCTACAGTTATAGTAAATGATCTATTACATTCTACAGTTATAGTAAATGATCTATTACATTCTACAGTTATAGTAAATGATCTATTACATTTTACAGTTATAGTAAATGATCTATTACATTTTACAGTTATAGTAAATGATCTATTACATTCTACAGTTATAGTAAATGATCTATTACATTCTACAGTTATAGTAAATGATCTATTACATTCTATAGTTATGAGAATATGATATATTACAAACGATTCTTAACATTCTAATTAAAACTGAAAATAAAATATTAGCTGACCTTGATATGACCATGCTTGTGACATGTGAAAAATTTAAACTGTTCGCCTCTTGAACCACACAACTGACATTGAGCTTTTGTTCCACACGCTGGTAGTTAAAGTTTAGTTTTTGTTCTGATGGTTGGACAAATAATTTTTGTAAATACTGTGTTCAAATCGTGATTAACATTCAGTCCTCATAGTCTAAATCAAATTTAAAAATTATTCAGTTTATAATTCACAAACAACAACACATCGTCGATACAATCTCCAAAACAACACCGTGCGAACAACATTGCACACTAAGTGAACAGCAAACAATCAGAGTTTCTTCCAGGCATCTCTTCGGGGGGGCGAAGCCCCCCCGAAAAATTTTTACCGCCCCCCCGAACGAAATGAAATTTATATAATTTATATAGAAAATATATACTTTTAACAGTGTCCGCCCCCCCGAAGAAAGTTTACCGCCCCCCCGAAGATTTCAAGTGCCCCCCCCGGAGAAAAAAGTCTGGAAGAAACACTGCAAACAATGTGTGTATAATAGTGCGGAATATTACTGCTTTATGAATTCATGTAGGTTTTTTTAAAAATCGGAAACAACTTAAAGTACTACCTCTGGTAAACGGAAATTACGCAAAATTTAAAAGAGAGAAGAGACCTAGATCTGTTACTTATTTGTAAAATTTCACCTATCTGAAACAGCACTCCAGTTATAAGCTTTTAAAAAAATCAAAAGTAGTATAAGCCCCACCTCCGGTTATTGGAAATCACTGAAAGTTGATACAGATCTACACATTTGATATAATACTTATATATGAAATTATCGTGTTCACAGATACATAGACACACTAACACAGAGGCACTCATCCACACACATACGGACAAACACATCCACAAACATACGGACAAAATCCGCTATTTTTCACGATAATAAAACTTTCTCTATACTTCCTATTACGATGCTAATACAAGTGTTGAAACTTACCCGCTGATGTTAGCGTCAAGACAAAGAAAAAAACAAACAGCATTGTTGGTCAAATTTGTGGTAAATAAAAAGTATTTAAATTCAGCTTTGTTAATCGCACACTGTAGACAAAATGTTTAAGTGTTGTTGGTTTAAAGAACGTCTAATATTGGCAAGAAAAAATGGGTTATCTCTTTACGAGTTAAGGTTTTGTTTTATCTGAACTGCTTCCCTCTTCAAAAGTTGAATTAGTTTTTAAAAACATCTTCCCACATTAGATAACGTATATTGTTATTGTTGATCAAGCTTTTTTGTTAGACAAATGAATTCGAACTCTTTTGTTTATCTATCTGCTTATATCTATATCTATAAATAACTATAAAGAAAAGCGTGGGTCACTTTAGAGTCTATTGGATACCTACATTGGCGTACTCAACGTTGCAATATATATGCCTTAGGAGAACGGTTGGTTGAGAATCGTAATAAGCTATATGTTAAACCATGTATGTAAATAATTATGCACATGTGTATACACATACTTACAAGTGTGTATATATATATATATATATATATATATATATATATATATATATATATATATATATATATATATATATATATATATATATATTCTTACGGGGGGGGGGCTGTGACACCATCAGGTGCCGCACCAGGTGACACCCAACCTCGCTACGCCGCTGGATACCTTTACTAATATTTAGGAAGAGACCCACGCTTTTCTTTATAGTTATTTAAATAGTAGTGTATAATTTAATTTCTAATTTTTAGTGTATTATAACATGAAAGCTTGTCATTAAAATGTTTTTTATGAATTTTTTTTTGAGTAGTTTAATTATTAATTATAATTTAAGATTTAAAAAGGCGATCGTATAATGTGTAGAACTAATGGGAAACAAGGCCAAGTGGGGGCTGTCCCTCCTTCACATATCGCATGTGATAACAACCGACATTTTGACAAACATTACAGCGAAGTAACGTCTTTGGCTTAAAACTTCGACAGTTCTTTACGACTTGCTTGTTAACAATAACACCGAAACTTTCAGGTGAGATAATCGGTGCAGCTGCTAAATACAACATACCTTTAGCAGACCATCAAAGCTGGACAAAAATATTTTTGACTTACTTGTTACATAATGGTTGAGTAGAGTGCGTTATATAGTTGTTGAGGGTTTTGGTCCATTTGAAATAATAGGTGCCCTGTCAATACGGCCCGGGACAAATCGGCCCCGTCACAACCGCCCCGTTAATATGACCCCGTCAAATCGACCTTCGACAAAACGACCCAGTCAAAATAGCCCCGTCAAAAGGACCCCGACTTATTGGCTCCCGTCAAATGGGCTCCCGACATTTAGGCTCACGACAAATGGACTCTGGACCTATTGGTTCCCGACAAATAGGCTCAGAACATACTGGCTCCCGACAAAGTGGCTCCCGACATATTGGCACCCAACATAAGGGCTCACAACAAATGGGCTAAGTAGAAAAATGGGCTCATAACATATTGGCTACCGACAAATGGGCTCCCGACATACTGGCTCCCGACAAATGAATGGCATGACCACTATTGGCATAAAAGTAACAATTTTGTCCTACCTCCACTACTACTAACCTCGTTTTAATGCTTGAATGAAATTGTTTTTCATGAACCAACATCAATTCACAAACAAATCAAGCCCTTAACTGCTAAAATCTACCAATTCTAAAATTTTGATAATGTTTAATTTACAACAGCAAACATCTGTTGCATAAAAGCGAGCACAGAAGTGAAAATGTACGATGTACATGATGTTTACATGATGTTTTGTGGAAAAAACTAAATGACGGGAGCCTATATGTCGGGAGCCAAAATGACGGGAGCCTATTTGTCAGGAGCCTTATTGACTGGAGCCCTTTTGTCGGGAGCCTGTGTAACGGGAGCCTATTTGTCGGGAGCCTTTATGACGGGGTCCATATGTCGCTGGCCATTTTGACGGGGTCAATTTGACGGGGCTCTTATGTCGGAGCCGATTTGTCGGGGTCGTTTTGACGGGGCCGTTTTGTCCTTGGCCGTTTAGACGCCGCACGGAAATAATATTAAGCCTTCTCTGATTTCTAAGATAAAAGCAAAATTCAAAGAACACGTGACTTAACAAGAAAGAGAACGAGATTAATGAAATAATTGCCGCTCTATGAAAATTAAGATTACATCAGTTAACATTAATTTCACACTAAATGCACGGCGATATAGACTCCAGATCTACTGATGTTAAAAAAAACTACTAACAATACTTTATTTAGTGTGGTAACTAATAGAAGGCTTGCCAAAGTTATTGCACTTCAAAATTGTGCACACCACAAATGAAAACTGTTGTTGAACGAACACTTACGCATCAAACAATGTTTTGTAAACAGCTCGTAGCCTGGAGTTAGTGAAGAGATTCTCTACTTTAGTCATTATATCAGTTATTTTGTAAACTGTAACTTGAAATATGAGTGGCAGTAAGAAGGTCGGCAGGGGAAGTCTTAAAGGGAGCAAAACTCAGATTCAGGCCACATCCAGCAATGTAGCTGCAGTAGAGGTAACTAGTCGTCTAATGCTTGTATGTACTTTATGCTAATAACAAAAAGTGAAATCTTTAATGGGGAAAATTTTAGATTAAGGGTCAGTTGAGGTCAGGTTAGAATACGGTAGAATAGTCTCAAACTTTGGGGAGAGTGCGTGTGTGAGTTGAGTTCACCCTAGAATATTGTTAACCCCGGTGTGTTTATGTATTGTTATCCCAAGGTCGAATGCGTTATAAAAGCAGGAGTGAATGATTGTCGGGGGTTAGTTGCTAGCGATTAGGACGAGGGCTACGCTTGAATGTATTTGAGACGGAATAAAAGTAATTAAAGTAGTAACGAAGAGTTGTCATTTATCTGAAACCAAATCATGACGTAACAACTGGTGGCCAGTATGGGGATCTGCCAATACACTTTTGTAAGGTCGAGTTTAGTAAAATATTTTGCCCTATTTAATGTAGCGAACAGCTCATGTGTATCTGGGATGGGTTCCGCGTCGTAGACGGTGACTACCGTAAGTCTCTTATAGTCTACACAGAACCTTGTCGACCCATCTTTTTCCTTAACTAGTACTACTATTCAATATTGGGATGTTGCTATTCAGTCCAACATAGCTAAGTACTGCAAATCGGACAAGGCACTAAGGTTTTGGTACTAAGGTTTTTGAAAAATTAATAGTCAACCTCGATTCATTTGCGGGACTGAAACAAAAATAGCCACCTCCCATTCGCAAATATTGGCAAATATTTCTTACATATAAAAGAATGTTATCATCCGAACTAACAATTATTAAAAATCGTTTTAAAAATGTGTTTTATTACACAATGTATCGTTTGTAATTATAACACGTGGAGAGGATGTTTTAAGAATTGAATGATGTAAGTTAATTACGAGCAACATCTAAACCGTAATCAAAATGGCTGCACAAAAACCCTCGCTAAAGGGTTCTCGACAAGTTCATGTTTAAAAAAAAAAAATGTAAAAATACAAATCTGTCGTCGCTTCCACCTTGAGCCATGGTTGGTATAAATTAACCCTATAGAAGCACATTTCTACTTTTACATAACACAAGCCAAGCACTTACCGCCGTAGTTAAAGGTTAAAATATTACATAACGTTCGTCTGTAAGCTACTGCCGTAGTTAAAGGTTAAAATATTACATAACGTTCTTCTGTAAGCTACTGCCGTAGTTAAAGGTTAAAATATTACATAACGTTCTTCTGTAAGCTACTGCCATAGTTAAAGGTTAAAATATTACATAACGTTCTTCTGTAAGCTACTGCCGTAGTTAAAGGTTAAAATATTACATAGCGTTCTTCTGTAAGCTACTGCCGTAGTTAAAGGTTAAAATATTACATAACGTTCTTCTGTAAGCTACTGCCGTAGTTAAAGGATTAAAATATTACATAACGTTCTTCTGTAAGCTACTGCCGTAGTTAAAGGTTAAAATATTACATAACGTTCTTCTGTAAGCTACTGCCGTAGTTAAAGGATTAAAATATTACATAACGTTCTTCTGTAAGCTACTGCCGTAGTTAAAGGTTAAAATATTACATAACGTTCTTCTGTTAGCTACTGTCGTATATTGCTGCTCTTGTTTATTTTTTTATGAGCCTCATTGGCCTGAAAGTAGCTGGTCAGATTTGCAGGTCTCAGTCTGAAATAGGGTGGAGGCTAGGGCGTTAGGGTTATGTGTCCCCCCTGTAGTGGGGTGGAGGTTAGGGTTATGTGTACCCCCCTGCAGTGGGGTGGAGGTTAGGGTTAGGGAAAGGGTAAGGGTTAGAAAGATAATTAAGTGCAATTAAAAATTCCATTCTAGTCTTCCGTGTCGCAACAAATAGTAAGTGATAATTCTGATTCATTTGTTCTTTCAATAAAGATTTTCTGTTGTTCATTTTCTGTTGTTTATTTTTATTTTTGCCTGTTTGTTATTTAACCCAAACCCTGAGCAGTTCTTGGCATTCTATATAAAGGCTAGGCATTTTATGTAATGCTTTATTTTATGCCATACTTTACCTAAAACATAGAACAAGTATTGCATACATTGCCTAGGTATTCTATGGAATGCCGGGTTTTCATGCATTGCGGTTAAAAAATATCTTTTTAAAAATGGTTATCAAAAGGATAGAACTGCAGACTAAATAAAAACACAAAAAAATAATAAAAAAAAGAGAGACAGCTTATGTATCCCCCTCCCCTTAGCCACAGAACTTGCAAAGTCATTTAAGGTCAAGCATTTTTTTAAAAACGTAGCCTTAGGTATAATGTTATATAATTTTTTTACAACCTTAGAATCATAATAGTCTAAGGCTTACTATAATTATTGTAACAATACAAAATTACCAATTATATTTAGAAATTCCATTTAAATATTTCTGACGACCAACTTATTCCTTCAAAATAAATTGGAGGCCCTAATTTTTTTTTTCAGAGTGATACTACGGTTGAACAATCCAAGTCCAGTAAGTTCATCTAATATATTAGTTGATCGTTATATAGTTGGTCTTATAATTTTTTCGAATTTATAAAAGTAATTCAGCACAAAAATACTTTGAAGTAATTAAAAATATTCGAGCACATGATATAACATAACCAATTTTGTCATTTCTATATACACATGATTTTATGTCATTACTGATGTTGATTGTCAGAGTTAGGGTTAAGTATTGAAAGAGTTGATGTTTGATTAGATGGTTAGCTTAGATATATGTATTGTTGGGTTAAGGTTAGGGTTAGGTAGAGTGGATGTTGGGTTAAGGTTAGGGTTAGGTATTGATAGAGTGGATGTTGGGATAAGGTTAGGGTTAAGTTTTGATAAAGTTGATGTTTGATTAGATGTGGTTAATGGTGCGGACGAGAGCGATGAAGACGAGGACCAAGAAGATGATGTTGTAGAAGATGAACCTAATGAACCTAAGGAAATTAAAGAAACCCCCACACGCTCAAATACTGAGATTGTTGCTGAGGTATGGATTCGGGAATAGAACCACTGTTTTGGTTAGGGTTATATAAATCCTTGTTTGGTTAAGGTTATAAAACCACTGGTTTTTGTTAGGGTTATAAAAACCTCGGTTGACTGTAAATTTAAGATACACGTTTATATAGCACCCGGCTGATTGTAAATAAAAAAAAAACGTTTAACAATTATGGTTGAAACAATTTAAATTTAACTTTTCAGTTTTTAGTCACTTTTAGTAATTACATTATTTAACACATGCTCCTGAAGATTTTTATGATTGACAAATACGTGTGTAGGTAAAATATACTTTTTACAGACCGAAATATCAAGGAAAACATAAAAACAAAATTTAATTTTTTGTATTACAACATTGAAAAAGTTTTTCCTTGCTGGTTTCAATAGCCGGCCAAGTCGTCCCAAGACCAGAGGATCCTCTACTCGTTGTCTGCTGAGCTGAAGGACATCTACGAGGAAGGTCTAGTCGAGATGGAGATGGACGAACTCTTGATCACACCGTTCCCTGATATTGAAGAAATGCACAAAAAGGTGACGGAAGGAATTTATTTACATTTGTTCTTTTAAGATTCGCTTTGTGTTTTCATAATATCTTTCTAAATGTTTTTACAGAAATAAATTAATAAATAATATTTAACAATTATACTTAATTGTAACGATATAAATTTGTTGAACGATTTTTAAAACCAAGTCATAAATTTTGTATTGAATTAATATAAGCAAAAGTTTATACCAATAACATGTTTTATTTTCTAGATTCTGGCCCGCATCGAAGGCTGTTTCACGTTGCCTATAGTGAAAAGTGAATTCAGAAAATTGTGTGAAATATTGAGCCAAGCCAGAATAAATGAAAACGAAATTAAGGTAAGGGTTTAAGGCTTAGGGTTAAAAATATCTCAGTCGACTTACGTATAGCCTGAGGTTAAACGGTGTTTACACATGAATGATAGGGATTATAGAATAGTGAAATAGGCTATTGTTTGGGTTAAAGTTTTTAATTTTTTAATGTGTCCATTGCGCCTGGTAATTAACATGTTCTAATCCTAATGTTCTAGCCTTTATTGAGCTCTCCTCGCCCTTTGAAAATCTTACTGGACACTACCTATGTTTATATATTCTTACTCTACACTACCTATGTTTATATATTCTTACTCTACACTACCTATGTTTATATTACCTTACATCAGGTGTTCGGGGTGTCTCGCATGGTCCCCATGAAGAGAATTATATATATAGAGTACAAACGACCAATACAACGGGAAAGATAGGTAGAAAACGGTGCAAAAAACTGACAGCCTCATTTTGGCATATACAAGACTTTCTTAAGTCAAGAGATGCAAACAACTTATTAGGAGTTGGAATGATTTGAAATATAATCAACCCAACAACAACTTTTCCTACAAATTACACAAGCTGTTAAGCCATGGTAGACACATCTTACCCAAACGATATTGAACCACGCAACAAAAAACTTGAGCAGATATTGTACATGTTATGTATTTGAAGAATGTGAGTTAGTTTAGCGACTGTATAATTTGAAAACATGAAGAGTGACTACCCCAGACCCTGGATATGCTCCTGGAAAACGTACTGTTGTGGCTTTTACGCTAATTGGTCGATTCGTCCTTAATAGAATTCTAAGACTTGTACGCCACTAAAGTTTCTCTACATCTTGTTTTATTCTCAGCATGTTAACATTAAGATCAATATTATCCCATCTGATGTCGTCTATCAATGTTTGTTATAGAAAAGGTTGACCAAACGGGAAGCGGAAGTTCAAGAATTGGCCACGAAGCTACGGCGTGATCCCAGAGTGGTCAAGGTGCTGTATTTAGCCGACAGGTGGCGCAAGGAGCGAAATGATGCCGAGGAGGTAAGAGGTCATCCGTACATAACGTCACGCTTTTTTGACCGATTTTTACGTCATCCCCTCCACACCGCCACACATGCCAACACCTCAGCCCACAATCCCCCTCAATATTGCAGTTTTATTCTTTTTAAAATATCAATTTATTTCTAAAATATTGATTTAGCTCGGCCTACAACAAGTATAGTAAACAATTTCTAATACAATTTAAAAAAAAAAAGGTTTCAAAAACGCGAAAAAAAAAACGGTTAAGAATCAGATTAAAATTATTTTTTAAAAAAAAAGCAACGGTGTCACGTCACACTTTCTGACTCCCCCCCCCCCCCCCATTCCCCGCCTAAACCCCAGGAGTTGGACATCATTTATGGACGACCCATCAAGAAAATACTTTTATAGTGTTGACCATTACTGTAGATTGGGTTACGGTTAGGTTGATCATCATTGGGCATTGGGTTAGTAGCGTGAGCTGGTTTAGCGTTAGGTTTAACCTGAAATATTTGACTTTGTATGGAAGATACTTAGATAAATGATGTTTATGTTTCCTAGGTGGGCAATGAATATTTGGCCGAGTTAAATAGTATTAAAACAGACCTAAAGACCATGGATACTACAATAACCAGTTTAAAACGGGCAAATAAAAAAATGATGGAGGAGATCAAGCAAAGAAAAAAGTTGGAGTATGTGTAAACTTTGTTCGTCTCCCTCAATTGTAACAGAATTTAGTGGTTACTGTCTTATGTGATCTATCAGGTGTTTTTTTTTGTCCCCACATTCTGCTGTAAGTTACTTAGGTCTCTGTTATCTTAAGTCGGTAAATTAAAGCAATTTCAAGTTTAAAAGTAATGATACAAATATAAAGTCACATCATGACGCAATACAAATGTCATATAGATGGGTAACCTCACATTTCCTTCATATAGTCTTCATAAACAGTCAATCATTTAACAAAAACAACGCAAGAAAATATTGCAATTCAATATATCCCACAAAAATTGAAACGGAGATAAAAGTATAGAATTTGGTCAGTCTATTGTTAATGTAGAGAATGTATAATATACTATTAAAATCCGCAAACAATTCGGTAATGTCAGGCAAGTGTTGGAAGAACTGGAAGAATCGAATCTGGCCAAAGATCGGGCTATAGCAGAAATAACGGAGCAACTCATCAACACACAGCAGAAGGCAATCAGGGACGGTCAGGCTGCGGACAAAGCTCAGGAGGAATTGATGCAAAAGGTCGGGTTAGGGTTAGGGTTAAGGTAAAGTGGGTTAAGGTAAAGTGGGTTAAGGTAAAGTGGGTTAGGTGTAGGGTTAGGGTTAAGGTAAACTGGGAGGAATTGATGCAAAAGGTAGTGGAGAGGATCAGTTAGGACGACTTAATACAATAAGTTAATTGGATATGGATGATTAGGTTTTGGATTAATTCGTCAGGTTGGGTAGGAAAAGTATATTTCATTTCGTAGCTCGTGATTTGTAGAAGGCGTTATTTGTAATTTTTAAACAGTCAAATTATTCTTTGTACAACAGCAATTGGTTAACATTAAATACTCAAAAAAATTTGGCTTTCTAATTAATTCGTACATAATGAACTCCATATTAAGAATATTTAACAAATCTAATATCCATAATTGAGTTAACATAAAGTAGGTATTATAGTAAATATTATTGCAGCCATGTAGTCTTTTAGTTCAGTAAAATTGTTTTAAAAATAACCCCAGAACCAATAAATTATGTACTGTCTTTAACTGAAGAAAAAAGTTGTTGATAGATTATCGACCTTTCAGTTGGTTGCCGCCCCTGACCGTCACAGACACCGAGTTGAAGCACTGACCAAACAACTGGACAAGCTGTACATGGAAAGGGCCGACACTAAAGCAGAGTTAAAGATCAAGACCAAGACGATCGAGTCGTTAGGGTGCCAGGTCAACGCCAGCAAGTACAATCTGCAGGTCATCAAGAAGACCTTAATGACATTCAAGGTAGTTTTTATTTACTCTGAGGACCTTTTTTGTTCTTTGTTGTGTATGGCAAGTGAAATGTGTTGATAACATGACCACAACGTGTTTGATCTAGAGCAAATGTAACCGGCTGGAGGACAAATTAAACAACCAGTTAAACAGATATCGTCTGAGAGAGAAGGAGATAGAAAAAGCTGGAGCTGTAATCGCCGATCTCAAGTTGAGTCTTTCCCGCGCTGATCGACAAAAAAAGGTTAGCGTTAAGGTTTAATACACAAAACAAAAGTAAATTTTTTTTTGGTTTGTTACTAGTGAAAAGATTTCTACTACAACAACACATTTTGATTGTAATGTGTCATTCCGTTGTGTTTGCAAGATTATTTTACTTGCAATTTAAACATGCGTTTGCCGGTTTTTTTTTGTGATGGTTAGAAACTTCTTCTACACCGTCAACTTATGTCAAGTAAAACAAATTCTTTAAATATAAATGTCAACGTGCAAACAGAAATACAAACTATTTACATACGGTCAATACATTTTACGTCGACTTGATGTGTACATCTAGTGTTGATTGGATCTGTAAATCTGGGTGTGTTGATTGGATGTGTACATCTAGTGTTGATTGTATGTGTACATCTGGTGTGTTGATTGGATGTGTACATCTGGTGTGTTGATTGGATGTGTACATCTGGTGTGTTGATTGGTTGTGTACATCTGGTGTGTTGATTGGATGTGTACAAGTGGGTGTGTTGATTGGATGTGTACATCTGGTGTGTTGATTGGATGTGTAGAGGTGGGTGTGTTGATTGGATGTGTACAGGTAGGTGTGTTGATTGGATGTGTACATCTGGTGTGTTGATTGGATCTGTAAATCTGGGTGTGTTGATTGGTTGTGTACATCTGGTGTGTTGATTGTATGTGTACAAGTGGGTGTGTTGATTGGATGTGTACATCTGGTGTGTTGATTGTATGTGTACATCTGGTGTGTTGATTGTATGTGTACATCTGGTGTGTTGATTGGATGTGTACATCTGGTGTGTTGATTGGATGTGTACATCTGGTGTTGATTGTATGTGTACATCTGGTGTGTTGATTGGTTGTGTACATCTGGTGTGTTGATTGGATGTGTACAAGTGGGTGTGTTGATTGGATGTGTACATCTGGTGTGTTGATTGGATGTGTAGAGGTGGGTGTGTTGATTGGATGTGTACAGGTGGGTGTGTTGATTGGATGTGTACATCTGGTGTGTTTATTGTATGTGTACATCTGGTGTGTTGATTGTATGTGTACATCTGGTGTGTTGATTGGATGTGTACATCTGGTGTGTTGATTGGATGTGTACATCTGGTGTTGATTGTATGTGTACATCTGGTGTGTTGATTGGTTGTGTACATCTGGTGTGTTGATTGGATGTGTACAAGTGGGTGTGTTGATTGGATGTGTACATCTGGTGTGTTGATTGGATGTGTAGAGGTGGGTGTGTTGATTGGATGTGTACAGGTGGGTGTGTTGATTGGATATGTACATCTGGTGTGTTGATTGGATCTGTAAATCTGGGTGTGTTGATTGGATGTGTACATCTGGTGTTGATTGTATGTGTACATCTGGTGTGTTGATTGGATGTGTACATCTGGTGTGTTGATTGGATGTGTACAGGTGGGTGTGTTGATTGGATGTGTACATCTGGTGTGTTGATTGGATGTGTAGAGGTGGGTGTGTTGATTGGATGTGTACAGGTGGGTGTGTTGATTGGATGTGTACATCTGGTGTGTTGATCGGATCTGTAAATCTGGGTGTGTTGATCGGATGTGTACATCTGGTGTGTTGATTGGATGTGTACATCTGGTGTGTTGATTGGATGTGTACATCTGGTGTTTTGATTGGATGTGTACATCTGGTGTGTTGATTGGATGTGTACAGGTGGGTGTGTTGATTGGATGTGTACAGGTGGTGTTGATTGTATGTGTACAGGTGGGTGTTGATTGGATGTGTACAGGTGGGTGTGTTGATTGGATGTGTACATCTGGTGTGTTGATTGGATGTGTACATCTGGTGTGTTGATTGGATGTGTAGAGGTGGGTGTGTTGATTGGATGTGTACAGGTGGGTGTGTTGATTGGATGTGTACATCTGGTGTGTTGATTGGATGTGTACATCTGGTGTGTTGATTGGATGTGTACAGGTGGGTGTGTTGATTGGATGTGTACATCTGGTGTGTTGATTGGATGTGTACAGGTGGGTGTGTTGATTGGATGTGTACATCTGGTGTGTTGATTGGATGTGTACATCTGGTGTGTTGATTGGATGTGTACAGGTGGGTGTGTTGATTGGATGTGTACATCTGGTTTGTTGATCGGATGTGTACATCTGGTGTGTTGATTGGATGTGTACATCTGGTGTGTTGATTGGATGTGTACATCTGGTGTGTTGATTGGATGTGTAGAGGTGGGTGTGTTGATTGGATGTGTACAGGTGGGTGTGTTGATTGGATGTGTACAGGTGGGTGTGTTGATTGGATGTGTAAATCTGGGTGTTGATTGGATGTGTACATCTGGTGTGTTGATTGGATGTGTACATCTGGTGTGTTGATTGGATGTGTACAGCTGGTGTGTTGATTGGATGTGTACATCTGGGTGTTGATTGGATGTGTACAGGTGGGTGTATTGATTGGATGTGTACATCTGGGTGTGGTTATAGAGCTTAGCTTTATGTGTTCTCCACTATGTCCAGCCGCCCCTACTTTCCCTAATCTAAACTCAGACACGTCATACGAGATTTGCTCTCGCAAGCTTTAGGATGACAGTCGTTCGCTCTACCTGCGGTCCACGCCATCCCTCATCAATATGTCTAGAAATATAAACATGCGTAAATGAATTGTTTTTTTTATTAGGTTCTCACTGAAAATATTAATAAAGAAAAGTTGGAGGCAGTTATGTGTAAAGGACAACTCGAGTAAGTTGATGTAGATATTTTTCTACTCCGCAGTTAAGGTAAGGGTTAGGGTTTTAAAGTTGATACACGTTGTTACCTGAACTGTAAGGGTTATGATATTACAGTTTAGTGTCTATACATTTTTACTTAACGGCTAGGGTTTCAAAGTCGATATGCATTGTTTTTTCCCATCGTTATAAGAAGTGAGAATTATTTTTAAATGTAAACATATTCTTTGCTTTGTTCGTACAGATCTTTAAATAAAAGAATCTTCAAACGAGATGATGAAATAAAAAATCTTCAGGAAGAAATTCGGAAACTACAACACACTATTCACTGCAGTAATTTAGGTAATTTTTTTCTGTATCGAAATGTTTTCTAATTTTCTATTATTGAGAGGATAAATTTAATTCTAGCTGTAAAAAATTGGGTCAATCAATGAGTATCGTTAGTATTGGGGCATTTAATAAAGTACCAGTATCGTTAGCATTGTGGCATTTAATAAAGTACCAGTATCGTTAGTATTGGGGCATTTAATAAAGTACCAGTATCGTTAGTATTGGGGCATTTAATAAAGTACCTGTATCGTTAGTATTGGAGCATTTAATAAAGTACCAGTATCGTTAGTATTGGGGCATTTAATAAAGTACCAGTATCGTTAGTATTGGGACATTTAATAAAGTACCAGTATCGTTAGTATTGGGGCATTTAATAAAGTACCAGTATCGTTAGTATTGGGACATTTAATAAAGTACCAGTATCGTTAGTATTGGGGCATTTAATAAAGTACCAGTATCGTTAGTATTGGGACATTTAATAAAGTACCAGTATCGTTAGTATTGGGACATTTAATAAAGTACCAGTATCGTTAGTATTGGGACATTTAATAAAGTACCAGTATCGTTAGTATAGGGGCATTTAATAGAGTATCAGTTAGTGTGGTCAATGGCGTCACTAGGTCGGGTGTCTCTGTGTGTGCGTGTGTGTGTATCTGTGTGTGTGTGAGTACGTATATATCATTGTGTTGTTTATAAACGTCAAATTTTATTTCACATTATTCATGTATTGGCTCGCTTTTGTTGAGTGATTTGTCTATCGCGATGTACACACCAATTTCGTTTTCTATTTGTTTACCTTATGATTGATACAAATTAAATAATTAACTGGTATTTTTAAAGTCATATTACAATGTTCATACTTGACCACTAAGTTGTTGAATCACTTTGACAGTTGAAAACAG
Organism: Physella acuta; assembly: GCF_028476545.2. Taxonomy (NCBI): domain Eukaryota; kingdom Metazoa; phylum Mollusca; class Gastropoda; family Physidae; genus Physella; species Physella acuta. The sequence continues at coordinate 405,333 of NW_026732181.1, read as the reverse complement.
AATGGAAAAGAAACAAGAATCCTGTCAGAGAGAAATTAAATGTTTGAATACCAGAATTTTTGTTGATGAGGCGGTAGGATGTTTTTCGTTTGGGTTAGGATAAAGTTGGGGTAAGGGTAAGGGTAAGGGTAAGGGTAAGGGTAAGGGTAAGGGTAAGGGTAAGGGTTAGGGTAAGGGTAAGGGTAAGGGTAAGGGTAAGGGTAAGGGTAAGGGTAAGGGTAAGGGTAAGGGTAAGGGTAAGGGTGAGTGTGAGGGTGAGGGTTATGGTATGGTTGTTGTACAAGGTTTTGTCAACACTAATATTTTACTTACATTTGATCTGTACATACAATAACAAGTTTACCCTTGTTGGACTTGCTGTATGTAGAAATAAGAATTTTCTTAAGCTAAAACGACATAACATTAACACGCTCTCCTATTTGACCCCAAACAACCGCCGAGATGAAACGAACTCCGCACTGACATGTTACACGGTCCACAGAAAATCAACAGTTTTTCTGATGTGGCCAACCAACAAAAGAATTTACTCAACACGGCCAGGACAAACATGGAGGCCCTGGCCAAAAACCTGAACAAGATCGTCTCAGACCTGAAGGTGGTGGTCAGGCGGTGGGAGGACTGTTGTGGCGAAAGTTTGGACAAGAGTAACATGATACGGCACTTAGAAGTTGTGGTAAGGACGGTTGTAAATGACAAGGGAACATCATTATCACTAGCTGACACATTTAAAAACATAAAAGTCAATTTTTAAACTTATAATTAAACAAAAAGATAAAATATGAGTTAGAAGAAAAGGATAACTTAACACAACATTTTAAAATATAAAAGCACTTACCATAACGAAAATATTTCCATACTGATGGGATGTCCATTTCAGTGTCGACAACACGAGGACACGATTCGTGTCCAGGATTCTAAAAATGATTCTCTGGTGGTCAATGCCAAAAAACTGGAGCTGCTTTTAAAAAATACAAAAGACGGAATGTTGCAACTGAGGCAGAAAAATGCTGAGGCCGTTACTGAGGCCCACACACAATCGGTGAGTTGAGACCCACACAATCGTTGAATTGAGACCCACACAATCTGTGAGTTGAGGCCCACACACAATCGGTGAGTTGAGATTTAAAAATTCTACTAAAGTGATGTTTCACATTGTGTTGGGCACTGTAGTAGTGGAGGCTAAAAAAACATGAGAATAAATACAAATAACTGTTGAAGTCATTTGATTTGTCCCCAGTCATTTGATTTGTCCCCAGTCATTTGATTTGTCCCCAGTAATTTGATTTGTCCCCAGTCATTTGATTTGTCCTCAGTCATTTGATTTGTCCCCAGTATTTTCTTTCATATGCCCAATATATTTTGCGCGAATATTAACACTCATTACCGTTAACTTACTACCCTATACCCGGCAGGGGTCTCCAAACTTTTCAGTCCGAGGGCCGCATTAAATATCAAATTTCAGTTCGGGGGCCAGTTTCTTCAAGGCATTTCTTTGATTTTTCTGGGCAAATTTCCTTAGCAATCACCGACAAACGATTTTTCCTTGGAGAAAAAGATCTCCGCGGGCCGGATGAGAGGACTTCGCGGGCCGCATCCGGCCCGCGGGCCGTAGTTTGGAGACCCCTGCCTACCGCAATGCTTGTACGACCAGCAAAATTCTTCTATTATTTTTATGTGTTCGTCTACAAAATTTTATTTTTCCTTTGACAGGAGCTGTTTAATATGTTAAAATATATGCTGAAATTTACGGAAGCTGAGAAAGAATCCATCTATAAAATATCCGAGAAAACAGAGACTAATTTAATTGTATGTATTTTTTTTTAAACAATACGATGCACTTTAAATTTATTATGGTACAAGTATATTTAAATATTTTTTTTTTACTTTTAAAAGTTAATCCTGTACTGTAAAGTGTTATTGCTATCACGTGATGTTCCCATTCGACCTGGCCTGATGTAACCACGTCTTACAGCTACTGAAACAAAGGGACGCCAAACGTCTGCATGAGATTATGAGGCTCTCTGAGGAAGTTTATGCCCAGAAACTCTTGGTGAAAAATTTCATCAAATCTTTGGAGAATGAGAAGCACGAGACGGCCCACTTGATTCACGTGCTCCGTGAGGTGGACGAGGAACATTTGGTCCTCCGGAGAAACTACGATAAGGTTTGTACGGATTAGAAGTACGGTAAGGTTTGTACGGATTAGAAGTACGATAAGGTTTGTACGGATTAGAAGTACGATAAGGTTTGTACGGATTAGAAGTACGATAAGGTTTGTACGGTTTAGAAGTACGATAAGGTTTGTACGGATTAGAAGTACGATAAGGTTTGTACGGATTAGAAGTACGATAAGGTTTGTACGGATTAGAAGTACGATAAGGTTTGTACGGATTAGAAGTACGATAAGGTTTGTACGGATTAGAAGTACGATAAGGTTTGTACGGATTAGAAGTACGATAAGGTTTGTACGGATTAGAAGTACGGTAAGGTTTGTACGGATTAGAAGTACGATAAGGTTTGTACGGATTAGAAGTACGATAAGGTTTGTACGGATTAGAAGTACGATAAGGTTTGTACGGATTAGAAGTACGATAAGGTTTGTACGGATTAGAAGTACGATAAGGTTTGTACGGATTAGAAGTACGATAAGGTTTGTACGGATTAGAAGTACGATAAGGTTTGTACGGATTAGAAGTACGATAAGGTTTGTACGGATTAGAAGTACGATAAGGTTTGTACGGATTAGAAGTACGATAAGGTTTGTACGGATTAGAAGTACGATAAGGTTTGTACGGATTAGAAGTACGATAAGGTTTGTACGGATTAGAAGTACGATAAGATTTGTACGGATTAGAAGTACGATAAGATTTGTACGGATTAGAAGTACGATAAGGTTTGTACGGATTAGATTTGTCAAGTTTGGGTTAATAAAAAGGGTCATGTTGTTTGGGGCATTATTAACTTCATTTTTTCAGCTATTGGCTAGATTTTGTGTTAACAATTCCAATACAAAGATGACTTATTTGTTTCCCGAAGCAACTTCATTATTAGAGTAATTCAATAATTTTCTAACTCGTAGATCAGAACAGAAAGAGATTTTCTTGGGGCTTTGGTAATAAAATGGAAAACTGAAGCGGACCTGATGGTCAAGAAAATGAACATTATGAAAGGAATGCTAAAAACAGGTGACTGATAAAAATGTATTTTGGTTGCATTAGCTTTTACAGAGAAACTTTAAACGTACACTTTCCAAATATAATTTCGAAAAGACAATGAGTATTTGAACAGAATACATTTACGGGTATATTTTATCAAAGGCTATGGCCTACATTGTATCTACAAACGTATTACATGTTTATATTAATGACACAGTCTGAATGTCTGAAAATATTTAAATTGTGAACTTTCAGGTTTTCTGGAAATCTATGGTCAGTACCAAGACATGCGGCTGTTAAAAATTGAAATAAAAAACCTCAGGCGAAAGTTAAAGTCTTACATGTACACAGAATCTTTAAATAAAGAGTTAAGGTGAGACCGTTACTTTTGTTCCAATTAATAACTAGGACTAGTTTTGTCATTTCTTTTATATCAACAACCCATAGCAAATATTAAAGAACACATTCAGGTTTTGTTTGCGAGAGTTCATTATGTAACTAGGTAAAATATAGAACACGAGCCGACCCGCGGCGTATCATATGCCGCTATTTAGTTGTTTTATTTTCTACTTTTCAGTAATTCATAATTTGTGAATTCGACAGTACCAGTGCTGCCACTGAAAATATTTGCTTTAAAACACTATCAGTAGGTTGTTAAGGACGATACTACCCCCACCCTCCTTGCCCCCAACCCCTACCCTACACCCCCACCCCCGTGAACGCAGCCTCCTCTTAGTTACCTCCCCTAAGTTTAAAATCGTTTCAAACTAAATTATCTAATAGCCATCACTAAACCCGGCTCTACGATTGTAAAGATTTAGCGTGAACCACAGCTCACCAGACCATGTGGGGTGAGGGTGGTAGGGATATGCCTAGAGAGGAAGAGAGGGAACTGCTAGGCACGCTTACAGCTTGGTGTTTTCTAGGGTATCCAAGAACAGAATTATATATATAGATTAATTTTCCTCCTGGTAATGGTAGTGTAATTTAACGTGATCCTTGTTCTGGTGTTTGTATTGAAATTTGACGTGATATTTTTGTTAGTGTTCGAGTTTGACGTGATCCTTATGCTAGTATTTGACGTGATCTTTTTGCCGGTGTTGAAGTTCGACGTGATTTATTTTCTCCCTTGACTCAGGTCTGAACTAGTGGAAACCACCCGTCTGCTACAACTTGAGCAGGACAAACGAGTTGCCATAGAGCAGATGAAGTTAACAGTCCCCCACTTAAACCGTTACATCATGGTTGGTAGTCAAATCGCATATTTCTCAATGTGTACATACAATAGCATTACTAAAAAGTGGAAGTAATCTAGTTTATTAGTGTTAGGGTTAGGGTTAAACTCTAGTTTATTAGTGTTAGGGTTAGGGTTAAACTCTAGTTTATTAGTGTTAGGGTTAGGGTTAAACTCTAGTTTATTAGTGTTAGGGTTAGGGTTAAACTCTAGTTTATTAGTGTTGATTTTGTTTAATCTTTTATTTAACTTGATATCTCTCTGTCGTACTTGTGTTTGCTTACATTAATGGTCGAGGGAACTTTTGACCATTTCTTTGGGACCGATTTTTACTTAGCCTATGTTTCATTTATTATCTGTACACGTTAAATTAAGATATTCACGTGATTATAATATTGCTAATAAAACTTTTCCTTTTTTTTAGCACGCGAATGTAAGCGAATACGAAATGATTTTGAAAATTCAAAAACTCCAGAAAATTTTACTCACCAAATATACAGAGGTTGAGGAGAAGGATAAAGTAATTATGAGTAGAGACCAAGAGATCATGCAAGTAAGTCGGTCAAATATAGAGAGTCACATACCTTACACAACAGGCTAGTCTAAAGAAGGAGATAGTAGACATTACACAACTTGCTGGTCTAAAGAAGGAGGTAGTAGACATTACACGACTGGTTGGTCTAAAGAAGGAGGTAGTAGACATTACACAACTGGTTGGTCTAAAGAAGGAGGTAGTAGACATTACACAACTGGTTGGTCTAAAGAAGGAGGTAGTAGACATTACACAACTGGTTGGTCTAAAGAAGGAGGTAGTAGACATTACACAACTGGCTGGTCTAAAGAAGGAGGTAGTAGACATTACACAACTGGCTGGTCTAAAGAAGGAGGTAGTAGACATTACACAACTGGTTGGTCTAAAGAAGGAGGTAGTAGACATTACACAACTGGTTGGTCTAAAGAAGGAGGTAGTAGACATTACACAACTGGTTGGTCTAAAGAAGGAGGTAGTAGACATTACACAACTGGTTGGTCTAAAGAAGGAGGTAGTAGACATTACACGACTGGTTGGTCTAAAGAAGGAGGTAGTAGACATTACACAACTGGCTGGTCTAAAGAAGCGGGTAGCAGAAAAAATTATTGAAATAGTGTTGTATATTTTGCTGCTCATGAAGTAATTATAGAGCTATTTAACAGATTATGCAGCAAATATTTAAATATATCTACATACATTTTAGTTTAAAATACTCCTGTCAAGACGACCTGGCATTGAATGTGGCAAGGAACTATATGAAGCCAAGACAAATATACGAAAGAAAAATAAAGAAATTAAGGTAATCCAAATCTTGTTAAAACAAAGATATAGTTTTAATCATTTTAATTAATTAGACGGTAATTTCTCACAGGGACTGTTCACACCATAGCCACCTGAGCTATTTGGAGGGGCGTGCATTTAAATTTTTAAGTATATAGAGACTAGAGCTGTATTTTAATTTGAGATAACTTTAATTTTGGGAAACCATCGTGGGGAATGGATGGGGGGGGGGGAAGAAGGAAGGGCGTCTATAGATTAATTGGTGGGGGTGGGGGAGTGGGTCTAATTACGATAATGGACTGCATGCATATTGTTTAGAGTCGTTGGAAGGCGGTGCTTACGAATCTTTTTATTACACATACATGGACGAATCCAGCGTCGGTTTGTTCCTAGGGTTAGGGTTAGGGTTTGTTCCTAGGGTTAGGGTTAGGGTTTGTTCCTAGGGTTAGGGTTAGGGTTTGTTCCTAGGGTTAGGGTTAGGGTTTGTTCCTAGGGTTAGGGTTTGTTCCTAGGGTTAGGGTTAGGGTTTGTTCCTAGGGTTAAGGTTAGGGTTTGTTCCTAGGGTTAGGGTTAGGGTTTGTTCCTAGGGTTAGGGTTAGGGTTTGTTCCTAGGGTTAGGGTTAGGGTTTATTCCTAGGGTTAGGGTTTGTTCCTAGGGTTAGGGTTAGGGTTTGTTCCTAGGGTTAGGGTTTGTTCCTAGGGTTAAGGTTAGGGTTTATTCCTAGGGTTAGGGTTAGGGTTTGTTCCTAGCCTCCCATCGTTTATCTCCAGCCCGCTGGTTATATTTTCTTCTCCGACACATTTATAATATGACAGACGGTTTTGTTACTATAAGCCAAAAGATCAACCTCTTACATCGAACAATTTAACTCTGTACTGATGCAGTCGTAACTTTTTAAAATTATTTACTTGTATATGATAAACATTTTATATAGTTTTTAATCATGCAGGCCCTAATCGCCGAATTAAATGTGGCCAAATTCGACCTAAATGAAAAGAAAGAAACACAAGAAAAACTTTTAGAGGAGCTGAGGACGTCTAAAGAAGTTGTGGCTCATTTTAAACGGAAATCTACGTGAGTCCAATCGTTGATAGAGTTTAGTCTATGACTAAACCTGGTCCAGTGTTTCTTCCAGGGCATGTCGTCGGGGAAGGGGGTGGGGGGGGGGGGGGGGGGGGAAACACCGCCCACCACCCCCCTCCCCCGTTCGAAATTAAATGTATATTTTATATAGAAAACATAATTTCATCAGTGTACGCCCCCCCCCCCCCCCCCCCGGAAAATTTAGTCCGTCCCCCCGAAAATATCAGGTGTCCCCCCTCCCCCTCACGGTGAAAAAATTCTGGAAGAAATCCTGACCTGGTCTATAACGACCTAGTCTATAAATAGACCTAGTATATAACCTTACCCATTCTATAACTTGAACTGGTCTCTAACTTTACCCATTCTATTACTAGACATAATCAGTACCTTTTGTCAAAGACAAAAACTATATATCTAGCTCGATGTAGATGTATTTACTCAAATATTAAGTATCATTTTACTATATACAAAAATATTTTCAGCTGTGAACAAGAAAATAAAATTAAAAACAAATATTTTTCTGGCCACAGACAAACCAAAATTGTGCCGACTATACGAGCCAACCTGGCAACCAAGAACGTCCGCTTCACTGGTGGAGGATACCAGTTCTCCTGTGTTAGGTCCAGCTATGTTGACCCCAGCCACGAACTGCCGGAGTTAAAGGACAACGCCGTTAAATAGTAGACTACATGTAAGGATTAGGATTAGGATTAGTCAAATAGTACATGTTTAAAAAAATGTTTTACATGTATTGGCTAATAGTTTGCTGGGTCTACACGAACTTGCAACTGTCATTGAGTTTTCAAACTTTGACTGTGTTAGACTAGGGCTAGATACGGACTGACCAGTGACAACAAAAATCATTGACCTTGACATACAACTGACACCCCTAGAGAATGACGTAGACTGACTAACGTTCCTTCTTGATGCCTGTTTACATTTTTATATATTTTTATATTATAGCCCGTTTAATAAAAACATTTTGCAATAGTAAATTCTTTTTTTTAAATTAATTTTAGTTTGAAATGTGTATGTAAGCATGATAGTAGCTGTGTAAATACATAACTTTAGGGTGGGCCCTCAAAGACTTGAGATATACAACAGATATTCTAACATCGAATTTTATAATTTTAAATGTTCAATTTTTATATTTTTATGTGGGGAGAAAATGTTTAAGTTTATGGATATATTCATCACTAAGTTGAGATTTAAAAAAAAATCTTGTACGATATGAAATCTATGAATTAAATTGTTACAGCTACAGTTGTGTTAAATACGGACATGCTTGTTTAGTGTACAACGCAAAGCTATAAGGGGTCATCCATAAATGACGTCACGCTTTTTTTGACGATTTTTACTTCCCCCCCCCCCTCCCCTCCGTCACACGTCGTCACAAAAAGCCAGACCCCCCCCCCTAAAATGACGCAACACCTTCAGCTTACAACCCCCCCCCCCCCCACCTCAAAGTTGCTGTTGAATTTTTCTTAAAACATCGATATTTTTCCTAAATCTTGTAAAAAAATCTGTCAACATAGAGTATTTTAATCAATTCCTATTAAAATTTATTAAAACCGTTTTCTAAAACGCGAAATAACGGCTAAAACTCGTTTTCTAACATTGCTTTTTTATAATGCAAAAAAAGTGACGTCACACCATCTGAACCCCCCCCCCCCCCTCATCACACACCGTCACAAAATTACACCCCCCCCTCCCCCAACAAGTGTGAAGTCATTTTTGGACGACCCCCTTAACTGAATATAACAAACAATTAACCTTCATTGCCCTGTTTTGGGGTCGTTGAAGTGTTACATTGCGGAAAGTGTTAGCAATTTGTAGAAGAAACTGATTCTTTTTAAAGCTTTTATTTAGTATGCAACGTCTGTTTGTTTGTTTGTGTGTTTGTGGCAAATCTTGTAACTAAATTTTCACAAACTTCCAATGGAGCGATTTCGTTAAAACTTTCGAGAGATAAATTCAACTTTGATGACTGTACAAGTCTATTTTTTTTTAAATTTAATTAAATGTTTAATTAGACATTAAAAAAAATAATTAAACGGTTTCGAAACTAAGGAGAGATAACAACTATATCCAATAACAGAAGGGGGATAAATAGCTAGACGCTTTTATAAATGGATTAAAAAGAAGAAAATAATACAATTTTTAAATTGTTTAAGGGGGAAGGCTCCGGTAAAAAAACACTTTTTTAATACTCGTTAGAAAACAATTATTTCTTTACAGCTTTATTAAGATACATCCGCATATTAATTTCCACTAAAAAAATTCGCGGACAAATCTTGGTAACTATGACAACGGCGGCCAGCTTGAAAAATTAACCCCTTCGTAGGTTTTCCACCATCCATAAAATATATTATTTTAAGCCTAATAAATAATGAATTCATAATCTTCTTCCATATTTTGGGGCACTCAACAAGCCTCCCCCTTAAATATTTATTATTATAGCGGCCCACGCTTTTATTTATAGTGATATAAATAGTAGTGTATTAATATCTTTAAAGAAAGTAATTTTTTTTATATTTAAAAAAAACCGCAGATTTATTACATTTTTAAAAAATATTTTATATTTAATGAAAATTGTATTATTTTCTTCTTTTTAGTGCCTTTATTAAAGCTTGTAATTATAAACGTTTTTATGTATTTATTATTTTTATACTTTTTTTTAGTATTAACGAGTTATTCGCATGTTAAGACAATATAGTGTAGCAACAAATATATGATACACAAGTTTTGCTTTAATAATATGATTATTTTTACTATGCGTGTCAAATTTACTGATGTTTTAGTTACAATACAAAAATTGCAACAATTTGCTGAACACATATCATAGAACACAAATCTTTAACAACTCTTGAACCGAAGTCATTAATACTGTTCAGTCTGTTGTCAAGTTTATAGGTAAAGTTTCAGTAAAGTATTATGGGATGGCGTAGTCTGGTGGTAAAGTACCAGACTGCTGACCCGACTAAAAACCATTGCACGCCTATTGAACGTGATGACGCGCTTTTGTCGTAGAGCCCTCCAGAGGCGTAGCGAGGGGGGGGGGGGGGGGGGCGGGGGGGGGGGACATATGTCCCCGGGCGCCGACCTTAGGGGGGGGCGCCAAATTGAAAGTTTGAGGGGGGGGGGGGGGGGGTAGAAAATGAAAAGTTCGAGGGGGGTGCAAATCGAAAGTTCGAGGGGGAGGGTGCAAATCGAAAGTTTGAGGGGGGGGGGTGCAAATGAAAAGTTCGAGAGGGGGGGGGGGTGCAAATCGAAAATTTGCTCCCGAGGGGGGCGCCAAATTGAAAGTATGTCCCCGGGCGCCGGGAAGGGTCGCTACGCCTCTGGAGCCCTCCCCCCCCTCCCCCTCGCTCCACGCCGAAAGCGGCCGCGATGACACGTGTGGATAGAGCTGCCTACTACGGTCCAAATTTTAATTAATTAAAAAAAATTAGGCGACCAATTAAGTCAAATTCAATGTCACGATGCATTGTCTTCATGTCTTGACACACGTACCAATTACGAATCGTATCTGTCAGTTAGAAGTGCCTGCAATTTCGCACGGGCGTTTCGATCTAGACAGACTGACGACAGACAGAGGAGTTGAGTTAAATAAAAGCTTGTAATAATTAAGAACTTGCTGTTGTCTTTAAAATATGGTCAGGGACGGCTGCATTTCAATGAGAAAATAATCATCTTTCAAATATCGCTATCTCTTGATGGTGTTTAAAGCAAATATTTTTAGTCCTGTCGACTTCATAAATTAGGAATCGCTAAAAAGTAGAAAATAAAACAAATATAAAACACCTTTATAGCGACAAGCTTTTAAATGCAACAAAAAAAATTACTTTCTTTAATAAAAGATAAATGCATAATCATCAAAAGTTAACCTTTTTTAACGACCAAAAATTGACTAAAATTAAACTAAATCGGCCGTCACAATGAGATATAATGACTTGCTTGGTCAATTATTTAATATTTAGCCCGGGATTTTCATTTAAAATGTGAATAACATTTTGGCCAAACAGTAAAGCAAACGACTGTTAAGGTCAAGTCCCAAGTCCGTTGGAAAAACCTGAGTCAACCTGCTGGTCACAGAAAACACGTAACCTCTACTGCCCTATTGGTCGTCGAATCCGTTATAGTAGCTTTACTTAATAACACCATTATGTCTGGAAGCTTCATTACAGTTTCAAATAAAACTATTTACAGTCTTTGCTTATGCTGTATAAAGACTCAAATCAGTGAAGCAGAATATGTCATACAAATTCCGCTAGTAACTTGTTATTTGGAATCTAATGATATATAGCTCACATGGATTTTGTGGCTCTGTGACAGCGAAAGCGGGCGGACGGACGGACCCTTGTCAACATAGGAAATGATTAAAAAAAACTCGGCTTGATCGCCATAGTGTAATACACCTAAAGTGTTTAGTATCTAAATTAACATTTTTTTAAAAATATTATTATAATGTAAAACAAATTTCATTTTCCAAACGTAGAATGCTAATTAAAGTCATGTTGAATAAACTAAGTCAAAGAAAATTTATCATGAATCATACAAAAAAAATGTAAAAGTGTACAAATTACTTCTCTTTGTTCCTTTATTGCCAATTACTTCCCTTGATAGATCACAAAAATATTGCCTCGCTTAAAAAAAAATTACATCGGGGAGGGGGGGGATACTTTTTATTAGTTTGTTTTGGTGTTGGAAAATAAATAATTAGATAACTAGCGAGGATTGATAAAGTGCGAAATGGTAGGTAAAACACTGATATTTTAAATACTGTCTTAGATTTATTTTATATACTTTTAACTAATTATTATTTTTAATCAATAACAGTTTAGAAGCTGCTCCTAATTGTCCTCTATGTTTACTTTTATCTTTCCTTTTGCGGACAAGCTGGGGATGTTAAAGTCGTTCACTAAATTGAATCAGGCACGACTTCTGGCGCCGTGAGCGCTATGATGAATACGTTCGTTTTAAACAGTGCGATAGACTATGGATAAGAAAGATTACTTTAGTCCTTAACTAAATCTAATACGGGCGTCGATTGGCGCCCGATAGGGTGTCATTTAGCGTCCCGGGCCTTTCCGTGAGCGCTATGTTGTCTCCGTTCGTGTTAAATAGTGCGATAGACTATGAATAGACTATGGATGAGAAGGCATACTAACGTCCTTCAGTAAATCGAATCTGGTCGTCCTCTGCTGCCATAAAAGAGTGATATTTGGCGCCTCGGGCCTTCCCGTGAGCGCCTACATTCGTTTAAGTGAGTGCAAAAGACTATGGATAAGTTGGGGGATTATAGTCGTTTAGTAAATTTAATCAGGCGGTTCAACCGGAGCCCCAGCAGAATGCGATTTTGCACCCCAGGCTAGACTGAGAGCATTATGCATTTATGTTTGCATTTAAGTTTGTGTTTATGTTCGCGTTTACATTAGCATAAATTTGAGTTGTTATTTGCGTTTAGGTTTGCGTTTGCGTTTCTATTTTTATTTGTGTTTGCATTGTGTTTATGTATGGATTTGTGTTTGTGTAATTGTTTGTGTTTGCGTTTGCTTTTGTGTTTGTGTTTTCTTTGTATTTGTATTTGTGTGGGTTTATGTTTATGTTTGCTTTTTTATTTGTGTTAGTGTCTTTGTTTGCGTTGTTTTTTGTTTGTGTTTGTGTTTGCTTAATGTTTGCGTTTTTTTGTGTATTTTAGTTTTGGTTGGTTGTGGATAGGGTGGATAGGATTAATTCGAAAAGTAATATATTTGTTAAATCTGGGCAATGCCGGGGATATGCTGTTTGATAAACACACAAGTTATGGTCCTTAACTTATAGGTTTTTCACAGAGACCAGTGGAGGGCCTGGCCGGGAAGGCTAGTAAATAATTAAAATAAATAAATGAAATATGGGAGAGGTAATTTAATGAAACATGTTTGAACAATGTAAACAAACAAAAGTAAACACAGAGCGTGATCCAAGCTTGGAGTTGATGAACATTGACTGTTCTCTTAGGGTAGGAGTGTAACAAAGTTGTCTATTCACTTAGCAAAATGTTTAGTCACGTGACAAATACATCTGGTGATACAGTAGGTTTATGTCACCAACGGCATCCATCAATCGTTAATTTATAATGGTAGTGCAGGACTGAAATGGCTATCTACAAGTTGGCATAGGGCAGTGTTGAGCCATCATTTAACTCAATCAAAATTTGAAATGATTGTCCAAACGTCGTTATATGCTGTGTTGACAGATCTTTTATCAAGTGTTGGGGTGATATCCATTTATCGACGTGTTGTGGTGATATCCATTTGTCGACGTGTTGGGGTGATGTCCATTTATCGACGTGTTGTGGCGATGTCCATTTATCGACGTGTTGTGGGGATGTCCATTTATCGACGTGTTGTGGCGATGTCCATTTATCGACGTGTTGGGGTGATGTCCGTTTGTCGACGTGTTTGGGTGATGTCCATTTGATAAGCAGAGCCCGTACTTGACCTTGATATGATTTTAATTATCTTTACCGTCTCCTGAGAGACAGGTTAAACATCAAGTTGTACTGACCACTGGTCCATCACCAGGACAACTTGCTTGCGTTTCGTCAGTGGTTTCTGGAGCCACCTTGTTAGGTAAACAGGTGAAACATCGACAGCTGGAGAACATGATGCACACCTGTGGGCAGGAGTAAAATCTTTCACTTTTTCGGATTACATTTGGATGGAAATCTGTCTGTCAGTCTGTCCGTCTTTTTGTCTCTGTCTGTATGTTTGTCTGTAATTACATTAACTTGATATCAGTTTCAATTATTACATTTATTTTATATATTAGAAGACAACAACTAACTTAATATAAAACAGAACAAAAATGTATCTTAATAAAAATTGCTCGCAACCCACCCCCCCCCCTTTATTGAAGTAGAAAGCAGATTTTAGAGGATGATGTGTGATATGTATAAAATGTATTCTCAAGAAAGGGGAGGGTAAAATTAGCGACAACTGTCCAACACACATGAAGAAACAGAGAAGAACATCAACTCTTTTGATGTAAACATCGTACATGTTAATCGCTATGCCTAGATAGCTGGAGGAGATCAAAGACATTAAAATACAGGCATGCGTTTGTTGAGATACAGCCATACAGGTAAACGTCTGCCAACATTTTTTTCTACCTCTTGTCTGACATTTGACCTTCCAATTATTCCCTTGAGTAAATTTATTTAAGGTACTCGATGTACTGACCTTAACCCTAAACCCAATGCACTGAACGCTTACCTCATTGATGAAGTTCTTGTTGAAGAAAGCGTAGATGAGAGGGTTAAAAAAACTGTTGCACATTGCCAGAACTATGCACATAAACCTCACAATCACATACACCGAGCCTTGTTCAAGGGCGTCAGTTTCACTTTGATCTGGGAATTATTAGGTTAATACACGTTTAGTTGGTTTTGTGGATAAATGCAAAGTTGGTGGTTGGTGGATTGTGTTTCTAATGTAGGTCAATAGTGGATTGTGTTTCTATTCCAGTTCACTAGTGGATTGAGTGCTTATAATGTAGATTAATTGTCAAGTGTTTGCTTTTAAGGTGGAAAATTGTGCAGAAAGGACAGTTAAAAGTTTAAGGTGGGTTTTTCTAACATCGACATAGATCAATGTGTTGTTTGAATGTTGAGGTGAATGTGTATGATTGAATGCTTCATATATCAAACATAGATTAACTTTTATTCTCACTTTTTGTATACGTATATTGTCCAGCAGACAAAGTTCTAGCAAGTTAGTAATTGAACAATAAAATCTGAGTTCCTACATCACAGCTACTCACCTACAATAATTTTCATGGTATCTGTGACTATATCAATCAAGTAGAACGGCAGCCAGCACACGACAAAGACGATGATGTCAATGGCCAAGAATCGGATGACCGCCCGCTTCCTCCTGACATTTGTCGTGGCTCCCACGCTAGATCCCCACAGACGTTTGCGTATTTGGACGAAAATATAAATCATGGCTGCCACAGGAATGACAAATAATATAACAAGGTCGAGGATTCTGGAATTAAAGGAACAACACAAGATACAGTTAAATCTGATGTAGAATAATCAACAAACCTGTTACAATTTTGTTTTAAATTTCTTGTTTTAAATTTTAAACAAAAACAGCTGGGGGAAAAAAAAAATATTTCGAAACTTTCAAAAGACAAAAAAGCCGAATTATGGCCATTAATGGAGGGTTGTTAAAACATAGACTTCGTTAAATGTAGGTAAGAGTTAGGGTTTGGTGGTCTTTTGATGGCGGTACTTTCAACACAGCAACAAGGTAACAAAATGAAATATTGAATCCAGATAAATAAATTTTTTTTCTGCCACGTTGTATTTCACAATTCATGACATAACAAGTCAGACATGGCAGTGCGGAAGTATACAAAAATGTTTTGCGGCTTCTTCTGATACACGGACTTCACAAGGGATAAAATGTTTGCAACAAGGACAACCAAATGTTGAAATGTTTATAAGAACAACCTAACCCTAACCCACGATATGAAATGTTTATAAGGACAACCTAACCCTAACCCTAACCCACGGTATGAAATGTTTATAAGGACAACCTAACCCTAACCCTAACCCACGGTATGAAATGTTTATAAGGACAAACTAACCCTAACCCTAACCCACAGTATGAAATGTTTATAAGGACAACCTAACCCTAACCTAACCCACGGTATGAAATGTTTATTAGGAAAACGAACCCTAACCCTAACCCACGGTATGAAATGTTTATAAGGACAACCTAACCCTAACCCTAACCCACGGTATGAAATGTTTATAAGGACAACCTAACCCTAACCCTTACCCACGGTATGAAATGTTTATAAGGACAACCTAACCCTAACCCTAACCCACGGTATGAAATGTTTATAAGGACAACCTAACCCTAACCCTAACCCTAACCCACGGTATGAAATGTTTATAAGGACAAACTAACCCTAACCCACGGTATGAAATGTTTATAAGGACAACCTAACCCTAACCCCAACCCACGGCATGAAATTTGTATAAGGACAAACTAACCCTAACCCACGGTATGAAATGTTTATAAGGACAACCTAACCCTAACCCTAACCCACGGCATGAAATTTGTATAAGGACAAACTAACCCTAACCCACGGTATGAAATGTTTATAAGGACAACCTAACCCTAACCCACGGCATGAAATGTTTATTAGGACAATCTAACCCTAACCCTAACCCACGGTATGAAATGTTTATAAGGACAACCTAACCCTAACCCTAACCCACGGTATGAAATGTTTATTAGGACAACCTAACCCTAACCCTTACCCACGGTATGAAATGTTTATAAAGACAACCTAACCCTAACCCTAACCCACGGCATGAAATTTGTATAAGGACAACCTAACTCTAACCCTAACCCACGGCATGAAATTTGTCTAAGGACAACCTAACCATAACCCACGGCATGAAATTTGTATTAGGACAACCTGTGAAGACACATTTAACTAGAAGAAAATAGTTACCTGTAAGGTAAATCATCATCGTCCTCCTCAACTAAAATGCTGCAGTAAGCGCGCTCAGGTAAATCTACCTGGCTAACTGTGGTGTTGATGACGGGCAAAACTTCTGCTGTTGTTTCATTAGTCACCACTGATATAATATCGGTTGTGTTTTCAATGGAATGTTCTATCGGCTGTTCCTCGTCGATGGAAGAATTGAAGAAATCCTGTACAAAAATTTTGGCCGAGTAGACAAAGGCCCACACCCAAACAAGGACAAAAGACAGGGCTATGGACGTGTTCTGGGCTGGCTTGCGAGCTAGCACTATCGCTCTGTACCTGTGGGGCAAGTTTTCATTAAGTCACTAAATCTATTCACTAATACATGGTTTTTACATTAGCAATTAAATTACGTATATCTATAGATGTGAAATGAATAAATGTAGTATATGCCTATAAGTAGACAATGTATCAATGTATGTCTATTCATATGAAATGAATGAATGTGTGATATACCTAAAGAAATGAAATGAATGAATGTGTGATATACCTAAAGAAATAAAATGAATGAATGTGTGATAGGCCTATATAAATGAAATGAATAAATGTGTGATATATTCCTATAGACATGAATGAATGTGTACATACTTATAGACATGAATGAATGTGGGATATGCCAAAATATGAATGAATGTGTACATGCCTATAGACATGAATGAATGTGTACATACCTAGAGACATGAATGAATGTGTACATACCTATAGACATGAATGAATGTGTGATATACTTAAAGACATGAATGAATGTGTGATATAGCCTACCTATAGACATGAATGAATGTGTACATACATATAGACATGAATGAATGTGTACATACCTATCTATGCTGACAAACAAGAGAGAGTAGACGCTAGCAGTCACACAAGCCAATTCTATAAATGGAAGAACCACGCACGCTAAATCACTGACATCTAGAGATAAAAGAAAAAAAGATGCATGTTGAGTAAATTGAGATGTATCGATGTGCACTGTCATTCACAGTTTACATTGGTAACTTTTGTTTTGTTAGAGAAAGTCTTGTAATCGTGCAAAAAAAAAATCGGGAGCGTTTACAGCTCCCTGAGTCAGAAAAACATAGTTGCCATCTTGTCTGTATGTCTGTGTGTGTGTATGTGTGTGTGTGCATCTGTAAACACGATAACTTGAGTACAGTTACAGCTAGGTTGATGAAATTTCATATATAAGTATTATATCAAAATCGTAGATCCGTATCAACTTTTGAGCTATTTCCGATAACCAGAAGTGGTACTTTTTCTACTCTCAACTTTTCAAAAGCCTATAACTTGAGTATTATTTCACACAAATAAATGAAATTTCACATGTGAGTAAAAGCTACTTCTCTGCCCTCTGTCAAATTTTGAGTAATCTCTGTTGACTAGAAGTAGTAATTTTCTCTATTTTCAATTTCTCGAAAAACGCATGGGAATTTATAAAGTACTAGCCGTCCCGGCCAGGCCCTGCTCTGGCCTCTGTGAAAAACCTATCTGTAAAGGACCATGACATGTGTGTTTTGTAATCAGCATTTATCCGGCATTGCCCACCCAAACCACAATCAACTAAAACCAAAACACACAAAAAAGAACCGCAACTAACACAAACAAACACAACACAACACAAACACAAACACAACCACAACACAAACACAATCACAATCACAATCACAACACAACACAACACAACACAACACAAACAAAACACAACACAAACAAAACACAACACAACACAAACAAAACACAACACAAACCGGGACGGCTAGTATTATATAAAATTGTATATCTTCTTGTAGTTTCGTGCAGGTGTCTATAAAAGAGCTTTCTGAAACCTA
Source organism: Physella acuta (assembly GCF_028476545.2). Taxonomy (NCBI): domain Eukaryota; kingdom Metazoa; phylum Mollusca; class Gastropoda; family Physidae; genus Physella; species Physella acuta. The sequence goes on along the minus strand of NW_026732181.1, from coordinate 387,170 downwards.
TCTGTAAAGAAACATGACATGTGTGTTTAGTAATCAGCATATACCCGGCATTGCCCGCCCTAACCACAATCAACCAAAACCAAAAAGCAAATAAAGAAAGGAATCATAACATAAACGCAAACACTAATACAAAATATAAGACAAACCCAAAGCAAACCACAAACACAAAACCAACTACAAACACAAATACAAACACAAACCCAAAGAAAAAACACAAACGAAAACGAAAAAGAAAGAACGAAAACGAACAAAATCAAAACGCAAACCCAACTACTAACGCAAACCCAACCGAAACACAAAGAAAACACAAACGCGAACATAAACGTAAAGTGCTCATAGTCTAGCCTGGGGCGCCAAATCGCACCATGCTGGGGCGCCGGCGGAATCGCCCGTTTCAGCTTAATAAAAGACTATAATACCCTAACTTATTCATAGTTTTTTGCACTCACTTAAACGAACGTAGCTGCCAAACCAAACACGGGAGGCCCGGGAACCCCAAATAGCACCATGTCTGGGCGCCAGAGGACGCCCGGATTCGATTCACTTAAAGACTATAGTAACCTTTCTTTTCCATACTCTATCGCAGTGTTTAAAGCGAAATTATGCACCATAGCGCTCACGGGATAACCCAGGGCGCCAAATTGAACCCTCGTGGGGCGCCGGCGGACGCACCTGTTTCAATTTAATGAACAATTATAATACTCCAAGCTTATCCGTAAACGGAAAGAAATAAACATATAGGACATGTAGGACCTGGCTTATTAACTGTTATTGATTCAAAAAAATAATTAGTAAACAGTAAGTTCAGTGTATAGATTAAATAAAATGCAGTGTTAAAATACCTACAACATTTGCACTTGATCGATCCCCGCTAATTATGTAATTATTTTTTTCCGAACACCAAAACAAAGTAATAAAAAGTAAATTCTTTTCCACTAATGCAATGTTTTATAAAGGGAAGTAATTGTGTTTTCCTAATTTATCAAAGGGAAGTAAGTGCTAAAGGTCTAAATATAAATAATTTTCAGACATAATTAGAATTTTTGTAAAAGATGATATTTTTTTTAAATTGTGTTTAATGAACATGCCGACAATTATTACTATCAGTTTGAAAAATGAATATTATTTCCCAACACTTTCAGTATTAATTTTTTAAACCATGCATTTAGGCCATGAGCGCTTTAATTATCTAACACTTAAATCCATCCAAGTATCCACGACAAACATTTTACAAACATACAGAATTGAGCTTTATTCCGCACTATTATGCACATTTTACTTGGCGTTCACTTGGTGTGCAATTCTTTTTTATAGATTCTATTCTATTTTAAAAAGTTTAAGTATTTAAAATGGATTAATAATCATGTCTATATCCCATAGTTACCATTCCCTGTTGTTTCATATAAGAATATTCGAGAAAGTTAAGGGAGATCACTCCCGGTTTATTTATTTTCGTCATCTTAGTAAAACAGAGGCGTGATGTCAGCATTTTACATGCAGAAGATTTGTTTTGATTCCTGCTAAACTCTATCACAAACTACGAGAAATCCCAAACCAAAGGAGCGCATAAATCTAGGTTGATTACTACCTGTTTGTTGATTGGTGTATACAAACTAGTGGATAATCGACACGCTAATTAGAGTTATTCCTAACTACACCCAGTTAATGAATGTAATTATACGCCTGCTTTCGTTATCGCGGAAGAAAATATTGAAATCGATATTTACACTGAGTTTATTTCTGTATGCGTTGTATGTCTTTACACAACTTTTGTTTCAAACCAAACAATTTACAAAATCTTAAAATGTACAACACGAGATGGACAAATTGGACGCTCAGATGACGACAAAAGTGCATTACATCTGAGGGAATTTAAATAGCCGATTTAAATATTTTTACATTTGATTGTGGCTGGAAAAAATAATGAGTCTAGTTAGAGAAGTGGGCACAGAAAAATCCCGAGACGAAACAATAATTTCACACTTCAATCTTCAGATGTTTAATTTGTTTACTGTCAAATCGCAAAGTACATTTGTTCAATACATTTATAAGCCTGAATATAAAGCCAACCGTCGTCTAAATTATATACTTCATCTACTTCATCTACTTCATCTACTTCATCTACTCACAACCTGCACAGACAGAAACTCATCAGTAAAACATACAAACGAATAAAATAAATAATAAAGTAGTGATTTCCCTTAAACTTTCTCGTATATTCTAACTCTAAGGGGTATGGCACGTTCTGTAAAAAAAATCTATAGAAATCACAGGCTTTTGAGAGAGTGGAAGGAAAAATGCAATTATTATCAATACTTAACTGTAACCCTAACCAACACTTATAGATATCTATAATACTTATAGATGAAATTTCGTCGACCCAACTAATATGGGTACTCAAGTTATCGTGTTTACACACACACACACTCTATCTCTCTTTCTCTCTCACACACATACACCCACACATACACACAGATACCCACACAAACACAACGACACACAGACACACATAGACGTACATATTTGAAAAAGTTATAAATGGTCAAAGTTTTTAAAAAACGATTACAATACATCATTTTATTCCATATACGATACAGTCGGAAGGGAGGGGGGGGGTGTAAAACGGAAAAAAATATCAAAATATCATTTAATTCTTGTAAACGATTACAAAATTTTCTCTAAACTCCGTATAGGAGAACTAAAAACATAACTTACTGCAGTGGCCCAAACCACACACTCTAACTGACTGCAGTGATCGATCGGTTTGCAGGTGATTCGAATTTTTTGCTAATCGTTGAAAAATGTTGTCGTGTTTATATCTTTATGTGTTCTCTACACTATAAACTTTTCTCTACATTGGTGGAAGTTTAGGGTTAGATGTTAGAATGTTACAATCTCCCCAACGTTTTCTCTACATTTGTAAAGTAAGTGAGTGCTAGTAGGCATGCTCAGTCCTTGAAGCTTGAACTTACTTTGACTAATAAGAAGAATACTACATGCACACATGTTTAAAATAGACATTTAATACATTTTAAACTTTCTAGAAATATGTTTGAATTCATTTGATCAAATTGTGGTATTTGGTAGAAGGCTCAATAACATTTACACATTTATGCTGTTTATGGCTTTTTTGTAAATGGGTTCCTACCAAACTTTGTGCTTCTATTGCATGTATTGTCCATATATACCCCCCAGTGACTGGCCAGTTCACACATTTGATTTTATCAATATCCTCCTCCCCCCCCCCCCCCCCCCCCATTGACCGGCCCGTGTCTGACATTGTATTACGTGATGGGATCATAACCTTAACCTAACCCTAACCCTAACCCTTAAGTAATTGGATGATTTGTATTAAAGAAAAACAGCACCATATTTTTATTACGCCTTTAGTTCTATTTTTTGGAACTAATTGTTGAACACCGTTAGCACTAACTTTGCTTGATGGAAAGATGAAATTTAAAAACTTACTTTGTGCGTAATCCATGTTAAGTTTGTGTACCAGGGTCAAGGAGACGACAACAATACCAACCAGTAGGTCAGCGATGGAGAGTGAGAGAAGAAAAAAACTCGTCGACGTGTGAAGAACTAAAAAGGAAGAAAATAATTTAATTACAGTGAAGGGAGACAACAACATATAAAATGCATTTAACATCAAAGATGCGAGGTAAAACCAAATAAAATACATTTAACTTCAATGAGAGGGAGACAATAACAAATTTACGCGTACTAGTAAAGTGGATGTGATTGTTATCTATGTATGTACTATAGTGTTTGTATGTCAGCAACTAAAATACTTTTTTAAAAAAGTGGTCACCTTATTTTTAGATCAAATCGCTAATTACCGAACTTTAAATTTACACAAGATTATAATCAAAAGTAGAAACACCAAAATAAATGGCTTAGCTATTAAATTTTAATATAGCATTCTCCTTTGTCGCTATAATTCGTAAATTTAAAAAAAATAGTATCTAGAATAACCGTAAATAAAATGTTTCAATTCATATTGTACACAAAGATAACGTCTAACATAGCAATGGTTAGGTTTAAGAAGTGATTCAAGGACTTTTAAATGTCGCGGTACAGCTGTCAAGGGTAGAGTTAGGGTCAGTCAGAATGGAGAGAGGGTTAGAGTTAAGGTCAGTCAGAATAGAGAGAGGGTTAGAGTTAAGGTCAGTCAGAATGGAGAGAGGGTTAGAGTTAAGGTCAATCAGAATGGAGAGAATGTTAGAGTTAAGGTCAGTCAGAATGGAGAGAGGGTTAGAGTTAAGGTCAGTCAGAATGGAGAGAGGGTTAGAGTTAAGGTCAATCAGAATGGAGAGAATGTTAGAGTTAAGGTCAGTCAGAATGGAGAGAGGGTTAGAGTTAAGGTCAATCAGAATGGAGAGAATGTTAGAGTTAAGGTCAGTCAGAATGGAGAGAGGGTTAGAGTTAAGGTCAGTCAGAATGGAGAGAGGGTTAGAGTTAAGGTCAATCAGAATGGAGAGAATGTTAGAGTTAAGGTCAATCAGAATGGAGAGAATGTTAGAGTTAAGGTCAGTCAGAATGGAGAGAGGGTTAGAGTTAGGGTCAGTCAGAATGGAGAGAGGGTAAGAAACTGGCAGTTGGGTGAGTCGATGATCAGAGATAGTTCAATACACGTTATGGTCAATGTTGACAGATAAATGTATACGTGAAAGCTATTTTTTTATAGAATAAAAAGGGATTTTATATAGAGAAATACTCATTTTAAAAGACGGGTAGATTAGTGAACTTTCAGATTAATGAAGTTTATATAGATAAACAATGTTACACGTGATAACCGTGTTACATGGATATTTGGATAACATTGTTACACGGATATTTGGATAACATTGTTACACGGATATTTGGATAACATTGTTACACGGATATTTGGATAACATTGTTACATGGATATTTGGATAACATTGTTACACGGATATTTGGATAACATTGTTACACGGATATTTGGATAACATTGTTACACGGATATTTGGATAACATTGTTACACGGATATTTGGATAACATTGTTACACGGATATTTGGATAACATTGTTACACGGATATTTGGATAACATTGTTACACGGATATTTGGATAACATTGTTACATGGATATTTGGATAACATTGTTACATGGATATTTGGATAACATTGTTACACGGATATTTGGATAACATTGTTACACGGATATTTGGATAACATTGTTACATGGATATTTGGATAACATTGTTACATGGATATTTGGATAACATTGTTACATGGATATTTGGATAACATTGTTACACGGATATTTGGATAACATTGTTACACGGATATTTGGATAACATTGTTACACGGATATTTGGATAACATTGTTACATGGATATTTGGATAACATTGTTACAATATTTGGATAACATTGTTACGTGGATCACTGGATATAATGAGAGAAGTTTCAACGAGATGATAAACATTGAAATCAGGCAAGAAGTTGAGCACAGAATTGTTTAGAATTGCGAGAAAGAAGAATAAAATATCGATCAGCACATAGACAGCGACAAGAACAACCGAATATATTCTTACATCTACAAAGACAGAATAATTAATTAGATAAATAAAAAATAAACACGTCAGACTCACCTGGTCTAAAAATAACAACAAGTATCACAGCCAGGTTGCCTAGGAAACAGGCGATGATGATCAGTATGAATATAACAACGACAAGTTTGGTTGGGATAATATTTTCCGTGTCTCCGTCCATCGTTGAATGCATGGTTTATCTGAGAGAAATAAAAACCAACTTTAGAAATGGCGAATCTCTGTGTGATCGAGATTTGAGGGAAGACGTAGAGAAGCTCGCACAAGTCTAGCAACTGTCAGCAGCCGACCAAGTGCACGTGGTTAGTTCCCCTGGTTTATGCAATGCGAATTCTTAACGGTTTATTTCTAGGTCACTGCTATTAAAACTTGGTTTTTAGACACATACATTGCTAGAAGATATGCTTGTAACTAAACAGAAAAACGTTTCTTAATTAACAGTCTGATAATTTAGACGGGCAAAGATACAATTTTACCAAGCATTGATAAACGGCTCATTGGGGGAGAGTTTTTTTTAATCTAACCCACACACTCTCTCTGTAACTCACACACTCTCTCTGTAACCCACACACTCTCTCTGTAACCCACACACTCTCTCTGTAACCCACACACTCTCTCTGTAACCCACACACTCTATCTATAACCCACACACTCTCTCTGTAACCCACACACTCTCTCTGTAACCCACACACTCTCTCTGTAACCCACACACTCTATCTATAACCCACACACTCTCTCTGTAACCCACACACTCTCTCTGTAACCCACACACTCTCTCTGTAACCCACACACTCTCTCTGTAACCCACACACTCTCTCTGTAACCCACACACTCTATCTATAACCCACACACTCTCTCTATAACCCACACACTGTCTCTATAACCCACACACTCTCTCTGTAACCCACACACTCTCTCTGTAACCCACACACTCTCTCTATAACCCACACACTCTCTCTATAACCCACACACTCTCTCTATAACCCACACGCTCTTTCTATAACCCACACACTGTCTCTATAACCCACACACTCTCTCTATAACCCACACACTCTCTCTATAACCCACACACTCTCACTATAACCCACACACTGTCTCTATAACCCACACACTCTCTCTATAACCCACAAACTCTCTCTATAACCCACACACTCTCACTATAACCCACACACTCTCTCAAAATCTTTCTAAAACTTACACACACACTCTCACACACACTCTATATAACCCACACACTCACACACACTCATTCACACACACTCTCACTATAACTAAACACACACTCTCTCACACACACTCTCTCTATCTATATAACACACATTCACACACACACACACTCTACAACAGTACATAATCTCCTGATAGATCTATACACTTCTCTCTATCCCGCGCCCCTCCCTTACACCATTCAACCCGCGCCCCTCCCTTACACCACCCGACCCACGCCCCTCCCTTACACTACCCAACCGCGCCCCTCCCTTACACCACCTAACCCGCGCCCCTCCCTTACACTACCCAACCGCGCCCCTCCCTTACACCACCCAACCCGCTCCCTTACACCAACCAACCCCCTCCCTTACACCATCCAACCCGCGCCCCTCCCTTACACCACCCGACCTGCGCCCCTCCCTTACACTACCCAACCGCGCCCCTCCCTTACACCACCTAACCCGCGCCCCTCCCTTACACTACCCAACCGCGCCCCTCCCTTACACCACCTAACCCGCGCCCCTCCCTTACACCATCCAACCAGCGCCCCTCCCTTACAACATCCAACCCGCGCCCCTCCCTTACACCACCCAACCCGCTCCCTTACACCAACCAACCCTCTCCCTTACACCATCCTACCCGCAACTTTTCTAATCCACACTGACAAAGACTGCGCAATATTTGTCAAAATGAAAGAGGTTTTCTGAAGATGTAAAACTGGATGTCTACTTTTGTAAGGGCCACAAGATTTGTTATATTAAAATACCATTTTAAAATACCATTAAATCTGTACTTTTTTCATTTCACGTGGAACTACCAAGTTAGATGTGTTTATGGTTTGAGACAGAAATCATGTACATCATTTGCTTTTAAGATAAAATGTTTCTTGTACGTTGGCTGATTGTCTCAATTAGGCGCCTCCCTCTTAGGGATACATTTGTTATGTTCAATTTTAGTGAGAACATTGGTTTAACTTTAAGTCAAGTCCTTTTATTGGCTGTTACTTGAAAGCAACTAAGATTAAAAACAAATTGTTCCGGTAAACAAAATTACTCAGCTTTCAAAGACTCACGGGACTTAATATCTGAACAGTTCAATATTCTGTTGTGTTTTGACATTTTGTCAGAATTTTTATTTAAAACTAGAAAACGATGCATTTTTTTACTTATTACAAAATAGCCGTCTCGTTTTAAGAATTCTTAACAATACCGAATACGTGCTTAACTAAATGCACTTAACCCTAACCCAAACAGGTAGAGTACGTGGCTATCTGCACTTAACCTAACCATAACCGGTAGTGTACGTGACTAAATGCACTTAACCTTAACCCTAACCCTAACCAGTAGAGTACGTGGCTATCTGCACTTAACCTAACCATAACCGGTAGAGTACGTGACTACATGCACGTAACCTTAACCCTAACCCTAACCAGTAGAGTACGTGACTATCTACGCTTAACCCTAACCCTAACCAGTAGAGTACGTGACTATCTACACTTAACCCTAACCCTAACCAGTAGAGTACGTGACTATCTACACTTAACCCTAACCCTAACCAGTAGAGTACGTGACTATCTACACTTAACCCTAACCCTAACCATAACCGGTAGAGTACGTGACTACATGCACGTAACCTTAACCCTAATCCTAACCAGTAGAGTACGTGACTAAATGCACTTAACTCTCAGGTGACGGTGACGTAAGATAGACATGATCAAAACTTTAAAAATGTAAATGAAATGACAGTTATCAAGTTAAACATAGAGCTCACTTTATTACCTGCCAAAATAAAATCTCACCCCGAGGGGAGATGCGTATAGGAGTGAAGGATGGGAAACGTTATCTGGTGCGATCATCAGGAAACATGTGTGTGTGGTTGGGTGGAGGGGGGGGGGGGGGGTGGGAGGGGGAGAAGAAGGTACAGAGATAAGGGTATGAATGAGGGTCGACGAGACAGAGAGATTTTTTTTTGTTTAGGACGAGATAATTATATGAAAGGATGTTGCAGAGATGAGAAAATTTTTAAATTGATTTTTTAAAATCTACTTTACTTGATGTATCCACGCTTAGCAGTTCTTTCATGTCCAGATTAACCGTTAGGAGTTAGAGATGTATGTGTAAAGACCTTGCAGACCCAGACGTATTCTACCGGTTAGGGTTAGGGTTAGAGATGTATGTGTAAAGATCTAAGAATCCCAGACGTATTACATATTTTTTTTACTCCAATTAAGTTTGGCCAAAAGTCTAGAGTGTCTTAGGGTCAGAGACATCAATCATTCTCTTGATTGAAGACATCAATCATTCTATTGACACAGTTTCGCCACAAACACATGACAGTTAGGGAATGACGTCACATTTAAACTAGGTTGGTTGGGGGGAAAACATTCGATTTTTTTTTTGGTGCTCAATTATTTAGACATTATATTTTATTAGCATAAAAAAACGATCTTAAAGTTAAAGGCCCCATATAAATCAATATGAGTTTCAACCAAGGTGTTTGCCTAGTTAATGTCTATTAGAAGAAATAATGGATTAAATATTGATGTATTAAATATTGATGGATTAAACATTGGTTTAAAAAATCGATTTCTATGCTTAGGGCAATCTTTAAATAAATATATGGTGTGGGGACATGGTGTTCAATAAAAAAAAAGACAACTGAAAAAAAATTCATAAAAAACGTTTTAATAACAAGCTTTTATGTAATGATGCACTAAAAAGTAGAAAATAAATTATAGACTACTATTTAAATTACTATAAAGAAAAGCGTGGGTCACTTTAGTACCGATTGGATACCTTTACTAATGTTATGGAAGACACCCACGCTTTTCTTTATAGTTATTTAAATAGTAGTCTATAATTTATTTTCTACTTTTTAGTGCATCATTACATAAAAGCTTGTTATTAAAACGTTTTTTATGAATTTTTTTTTCAGTACTTTACATGTTTTATTTACAATAGAGTTACATGACTAAAAACCATTGCGCGCCTACTATACATCACGTTCAGTAGGCGCGCAATGGTTTTTGAACGCAGCCATTACGTGATGGCGCAGCTATTAAAGGTGATGACGCGTGTGGTGTGGTTGGCTAGACATGCCTACTAATTCGGTCCAAATTTTAATTAATTCATAAAAAATTAATTAGGCATCCAATTAAGTCAAATTTAGTTTCAGATTGCATTGTCTTCATGTCTTGACCCACGTGCCAACTGTGAATCGTATCGGTCAAGTAGAACTGTCCGAATTTTCACTCCTGCGTTTCCGTCTAGACTGACGACTGACGACTGACGACAGAGGAAGTGAGTTAAATAAAAGCTTGTAAAAATACGAAAAAATATATCAGCAACCGGTAAAATTTAGTGTAACACGGGTTGTGGTATGGTAAGCACGTGTATTCGTGAACAGCATGAAATACGACTACATGTACTGCAGGTTAGAATAAAGTATTGGGTTAGGGTTAACAATACTCACCAGCTGTAAAAATGTCCACTCATCCAGGTATGATTGACCATTGTGACTTATCTTGTTATAAAGTCTTCTGTTTTTATATTTTAACCGTTCTGTGATCAAACAGTTTTACAGATGAGAAGTTTTTCCCCAACATTTGTAACTGTAGTTGAAAAGTTTTGATTCAAGTAACACAACTAACACAATTCCTTGTTATGAAAACGGCAGTTATCCTAGGAAATGAGGCGATCCTTGTTGCTAGTAAAAAAATTCGCCACAAAATAAATGGTCGTTACGCCATCAACGGAGCCGGTATGACGTCATCAGCGTGACCGACTTGCCCAGCAGACGGCACTTGACACGTTCTCAGAACCTTTATAAATTACTGGCAATAATTAGGTAATAATCGACTACTGGAGTGGACAATAGTGGTCAACAGTCCAGTAATTGAGCGAACACTTGAGGAAACAGAATGTGTGAGTTGTCACGCTTGATGTTAGCCTACTGTAGCCCACTGTTCTCTGAGCGCTGCAATAGCTGGCGGTGTATCAAAATATGGGGGCCACAGTAGTCGCGTTAGGACGCTCGGAGAATTCGGCGGTATCGACTACTCATCAGGAAATGTAAGGTCACGTGACCTGCGTCAAGATTTATCCCCGTGATTTATTCGTCGAATGATGTTGTCTCATTGGCTGAATGAACACACACAGTCTAACACAAAATATAACACACAGTCTAAAACACAATCTAACACAAAATATAACACAGTCTAAAACACAATATAACACACAATATAACACACAGTCTAACACAATATAACACACACAGTCTAACACACAATATAATACACACAGTCTAACACACAATATAATACACACAGTCTAACACACAATATAACACACACAGTCTAACACACAATATAATACACACAGTCTAACACACAATATAACACACAATATAACACACAGTCTAACACACAATATAACACACACAGTCTAACACACAATATAACACACAGTCTAACACACAATATAACACAAACAGTCTAACACACAATATAACACACAGTCTAACATACAATATAACACACAGTCTAACACACAATATAACACACAGTCTAACACACAATATAACACACACAGTCTAACACACAATATAACACACACAATCTAACACACAATATAACACACACAGGCTAACACACAATATAACACACAGGCTAACACACAATATAACACACAGGCTAACACACAATATAACACACAGGCTAACACCCAATATAACACACAGTCTAACTGACACACATAGTCTAACTAACACTCACACACAATATAGTACTTAAATTAACGGTTCTTACATTGTAGCACGAGGTACCCCATCATGGCGTTTGGTGTATGAAAAACAATTGGTAATAATTAGAAATGCTGCCCTATAAATATGGAAACTAATGCCCCCCCCCCCCATCCAGAGGCGTAGCGACCCTTCCCGGCGCCCGGGGACATACTTTCAATTTGGCGCCCCCTTGGGAGCAAATTTTCGATTTCCACCCCCCCCCTCGAACTTTTCATTTGCACCCCCCCCCTCATCCTTTCGATTTGCACCCCCCCTCGAACTTTTCATTTGCACACCCCCCTCAAACTTTCGATGTGCACCCCCCCCCCTCGAACTTTTCATTTGCACCCCCCCCCCCCTCAAACTTTCAATTTGGCGCCCCCCCCCCTAAGGTCGGCGCCCGGGGACATATGTCCCCCCCGCCCCCCCCCCCTCGCTACGCTACTGCCCCCATCTGAAGAAAGCATGAGTTAAGTAGTGACGTTTACAATATTACAAGAGGGCGTAGTAATCAGTTTTGGCACCCGGGGCGAAATATTTATTTTGCACCCCCTTCACATTTATATTTAGTGATTCGCGTTGGCGCCCCATTGAACATCTAGCTACGCCTCTGATTTCAAGGCCTGTATTTAAGTGTTTTAGAAACGATGCTCCGTTATGCGATAAAAAAAACCCTTTTGAATCCGCCAAATTCTGTTAAATACTATAATAAATCCCCGCTTACCTAGCATGACTAGGGCGGTTCCCATGCTAACAAGTGAAAGGCGTTTCAAGCTTTCACTTTTTTTTACGTCGGAGGTATCGTATCGCCGATTATTGTATTCGCTATCGTAGTAGGTCAGATAGAATACAGATGGCGTGCTCAACACTTGCCACTGTAACGGTACACCGGCACTTCAACAGCCACACTCTCAAGCAGTGTTTCTTCCAGACTTTTTTCTCCGGGGGGGCGGTTGAAATTTTCGGGGGGGCGGTAGACTTTCTTCGGGGGGGGCGGACACTGTTAAAAGTATATATTTTCTATATAAATTATATAAATTTCATTTCGTTCGGGGGGGCGGTAAAAATTTTTCGGGGGGGGGGGCTTTGCCCCCCCGAAGAGATGCCTGGAAGAAACTCTGCTCTCAAGGGGAAATTTTGTTGGCCTCTAGTAAGCCACAGACCAATACACATGTTCATATATTGTTTGCTACCGTTGTCCACTTGTAAAGTGCCGACCCTCTGGGCTAGGGTTAACCCTAGGCTTGCTTATGATTTGAAATGTAAATCCCATCGTCATGGTAACATGTAATTTTGCTGCAGCCGAGGAATGTGCCATTTTTAAACCAAACTTTCGACAGGAAGTTGAATTGTTACATTATCAATTTACGTCTAGATAAATGGTTCTCCACGAAGAGATGCCTGAAAGAAACTCTACATGCAGACCAATTTTAAGATTAGACCAATAAATTAGGCGGTATTATCTGTATCATCAAGTATCGATGACGTCATTATTGTGAATTTTTTGGGCACTGGCTTTTTACTTGTATGTTTACTCTAGAATCAATGACGTCCTTTTATTATTGGGTGTACTTTTCAGGCTTTAGACCTACACTAGAGTACCCGTTATTCTTAAATAACCGTGTGTTTCGGGGGTCATCCAAAAATGACGTCATGTTTATTTGACGAATTTTATCTTTCCCTTCCCACTGTCACACATCTTCACAAAAAGTCAGACTCTACACCTGCCCAACTCTACTTCACCTGCTCAGTGTCCCGCCAAGTCACAGGCAACATGTTTTTATCGCTTAAAAACACCTATTTCGGCTGAGCATGGGTCTGACCACACTATCCCTTCATATGCTGAGAACATAGAAACAGATGAACTCTACTTCACCTGCCCCGTGTCCTTCCAAGTCCCGATAGGCAACTTTATCATTCACATCTAAAACAAAAAATAAATAAATGTGACATTGACAGAATGTGTCTCGGACCCGTACCACCCGCATGGTCACTATTACACTATCAACTCAGCTATTTGGGAATTTCTGATTTGGTGCAAAATTAGTGGGATAGTTTACATAGAGAGTCCGCGTAAGAAACTTCAGTTACGTGTATAGGCTCTAATATTAATTCAAATTAAATTTTATCCCAAATTAGCCAATTCTATAGCTTAACAAACACAGATTTATATAAAATAATTAAGTCCTGAAATAGTTTAGTATAGAAGCTCATTATTGGCAAAGATTCTAGATCTAGATAGAGTTAGAGATTTAGATCTAGAATCTAATGCTGGCTTAAGTCTAGTTTTTCTGTAGTTTTAGATCTAGAATGTAGATAGATAAATCCATTGTCTTCTCGAATATTTGACAGAGTTCAGACAGGATTTTGGAAAAAAATATCGATGTTTTAAAAAAAAATCAACTGCAACTGTAGGCTGAGGTGTGACGTCATTTTAGTGGGGGTCTGGCTTTTTATGACGATGTGTAACGGAGGGGAGGGGAGGGAAAAATGTTTTTAAAAAGCGTGACATCATTTATGGATGACCCCCAGTGGCGTAGGCAGGGGGGGGGTTAGGGGGGGTTATAACCCCCCCCCCCCATGGACCCCCAAAATGACTACTTTTTTACGTTAAGCTATAGCTATTGACTTGTGTCAATATTGTTTAGGGCTTAAACACTAAACACTTAAGCCTGGCAGCCTCTAGAACAACAATGTATATCATTGTGATGAGAATTGCCTGTAGAATTTAGTTATGAATTTTATTATCGCGCTAAAGTAAAGTATAATAATCTGGAACGCAGTAGGCCAAGGGAAAGTTGGCCAAGGTTAGATCAGTTAAGGAGTGTCGAAAGGGAGGGGTGGGCTACGTGGGTAGGCCTTTGTTGTCTAATATGATTGTAGTGCAATCGGAAAGCGTCTAGAAATGAAAAACAAACAAAGGAATTGATTATTATTCGCATTGAGGTTCTATAATGTGTATGTTTTTACTACTTCAAACCATTTGAAATTCATTTCACTTAATTTTTAAAAAGATAAGTAAACTGAAAATGATAAAGATGGCAGAGGGAGGAGTAGGCAGGGGTGAGGGGAGGGGGGGGTAGAACCTTCAAAATGACAATCCTTTACGTTAAGTTACAGCTATTGACGACGATGGACTTGTGTCGCTATCATTCAGTGCTTAAACAACAAACACTCAGGGTCGGAATAGGCGAAGGGAAAGCTGAACAAGGTTATCAGTTAAGGGGTGTAAAAGGGGGTGAGGGTGGGATGAATATTGGTACGTATCAATTATAAAATACTATCGGATGCACATCTGGCAGGAAGGCGTGGGCTTGACCCACAATTGTTGACACAAAACTTTGTGTTGGTAGGCTATATAAAAAAAACTGCGTATTTGGTTAAATATAGATGTAAAGCCAGGAACCTACAGTAGTCAATTTAGACAGAATAGAAGACCAATAATAATTTGCTTTCTTCTTCGTATAGTCGTGTTTTAATGTGTATCTTTTAACTACTTCAAGCAATTTAAATTCATTTTAATGATGGCGGAAGGAAAAAGGAAATTAAAAACTACTTTATTAACTGATTTCTTTACAAAGAAAAGTAAAACTGAAAATGATAAAAATGAAGATGGTACTATTGCTTTTCAAAGTACATTACATCAAGAAATTTCCATAAATTCAGCACCTTCGACTGTTTCTTACGCAAATGATATCGGCAATTTTATCAAAGGAGTTATAACAGACGATACACGGTTGTATTTATTAGAAAACATCTGGCGTCCTGATGAACTTTTAAAATTTCCAGCAAGCGGACAAAGAAATTTAAAGTTTCAATATTTGTGGCTACTTAGGTGGAACTGGTTGACTTATTCCAAATTACTTGATGGCGCATTTTGCAAATATTGTGTTTTGATTAGTTTGAATTATCGTGGTGTAGGTAGTCAGCCTATGGATAAGCTATCAAAAATTTCATTTTCAAACTGGAAAAAGGCAACAGACAAGTTTAATGAGCACCAGCAATGTGAGTATCATAAAAGAGCAATTTTACTTTCCCAAAATCGTAAATCGGTGATGGAGAAAAAAAAATTAACTTATTAAAATCTCCTTAAATTTATCATAAGTCAACAAATTCAAGAAAATCGTTTAAGATTAGCGCCCATAATAGAATCTCTAATATTTTGCGGCCGACAAGGAAATTTTTAGTTGGAGAAAACTGCTGAAAATTATGGAAATTTGATTTTTATAATTTTTTTACGATAGTGTACATGTGTTACTTGTTACAAAACAATAGCTAATACTAAGATAAGTTAGTCGGTGGCACCCACGAGTTTCTATTGTCACCAGCCACCAATACTTTACACGCACGCACTTACACATGCATATGTACACACACACACACACACACACACACATATATATATATATATATATATATATATATATATATATATATATATATATATATATATATATATATATATATATATAAAATGCTGGAAAAAATTTGAACCCCCCCCCCATGAGACGATCCTGGCTACGCCACTGATGACCCCTATACTCAAATTAGATGAACAGTTGAAAATTGATAATAGTGTTGGAACCTAACAAAAATAGCAAACGGACGAATCGCTAAAGCTATAGCCGACAGAAAATATAGCTTAATAATGCGTTAAACTTTTGAATGAGCAACATGGAAGCCGCCATGATTGTTGTAAAAAAAATCATGTGACGTCACTGATTCAGAACTCATTGTTCTGAACTTGTATAATTGAAGTGGTGTTTCCAACAATGAATATATCAATAAATAAATTAACATCTTTAAATAAATTAGTGATTAACAGTTTGGTAAAAAGAACAGTATTCTCTAACTAAATACGTATTTTACAGCAAACAGACAAAAAAATATAAAAAAATATACAAACATATAAACAAACTTGAGTTTTAGTAGTATATAGATAGATAGAATATAGAAGATGGATATCTCGTTTCGTGTTGAAACTTCCTATATGTTCCATGTGACGTCACAGTAGTTCATTGGACATCTTTTATATTTCCTTGTATTTTTTCTAGAGTTTTCCATATGGAATAGCGAAACTACTGAAGTAAAATTTCTTTCAGTAGAATTTCTTTCAGGCATCTCTTCGAGGAATGAGGGGTGTGTGTATGTGTGTGTGTGTGTGTGTGGGGGGGGGGGGTGATGGTGAAGAACTTCTACCGTTTACGCAAACGTTTTTGTGACATTTTAGGAATGTCTTTTTATTATCAAACTTTATTGTGCTGCGCTTTAAGAGAAGAGCAGGCCCGTTTAATAATTTTAATATTTACTTTTAATACTTACTTTTAATACTTACTTTTAATATTTACTTTTAATACTAACTTTTAATACTTACTTTTAATATTTACTTTTAATACTTACTTTTAATACTTACTTTTAATACTTACTTTTAATATTTGCTTATAATACTAACTTTTAATTCTTACTTTTAATATTTACTTTTAATACTTTTTTTTAATACTTACTTTTAATATTTACTTTTAATACTTACTTTTAATACTTACTTTTAATACTTACTTTTAATACTTACTTTTAATACTTACTTTTAATACTTACTTTTAATATTTACTTTTAATATTTACTTTTAATATTTACTTTTAATACTAACTTTTGCCTAAAAAAGAACAACAACGATACACAGAGGAAGCCTCCATTCTCATATACAAACTGGTGTTTTATTTTGAAGCAGAATTTTCGATAGAAATAATTAGGCCGATGTAAATCAAATTAGTGTCTAGCCGAAGGTCAACTTAAGCCTACTCAACAAATATTCAGAATAGATTGTAAATATTGTAAAATTTTAGATACAGATAATCTTCTTATAGAGTAATGTTGTATTGATTGGTTTTTAAATTAAAGAAGGCGGAAATATTGACGAAAAAATCTGACACTTCAAAAAAAGTTAGAGTATTTTAAAATGATACAATCTTGACTTGGCATCAAAAGTGGGGGCTGTACTTGCAAGCTGTAAGGGGAAGTTGTGGGAAATAGTGGAAAATTGTGTGGGGAAGTTGTAGTTGGACGGAAGAAATTGTATAAAGTATTGCGTGAATAAAACTCTTCTAGGAGAGACAATTCCAAAATCAAACAACTGTTGCCTTGTAGTTTGTTCTTGGTAGGACAAAAGCTATGGAAGCAAATCCAAAAAGAAAAGCAGGCTGAAATCGGAGTCAATGGCCTCAATGGCGCATAACCAGTTGACACGTATACTTAATTGAGCTGGAGCGGAACCCTTCCAACACTAAAATTAAGAACGTAGATGAAGAAGAAGTATGATCATAATTAATCCGTTTCATTAAATAGTTCACTGTAAGTAGTATATTAGGTCACTTTTGGAGCGTATTCCTGGCGGAGGAGCGGAGGCGCAGGCGCAAAGGTTATATAGTAAAATACTCGGAGGAGCTGCCGCAGCCTGCCGCAGCCTGCCGCAAAGACATATAGTAAAATACTCCCAGCCTGGCGCAGAGGCTGGGTGAGGAGCGGAGGGTGAAGGCGCAAAGACATATAGTAAAATATTACGCCAACTGGTGTTGGCGGAGGAGTGAAGGGTGAGTCACCTTTTGGTGACCTTGTGACGTAATCATTGACCTTGTTACGTAATCAGTCACATTGTGACGTCATCACTGACCTAGTTACGTAATTTTAATGCGTTTTTTAATTAGATTTAATGAGTTTTTAAAGTTTTAATTAATTTTTGACCTAGTTACGTAATTTTAATGTGTTTTTATTACGTAATTGTTTAATTTGTTTGATTTAAATTGTTTAATTACTTTGTTTATATTGTGTAATTTTTATTGACGAGTTACGTAATTTGATTATTTGTTTACTTTTTGTTTAATTTGTTGGTTTGTTTATTTTTAATTTAATTTTATTTTATAATTAGTTAAATTATTATTAACTAGTTACGTAATTTGATTTTAATTACTTTTGTTTATTTATTTATTTGATATATTTCTTTTCTTTGATGTTTAATTTGTTGGTTTGTTTATTTGGTTGTATGTATGTTTAAAATTCTCCCCTACAACGCGAACGTATACTTTGTATACCACCCTTTAACCAACCGTGCAACATGTGTTACATATCGATCCGCAATCCTTTGTTTTTGTCAAACACTGGACAACGGGCGCGTTAATATTGATTCCAACCACGGGCCATCACAGCATGATGTCCCACCTAATTAAATTTTGTTATACTTCACCGAGTTTCCCCGCTCGGCTTGACAGGTCATGATAATTAACGACGTACATTAAGTGCCTCTCCGCGTTAAGTGTAGCGACATCGGTAACTATTCGCTTATAGCGAGGTCAGCGAAAACCGATCGATTTGTCAGCTCCGTGAAGCCCTTAGGTAACAGCTGGTGCTGTAATTAGTCACGGCTCTCGGCTTTTTTCATTAGATTACAGCTGTCCATGAACTATGTTCACATATCGTACGCCCGGTCATTCTTTGATCAAATTAAAAATTTTTGTTTCCACATGTCCTACGAACCGTCCCTTGCTATGTATGAAAGATTAATGGTTGTAACTATTCGCTTATAGCGAGGGTCAACGAAAACAAAATATATTTAAGGGTCGGAATTTTCTTTCAACCACCGTTAAGTCAGGTTTGAGACGAAACAAAGTCTCGGTAGGTTCGTGTTTTTTAATTGGCGACTGGGGCGACTTAGTGCGTTGGTACGTGAGGTATGCGGGGTAGACATGTTTTTTACAAGTCTGGAAAAGTAATTAAGTTTTTTATGACCGTTCCGATTTTTCTTTTGATCTGACCACCATTTGACCACACTGAGCCAGATAAATTTAACAAATGTTCAATACATAGTCGCTTATAGTAACATGGGTGAGGGGTGTAAGCAGGCGGGTGGTGGTAAGGTGGTGGTAAGGTGGTGGTGGTAAGGTGGTGGTAAGGTGGTGGTGGTAAGGTGGTGGTAAGGTGGTGGTAAGGTGGTGGTAAGGTGGTGCTAAATTTGTTTGGAGTAAAGGATATATAGTAAAAGACTCTACCACCTGAGTGAGGTGGGTGAGGAGGTGGATTTTAATTTTAATTTTTTTTTTATTTTATTTTTTTCATCATCTGTTAACTTTAAGGTTCTATAACTCTATATATTTAAATACATTTTTAGCGCAATTTCCATTCTGGAGAATTGCGTTTATTAACCCGTCATTTCTGGATGTATGAATGTATGAATGAATGAATGGATGGATGTGTGTCCGCAGCTTTAAGTCGTATCTCCTCCTCAACGAAGCAATATCGATGACTAGTTCCAAAAGCAATTATGTTAAGAAAGTTACGAGGATGAACATAGGCTATAAAAATTCCGGGTTTCTTTCATGGATTTCCCGGAAAAGCCAAAAAACCTCGAAAAAAAGCAGTTTTTAGCCCATATCTCGGCAACCAGACCACTTAGCGACTTGAAACATGTACCAATCGATTCCTGCCATAATTTAGAACAATATTGCCGAAGAAAGTTTTCAAAAATATCCTTTCGTTCGGTCACAAAAAATTTTTTGAATTAATTAAAATTTGGACCGAATTAGTAGGCATTTTTTCCAACCACACCACACGCGTCATCACGTTCAATAGCTGCACCATCACGTTCTATGGCTTCGTCATCACGTTCAGTAGCTAGGCGCGCAATGGTTTTTAGTCATGTAACTCTATTGTAAATAAAACATGTAAAATACTGAAATTTTTTTAAAATAAAAAACGTTTTAATAACTAACCAATGGTTTTACTAACCCTGCTCTTGATTTACGCTACGACAGAGCTATTTTTAGATAACATAAGGAAATTGCGCTAAAATTGTCACTAGACTTTTTAATTAACTTGTTTGATTCAAACGAGTTTACTTTTCCTAATGTAAGTACAGGTAAAGAGGGATTTCCTATAGATCTGTAATGAAGTAGGCCTTGTTGACTATGACTGGTTGTCCAGGTGTTGACATGATACACTTTTTTGAGATACACGTACACACACACGCGCGCGCGCGCGCGAAATTCATACTAGGTCGGTAAAGGCGGAGAGAACTTATAGGTATACATTATCATGGCGACAACAAAAGCGACCCTTATTTTATTAACATGAAAGCGTGTTTTCCAAAAAGTGTCACCAGGCCGTTGCCATTTTCACAGCGGGGTTTATTTTAAGTGCACCTTGTGCACGTTTGTTTACATTTTAAAAGACGTATCGCGTGTCTTCCCCACATGTCTTCCCTAATAGAGAAACGAGAGGAAAGACAACTGTTCTAAAATTAGAACAGCCTTGTTTACAGCCACGAGTATCGTCCCTTGTGGAAAAATTCGCGTCAGAATCCTTAACTAAACATTCAATTTCTTTAACAAGTTAAAAAATAATTTAGGAAGACAAGGGTTAACAACATTAGACGCCACCGTTTTTGTTTCCTGTGACGACAAGGCACAATACACTTTTGTATTTTATCTCTCAAGTAGAGGGGTGGGATATTTTTTCTTTGTAAGAGTCTTGTAAACAATGGGTAGAGGAGGCGATTACTAAGTAAGAGGGGAGAGAACGTGACGTACATCGCGATATTTGAAAACAGGGCGATGTTTAACCTCAACCAAAAAAGGCAATGAACCTAGAAGGAAGACGAATATATATCTTAGTCTTGCAGCAGATTACCTTCCCATGTTCGCTTTAGTATTACAGTTTTCATCAAACTTCTTTTTGACTTGAACTTCTTTAATTTTTAAGAAAGTTTACATAAGACATTACGTCTAATGACAATTTTTTATTTTTACCACTCAATGTATTTTCTTTTTCTATATCTTACATTGTCATCTTAATTTTTTATCACCTTAGTAAAAATTTGCTTAAGATTATAAAATTCAAGTTTTAAAAAACAACAACGTTATAGTACGTCGTGTCAAATGACACACCGTTTAAAATGTCTACATTTAAAGTTCACCAAAATAATGACGTAAAAACTAAATATGATATGACGTTAGCATACATATCATTCAATCTAATCACTCTAAAGTACAAATCAATAATTTCGATTGATTAAGGGGCTGGGTGAGTTATTTTTATCGCTATTCGCCCTTCCCCTTCCCTTTGTCCGCAACCCCTTTCCACTTCTCCCATCCAACCTTGCGTCATCACACTAACCTTAATACCAACCGCTAGATAAACAGACCGTACCACTACCCATTCTATTCCACTAGTATGAACTCTAGACCTACCGATTCCAAGGATGCATGTACCAACTTTACAACCTGCCTCAGTGCTAACAAAATTCCCCGACCCTAGTATGAACTCGACTGCCAACAATTCCTAAACATCCATGTACCAACTTTGTAACCTGCCTCGGTGAAAACTTCACCGACCCTAGTATGAAGACGGCCCCTAACAATTCCAAGGATGCATGTACGAACTTTGTAACCTGCCTCGGTGAAAACACCCCCGTCCCTAGTATGAACTCGGTTACCAACAATTTCAAAACATGCATGTTCCGAGTTCAAAACCAACCTTCACCGACACTAGTATGAACTCGGCTACCAACAATTCCTAAACATGCATGTACCAACTTTACAACCTACCTCGGTGTTAACAAAAACTCCCCTGACCCTAGTATGGACTCTACACCTACCGATTCCAAAACATGCATGTTCCGAGTTCAAAACCAACCTTCACCGACACTAGTATGAACTCTAGACCTACCGATTCCACAACATACATGTTCCGAGTTCAAAACCAACCTTCACCGACCCTAGTATGAACACGGCCCCTAACAATTCCAAGGATGCATGTACCAACTTTACAACCTGCCTCAGTGTTAGCAAAACTCCCCGACCCTAGTATGAACTCTACCCCTGTCCATTCCTAAACATGCATGTCCCAAATTTGTAACCTGCCTCGGTGAAAACTTCACCGACCCTAGTATGGACTCTCTACCTATCAATTCTAAAACATGAATGTACCAACTTCAAAACATCCCTCTGTGTTAACAAAACTCCCCCGACCCTACTATAGACTCGACCCCTAACAATTCCAAAACATGCATGGTCTAGCTTCGAACCTGCCTCGGTGAAAACGTCACCGACTCGTGTATAAAATCTGTCCCAACCAACTCCAAACCTTCCCTGGGCACCCAAATAAAAATAACTCACCCAGCCCCTTAATCAATCGAAATTATTGATTTGTACTTTAGAGTGATTAGATTGAATGATATGTATGCTAACGTCATATCATATTTAGTTTTTACGTCATTATTTTGGTGAACTTTAAATGTAGACATTTTAAACGGTGTGTCATTTGACACGACGTACTATAACGTTGTTGTTTTTTAAAACTTGAATTTTATAATCTTAAGCAAATTTTTACTAAGGTGATAAAAAATTAAGATGACAATGTAAGATATAGAAAAAGAAAATACATTGAGTGGTAAAAATAAAAAATTGTCATTAGACGTAATGTCTTATGTAAACTTTCTTAAAAATTAAAGAAGTTCAAGTCAAAAAGAAGTTTGATGAAAACTGTAATACTAAAGCGAACATGGGAAGGTAATCTGCTGCAAGACTAAGATATATATTCGTCTTCCTTCTAGGTTCATTGCCTTTTTTGGTTGAGGTTAAACATCGCCCTGTTTTCAAATATCGCGATGTACGTCACGTTCTCTCCCCTCTTACTTAGTAATCGCCTCCTCTACCCATTGTTTACAAGACTCTTACAAAGAAAAAATATCCCACCTGTGATGACGCAAGATTACGTCAGACATGTTTAGCAGATATAGGTTAGCAGAAACAGACTATAGACCATAGTTGGTTGGTCAGATAGAGGCCAATGGGCGCACAGGGCTGACCGGTCACATGGGACGGTCAGCTGACCACTGAGGCGTGGGTCAGTAGAGCGATGGGCCAGGAGTTGTGAGGTAGCGGCAGAGACGGCCGAGGAATGTAGACAGTTAGGAGTTCATGATTAGCTAGCGAGGTAGAAGGTGTGAGATTGTAGAATGTAGAGAACAGTTAGTGTTAGGATTGGTCGTAGTAGTAGGTAGCATGTGGTATGAACAGTCAGTAGTAGTAATAAATAGTACAGTGTAGATCAGTTAGGTAGAAACTTGAACATATATATCATTTTTAATAAAGAACAATTATAGTTGAACTTGAACTGCGTGTTGTTGGATACATTCGTTACCGCCTTCATAAAAATCCCCACCCTCACAATTGGTGGAGCGCGGGTCGAGTGAGGGAAAGAACGTATATCAGCTATTCATGACGGAGTACGACTGGTGTACGGCTTTCTTCAACTCAACACAACAGCGGGTTTCTTCAACCGGAACGAGTTTGGATTAACAACACAAGGAAACAGTCAACATGTCCAAAAAGATAAGTACCTTCCAAAAATTTTTTAAACGTTTGGGTTTAGACTTGTGCTGGATATTTGGTGCCAGCGGTTTTTCTGCCTCCTTCTTGTCTGTTTCTTCAACCACACTACCCTTAAAAATGCCTCCATTGTACGAAGTGGGCACTAAAACTGAGCTTAAGTCAGGCCTAGAAGAGTCAGGTAGAATTGATAACTCGTTACTAGATATAAATGTTCAGAATACAGTCAAAGTGAAAAGCAATTCAAGAACTATTGAGGATCCAGATATTCTGGATGAATTGATTATTAGGCTTGGACAATACACGACAACAGAAAATCGAGACTGGTTATTAACTGTTAAAGAATTTGACGTAAAAACTCTAGATGATCCAGATGCTATGGAAGATTTGATCAATAGAATTGTAGATTACAAGGTATTCGGAGATCCAGATTCCTTGTTGACTGAAGAAGAATATGATGCAAAGATAGATGCCGAGTTAGCAGAGAAACAAAGAGAAGCAGAAACATATATTGCCGGACTTAAAGAAGAAACAGAAAGAATTCGTAAAGAAAGAGAAAAATTGAGAGAACTTTGCCAAGCCAAACAAGAAACGGTGCAAAGTTTAGATACTAATAATAACAACCAGACAGCTGAAACAACATTTTACTATTCCTACGATTCAGATTCAGATGACACGTTCAGTGAAGCAAGCGAAATACCTACTACAAAAAGTGAAACACTACATACACTCCAAAAACATAATAGCGCAAATCACAACATTCAGATTAACTACAGTCAACAAAAACACAATTACAGTGTCAGATGCTACTATTGTAATAGAACAGGCCACAAACAAATAAATTGCAGAATACGATATTATGATATACGCCAACAAGATGCACAACGCAACAGACCAAAATATAGACAGATTAATAGAATGGCATTCATATCATCGTTTACAGAAGCCAGTAAAAGAACAGACACATTTACGTCAAAAATTAATAGCAGATACGCCACAGCAATTAGGGACACACACTGCTCAACAGTGGCAGTACGTAACACATTCGTACAACACCACCAATACACAGGCAGAACACAACGTGTTCACAGCTCAAGAGGCATCACATATGTTTGGCCAACAGCTATAGTCACCATAGCCACACCATCAGCGTGTAAAACAGTTGAAGCAGCTGTTTTTAAAAACGGGCCATACGATGTGATATTAGGGAATATTAGAGGTGTGAAACAATTTAGAGTTGAAACTCGAGTGAACTACTTAGAACAACTAAGCCAACAACGCTCATCTTCAAGGAACGAACCTTACCAGAGACCACAGAGAAACAACCCTTCACAAAACCATAACCAACCAGTTGAAAGAATCCACCTACTAAACACATCAAGCTCGTTACCAACATTTAAGTCTAAAGTAAACGGACAGATAGTAAACGCAATTCGAGACACTGGTTGTTCGACAATGGCAGTAAAAGCCAAATTCGTTAAAACATGCCAATATACAGGCCGATATGTAAATGTGGAATTATTTGGCGGTATAATCGCAGAATACAAAACGGCATTGATCAATATTCAAACCCCATATCTAACTGGTCGTGTAATTGCTGTGGTCACTGACAATGGATCGTATGATCTGATCATCGGAAACATAGTGAACAACGAAACTATTTCCCGAGTGGAAATCGACGATTGGGTACAAAGGGAAATAATTCAGATGGTCGAAACAAGAGAACAAGCAAGAAAAGCAAGAGAAAGCAACAAAAGTCATGAACCACCCGTCGACCTAAGTAGTCATCAAGCAGAAGGCCAACAGAACAATGCCATGGATAATACTGAGGCCAAAAACATTTGGGAACCAGAAAAATTTCAGCTAGCACAACAAGAAGACCCGTCACTAGAAAAGATATTTAGACTCGCCCGTAAACACTCAATTACTACATCGAGGTCATCAGAACACTCTTTCTTTATTAAGAATAACACGCTTCAAAGAAAATATAAAAGCAAAGGACAAGAAATAAACCAATTAGTAATCCCACAGAAATACAGAGCACAAATTCTACACCATGCACACGACCTTACACTTGCAGGACACATGGGAAGAAAGAAAACAAAACAAAGAATTGAAACTACCTTCTACTGGCCGGGCATGGACAAAGACATCTCACAGTACGTGAAGTCATGTCAGACATGCAGGAATAGAGATACCACTAGACCACCCCAAGCCCCATTACAAACCACTGATTTAGCTAACAGACCATTCGAAAAAATAGCGATAGATATCATAGGACCACTGCCTACCCCATCAAAACGTGGTCACCGATACATCCTCACAATAGTCGACTTTGCAACACGTTGGCCAGAAGCCTTCCCACTAAAGACGATAACATCTGAGGATATAGCAGGCGCCCTACTCACGTTCTTCTCAAGAACCGGGTTCCCGGACACCATACTGTCAGATCGGGGCACACAATTTACCTCCGACTTAACGAGACAACTCACGAGTGTGCTGGGGATTAAGCAAGCATTCACGACGCCCTATCACCCTCAAAGCAATGGCGTGTGTGAACGACTAAACGGCACCATTAAATCGTTACTAGACAAAGTCTCTAAAGACAACCCAGAAAACTGGGATACCATGCTACCATGTATCCTATTCGCCTACCGAGAAATACCTCATTCTTCTACTGGATTTTCTCCATTCGAACTCGTCTACGGCGCCAACCCCAAAGGCCCCATGGATATACTTAGGACACTTCTCTGCAAACAGAACATAGAACAAGAAACCAGAACAACATATGAAGCCATTGTCAATCTTAGAGAAAATATAATCAATGCATGCCAGGAAGCAAAGCTCGCGCTACAAGAAAAGGGAGAAATAGCAAGACACAGGGTGAACAGGAATAGAAAGCTACGCCAGTTCACAGTAGGGGAACAGGTGAGAATACTGTTACCTTCTAAGCACAACAAATTACAGCTTGCATGGCAGGGCCCATTCACAATCACAGACAAAATTTCAAATGTGGACTATCAAGTCGAAATAAAAGGGAAGAAAAAAACGTTTCACACAAATATATTGAGCCCTTACACCTTAAGACCAGAAGAGCTTGAAATTAAACAAACGACAACAATAAACTGCGCAGAGTTACACGAAGATGACACAGACTCGATCGGCAAAATATACACATTACCTACTAGCAAGGAAACATGGCAAGATATCAAAATCGGCAGAATGCCGCCAGAAATCGAAAAAG
This sequence comes from Physella acuta, assembly GCF_028476545.2. Classification (NCBI taxonomy): domain Eukaryota; kingdom Metazoa; phylum Mollusca; class Gastropoda; family Physidae; genus Physella; species Physella acuta. The sequence goes on along the minus strand of NW_026732181.1, from coordinate 359,985 downwards.
AAATCAAGGAAATATTAGAAAAATTTAAAGAGGTGCTATCCCCACAACCTGGTAAAACAGATACAATCGTCCATGATATTAAGTTGACTTCACTTAGAGCAACCAAAATGCCCGCATACAACATTCCCATACATCACAGAGAAAACGTACAAAACCAAATCCAAGAATTATTACAAGCGGGAATAATAGAACATTCCGACTCCTCATATGCTGCACCTATTGTATTAGTAAAGAAAAAATCCCACGACCTTAGACTGTGTATTGATTACAGACAACTGAACAGCATTACAATACCAGACGCAGAACCAATGCCAAATCCAGAAGACTTATTTGCTAAACTTAAACAGGCTAAATACTTTACAAAGCTTGACTTATCCAGGGGTTATTGGCAGATACCAATAAAAGAAGATGTGAGACACCTAACAGCCTTTATAACACCATTTGGCTTGTTCCAGTGGAAGTACATGAGTTTCGGGCTAATGAACGCACCGGCTACCTTCAACAGACTCATGCGAAAAATACTACAGGGTCGAGACGACCTCATATCCTACTTGGATGACATATGTCTGTTCCACAACACCTGGCAAGAGCATGTGAGAGGACTGGAAACGCTGCTGGAAATATTAAAGCAGCATGGACTCACTGCTAAACCTAGCAAAATAGAAATAGGAATGGAAGAGATAGAATTTTTAGGTCACTCCATTTCACAAGGTCAACAAAAGCCACTCCAACCTACAGTGAATAAAATACTGAACATAAACGTGCCGACATCAATTAAAGAGGTCCGTAGCTTGATCGGTCTGTGTAACTACTATAGGAAGTTTATACCCAATTTCGCCACCATCATAGAGCCACTAACGAATTTAACAAAAACGGACAAAAAGAATAAGAAACTACTGTGGACAGAAAAATGTGAAACAGCACTAAACAGGGTAAAACAAGCATTCGCATCGGAACCTATTCTCAGATTACCAAATACAGATCAACCCTTTATCCTCTGCACGGATGCCTCTTCGGTCGGTATAGGTGCATGTCTATTACAAGAATTTAACAATGAACTCCACCCAGTTCAATACATCAGCCGAAAATTGTCGTCAGCTGAGAAAAACTACGCAGTCATTGAGAAAGAATGTCTGGCCATAGTCTGGGCCATAAACAAGTTTGCCAGATACCTGGCCGGTGCACACTTCACTTTACAGACCGATCACGCGCCCCTACAAGCACTAAAAACAAAGAAGCTGTCAAACGCAAGACTGGTACGCTGGGCACTGAGCTTACAAGATTATCAATTTGACATTGTTCCTGTCCCCGGCACACAAAACGTGTTGGCCGACACGCTGTCACGCAACTAGAACATAGGTCATACAACTCTGGTCATCAAGAATGTTAGGAACCTAAGTCGCCGAGAAATCGGCGTGAAGTAAAAGTCAGAACTGAAGCCAAAGAAGTCATTTAAAGTCAATCGAGGTCAGTCAGCGATGTTTATGAAGTCAGTGATGTCGTTGGAACCTTTGAAGTCATATTGAAGTTGTTGAAGTCAAAGTGAAGACGTTTAAGTCGTCGAAGTTAAGTCAGTCAGTGAAGTCTTTTAAGTTGAATTGAAGTGAAGTCGTCGAGGTCAAGTTAGTCTTCAAAGTGAAGTTAGTCGTCAAGTTGAAGTAATTGAAGTCGTCAGAGGAAATCAGTCGTTAAATTGAAGTCAGTCACGTTACTGAAGTTAAAGTGAAATAAGTCAGGTTACTGAAGTCATAAGTGAAGTCAGTCATTAAGTCAAGCCAGCCAGTTTTTGTCAGAAGTCAGATAGTGAGAGCTGCTCCACTATATGATTACGTGTTCAAATGTTATTTGAAACGGCACGATTATTTATATACACTTACATGTCTATTCTTTTTTGTGAAGCTATTTCTAAGCTCTAGTAGTGTTTACGTCTATTGAGTTTATTAGGCTTTACAGATTGTTGTTAGATTAGAGTGTACTGATTTTTTATTTGGTTTGTTTGTAATGTTATTTTTGTATGCTGTATGTACCGCCAGACAAGTGTTCAGCACGTTTAAATTTGGGATTGAGGTTTTTTTTAATGGAAGGTACCTCTGTCTGAATACTTGTCTGCGCGGGCACTAAGATGGTCACGTAAAACCATTGCTCATGGTCTCGTAATACAATTTCAGACCCACTACGCTTATTCAGAATGAGACGAGATGAAGCAGACACTTCAAAGAATGCCGCCACCTGAAGCCCTGATTACGTTGAATTACCTGGACAGCGAACAGCCTTGCTTAACAGAGAATTGCCCTGGTCAAGACAACGGACGCATCGCCACCGCTTCGCCCCAACCTGTGGTTGAATAACAGACCGCCAGCTACGTACACCTACGTCGGCACATACAAAGGGTAGACGACCCATCGTCCAAGTTCCCAGCGTCGGAATGTTGCGTCATTGTTCGCCACCGCATCGGACAGCTCCAGTTCATCATATAACCACTCTACGTGGACGTCTCAACCAGCGTTGAGATGAGATTGTTGCGTCATCACATTGACCAACGAAAGTTACGCCTACACCCGCCTCACGGGAATTTACGTCGACCAACGCCACAACCCACCCACCACAGAGGAACGCCAGCGATTACATAACACTTACACAAACACACTGCTCGCTGAGCCCGTTCAACCAGTTACACATTACCACTAAGATTGGCTCAAGGCCAGTACAGGACAACCTAGCCAGAACTGAGTTACATATGATTAGATTCACACATACTATAACATAGACATACATTATCAAGCAGAGACACCACAGATGTCAGGATACTTACACAAGATCTAGAACAATGACATTTCTTTTTTTCAGGAACACAAGATTTTATGTATTTGTAAACTGTGCTGTCCCATTTTGTTTTGATTTTTATGATTGATGTTAGGGATAGAATAGAGTAGTAAGATAGATAGTTGTTGATGTATTAGATTAGTAGCAGACGCTGAAAAATATAATTTGTCAGCTACAGAAAGGGAGGGAGATATGTGATGACGCAAGATTACGTCAGACATGTTTAGCAGATATAGGTTAGCAGAAACAGACTATAGACCATAGTTGGTTGGTCAGATAGAGGCCAATGGGCGCACAGGGCTGACCGGTCACATGGGACGGTCAGCTGACCACTGAGGCGTGGGTCAGTAGAGCGATGGGCCAGGAGTTGTGAGGTAGCGGCAGAGACGGCCGAGGAATGTAGACAGTTAGGAGTTCATGATTAGCTAGCGAGGTAGAAGGTGTGAGATTGTAGAATGTAGAGAACAGTTAGTGTTAGGATTGGTCGTAGTAGTAGGTAGCATGTGGTATGAACAGTCAGTAGTAGTAATAAATAGTACAGTGTAGATCAGTTAGGTAGAAACTTGAACATATATATCATTTTTAATAAAGAACAATTATAGTTGAACTTGAACTGCGTGTTGTTGGATACATTCGTTACCGCCTTCATAAAAATCCCCACCCTCACACCACCCCTCTACTTGAGAGATAAAATACAAAAGTGTATTGTGCCTTGTCGTCACAGGAAACAAAAACGGTGGCGTCTAATGTTGTTAACCCTTGTCTTCCTAAATTATTTTTTAACTTGTTAAAGAAATTGAATGTTTAGTTAAGGATTCTGACGCGAATTTTTTCACAAGGGACGATACTCGTGGCTGTAAACAAGGCTGTTCTAATTTTAGAACAGTTGTCTTTCCTCTCGTTTCTCTATTAGGGAAGACATGTGGGGAAGACACGCGATACGTCTTTTAAAATGTAAACAAACGTGCACAAGGTGCACTTAAAATAAACCCCGCTGTGAAAATGGCAACGGCCTGGTGACACTTTTTGGAAAACACGCTTTCATGTTAATAAAATAAGGGTCGCTTTTGTTGTCGCCATGATAATGTATACCTATAAGTTCTCTCCGCCTTTACCGACCTAGTATGAATTTCGCGCGCGCGCGCGCGTGTGTGTGTACGTGTATCTCAAAAAAGTGTATCATGTCAACACCTGGACAACCAGTCATAGTCAACAAGGCCTACTTCATTACAGATCTATAGGAAATCCCTCTTTACCTGTACTTACATTAGGAAAAGTAAACTCGTTTGAATCAAAAAATGTATTTAAATATATAGAGTTATAGAACCTTAAAGTTAACAGATGATGAAAAAAATAAAATAAAAAAAAAATTAAAATTAAAATCCACCTCCTCACCCACCTCACTCAGGTGGTAGAGTCTTTTACTATATATCCTTTACTCCAAACAAATTTAGCACCACCTTACCACCACCTTACCACCACCTTACCACCACCTTACCACCACCACCTTACCACCACCTTACCACCACCACCTTACCACCACCTTACCACCACCCGCCTGCTTACACCCCTCACCCATGTTACTATAAGCGACTATGTATTGAACATTTGTTAAATTTATCTGGCTCAGTGTGGTCAAATGGTGGTCAGATCAAAAGAAAAATCGGAACGGTCATAAAAAACTTAATTACTTTTCCAGACTTGTAAAAAACATGTCTACCCCGCATACCTCACGTACCAACGCACTAAGTCGCCCCAGTCGCCAATTAAAAAACACGAACCTACCGAGACTTTGTTTCGTCTCAAACCTGACTTAACGGTGGTTGAAAGAAAATTCCGACCCTTAAATATATTTTGTTTTCGTTGACCCTCGCTATAAGCGAATAGTTACAACCATTAATCTTTCATACATAGCAAGGGACGGTTCGTAGGACATGTGGAAACAAAAATTTTTAATTTGATCAAAGAATGACCGGGCGTACGATATGTGAACATAGTTCATGGACAGCTGTAATCTAATGAAAAAAGCCGAGAGCCGTGACTAATTACAGCACCAGCTGTTACCTAAGGGCTTCACGGAGCTGACAAATCGATCGGTTTTCGCTGACCTCGCTATAAGCGAATAGTTACCGATGTCGCTACACTTAACGCGGAGAGGCACTTAATGTACGTCGTTAATTATCATGACCTGTCAAGCCGAGCGGGGAAACTCGGTGAAGTATAACAAAATTTAATTAGGTGGGACATCATGCTGTGATGGCCCGTGGTTGGAATCAATATTAACGCGCCCGTTGTCCAGTGTTTGACAAAAACAAAGGATTGCGGATCGATATGTAACACATGTTGCACGGTTGGTTAAAGGGTGGTATACAAAGTATACGTTCGCGTTGTAGGGGAGAATTTTAAACATACATACAACCAAATAAACAAACCAACAAATTAAACATCAAAGAAAAGAAATATATCAAATAAATAAATAAACAAAAGTAATTAAAATCAAATTACGTAACTAGTTAATAATAATTTAACTAATTATAAAATAAAATAAAATTAAAAATAAACAAACCAACAAATTAAACAAAAAGTAAACAAATAATCAAATTACGTAACTCGTCAGTAAAAATTACACAATATAAACAAAGTAATTAAACAATTTAAATCAAACAAATTAAACAATTACGTAATAAAAACACATTAAAATTACGTAACTAGGTCAAAAATTAATTAAAACTTTAAAAACTCATTAAATCTAATTAAAAAACGCATTAAAATTACGTAACTAGGTCAGTGATGACGTCACAATGTGACTGATTACGTAACAAGGTCAATGATTACGTCACAAGGTCACCAAAAGGTGACTCACCCTTCACTCCTCCGCCAACACCAGTTGGCGTAATATTTTACTATATGTCTTTGCGCCTTCACCCTCCGCTCCTCACCCAGCCTCTGCGCCAGGCTGGGAGTATTTTACTATATGTCTTTGCGGCAGGCTGCGGCAGGCTGCGGCAGCTCCTCCGAGTATTTTACTATATAACCTTTGCGCCTGCGCCTCCGCTCCTCCGCCAGGAATACGCTCCAAAAGTGACCTAATATACTACTACTGTATTGGATAAAAATAATGTTGTGATCCGTCTATAATCTTTAATGTTTTGTTCTGTCTGTAATTTATAATGTTTTGGTCTGTAATTTATAATGTTTTGGTCTGTTTGTAATTTATAATGTTTTGGTCTGTCTATAATGTTTTCGAGATTTCTTTAGCGGCTATTTCCATGTGTGTGTATAACCAAGAAACGTTACGGTGTTTGGGGAAATCCCTGGGTAATTTTCTCGAGTTCAAACATTGTAGGGGACTTTTTTATTTTCATGTAGCCGATGATGGAAATGCGATAGTAACCCGAGCAGTCTAGGAAGAGCAATGTTGCAGACCGTTGAAAGATCGCCAGATTCTGAAATATTTTCGCTTATCTTTACCGGAAATAAGAAGCATGCTCATGTCAGGTAATCAACGTTTATATCAACACAAGACAAAACATGAAGACACGTCTTGTTTTCTCTACCTGTTGATGATACATAAGCGTCAGAGTTAGGGTTAGAGTTAAGGTTAGGAGAAAAATTTTATTATGTTTTCATACTCAACGCAACAAACTATCTCAACAAGATCATATTCAGCTCAACAAAAGATCTCAAGATCTCACTCTATATAGCACATGATCTTACTCAATATAATCCAAATTATTTTATCGTTGATCCGAATTAAATTATCTAGAAAGAGATTCCAAAGTTACAGGCATTAACTTCATCTTTTCAACAAAACTGATATACTACGCATCATTTATATACAGGATTAAAACACACACATACACACACTCACACACTAATTAACAAACAAACACACGTTATATCAAGGGCGATGATTCTACCGTAGTAAGCTTTAGTATACCCTTAACTTTCTGGTAATACATATACAACATGGGAGGAGGGAGGAGTATATCCCAAAAGTGCTAGTTTTACAGTTCTGTACCTGCCTTGTGGCCACTTGAATGCTGACGCCTGAGTCGAAACACCGCACCCGCAAGTACACCTGACTGCATGACGTCACACGTAGTTACACAATCTAACCTTAGGTTGGCCTTAAGTTCAACCTTGGTTGAAACAGCTGAGCTCTTTATGACGGGAATACGAACAAGCTTCCCATTGGTTCTTGTAAAATAAAATTCAGTTTTTGCAACAGCGGGGGCTAAATGTAACCCGTTTCAGAAAATTGTTTTTGGCTTTTATCTAAATACATCCTATCTAATCTGTGATTCGCGAAGATTTGTCAAATTGAGTTGCGGCGGGCAGGAGTGTACGTGATTGGTCGCACTTCTTTCTTCGATTCTTCGCACTTTTATAAGTGGAAATTACGGAATTTTTCGCTCTACTGAACATGACCTCCAGATTTTATTTATTCCATTAAGTTTCCATGCAATTTTTAAACGTACAGTCATTTTTTTCTATTTTTGTTTAAGTTCCATATCGATTAATTTTTTTTTAGCCTCTAACGAAGCACAATGGCATACATTGTCTCTACATATTTTAACTGAATGACGAACATTGTTTTTACAGTTCGTCAATATAACACCTAAATTAGACAGAAAAAAATATCTGCAGAGAAAATTGTAACGTGAGATATCACACTGTTATTGACTTATCTTTTAACGATCGGCACCAACGGACAGTGTTGGACCTCCGATATTTAAATAACGCACGGCGGTGCCCTACAACACGCACGATGGGGGGAAATGATTTAACATTTTGTTTAAATTATTGACGTCCCATCAGGTTTTGCTGACGTGGCTTAACATAAAAGTGCTAGCTTTCTGCTGATGCACTCTCAGAGTCATTTATAATCTTTGAAGGAATAATGGCTAAGAGCAATAAATTAGTAGCTTTTAACTTATTAAAATTAAACTCCAATTTAACTTTGTAGGCGGTTAGTGTGAGAGTTTAGTGTCAGTGTGTGAGAGTTTAGTGTCAGTGTGTGAGAGTTTAGTGTCAGTGTGTGAGAGTTTAGTGTCAGTGTGTGAGAGTTTAGTGTCAGTGTGTGAGAGTTTAGTGTCAGTGTGTGAGAGTTTAGTGTCAGTGTGTGAGAGTTTAGTGTCAGTGTGTGAGAGTTTAGTGTCAGTGTGTGAGAGTTTAGTGTCAGTGTGTGAGAGTTTAGTGTCAGTGTGTGAGAGTTTAGTGTCAGTGTGTGAGAGTTTAGTGTCAGTGTGTGAGAGTTTAGTGTCAGTGTGTGAGAGTTTAGTGTCAGTGTGTGAGAGTTTAGTGTCAGTGTGTGAGAGTTTAGTGTCAGTGTGTGAGAGTTTAGTGTCAGTGTGTGAGAGTTTAGTGTCAGTGTGTGAGAGTTTAGTGTCAGTGTGTGAGAGTTTAGTGTCAGTGTGTGAGAGTTTAGTGTCAGTGTGTGAGAGTTTAGTGTCAGTGTGAGAGTTTAGTGTCAGTATGTGAGAGTTTAGTGTCAGTGTGCGCGTGTGTGTGTTTGTGTATCTATGCGTATGTGTTTGTGTAAGCTTTTCTTGCGTGCATCTATGTGCACTTGTGTGTTAGCGTGTGTGTTAGCGTGTGTGTGACGTGTGTGTGTGTAATTGTGTGTTAGCGTGTGTGTGTGTAAATGTGTGTTAGTGTGTGTGTGAGCGTGTGTGTAATTGTGTGTTAGCGTGTGTGTGTAATTGTGTGTGGCCGTGTGTGTATATGTAAAAGCGAGTATGCGGCACACTGTTCAGATTTGCCTGTGGCCGGAGTGTCGGCTACAGTTTATACAGTACTTTATCTACCAGATGTCGTCACGTCGTTATCTCGGCTCATCCCAGTACACTGGTGTATTATACGCAGGGGCGTTAACTTTACTTTTACTTTAAATCAACACGAAACGTCACTTATAAAATAAGAAATGGAGTTATCGTTCTCGCAGAGCTTGGAAACGCTTGACTCGTCACGTCGCTGCTATTACCAAGATTTACCTCCCCTATTTACGGTAAATACAGAGATATATTAAAACATTACTAGATCCCATGTGAACGATGGCATAATGTTTTAAGCTGAAGGTACATCACATACAGCACGCACACACATAAGCACACACACACGCACACACACAAATAACACGCACGGACACACATACAACAAGCACAAACACACTTTAAACTCGGGGGTAGCTTACATCTAACTCTAACCCTACATCTAAGTGAAATCTTTTAGGTGCGTTTTCACTGTGTCACGTCTTTGTTCAATATTTAATTGACGCTCAGGACCCAACACCATGTAAACTACCACCACCATCAACATCACCACACAACGCCATGTAAACTACCACCACCATCAACATCACCACGCAACGCCATGTAAACTACCACCACCAACATCACCACACAACGCCATGTAAACTACCACCACCACCAACATCACCACACAACGCCATGTAAACTACCACCACCAACATCACCACACAACGCCATGTAAACTACCACCACCAACATCACCACACAACGCCATGTAAACTACCACCACCAACATCACCACACAACGCCATGTAAACTACCACCACCAACATCACCACACAACGCTATGTAAACTACCACCACCAACATCACCACACAACGCCATGTAAACTACCACCACCACCAACATCACCACACAACGCCATGTAAACTACCACCACCAACATCACCACACAACGCCATGTAAACTACCACCACCAACATCACCACACAACGCCATGTAAACTACCACCACCAACATCACCACACAACGCCATGTAAACTACCACCACCACCAACATCATCACCACATAACGCCATGTAAACCACCAACATCATCACCACACAACGCCATGTGAACTACCACCAATATCACCGCACAACGCCATGTAAACTACCACCACCAACATCACCACACAACACCATGTAAACTACCACCACCACCAACATCATCACCACATAACGCAATGTAAACTACCCCCAATGCCGTTTCTCTAGCGGCCTGCACTAGCGAGTATCGTTGTAGGGGTCAAAGGGCAGCCTCGCTTACGTCATGAAGTCGTGAAGTTTTGTGATCTTTAGATCTGTTTATATTTGATCTTTCCTTGTTAACTCGCCAGACCGCTGGGAGTGTCTGGGTGTCGTGTGGAGATAGCGACTTATCTTCGCCAACACAAAGTCGCCTTCATCTAACCCTCCATTAGTTGCTGTAATTCCGTTTTATGCTTAAATGTTTTGGTATAAAGGGAATCCCCAATAGAACATTGGAGCCTTGGTAGTAAACTTATAAAGCATTATGTCTGTATGTGTATAATTCAATAGGTCAATAGGTCTTTAGGTCTTCATTTCTACGAGCTTTGGTACGGTGTAATGATCTCTTCGGTTTTTAAAATCTCAACCCATGAAGGAATTGTATTGTCAGCTTTATGTCCAATTAGATCTTTAACCTCAACATACTAAGGAGTTGTGTGGTCAGCGTTAAGTCCAACCGGACTTGACCAATGAAAGTTCCCTGGTACCACACATAAAACTTCCCTGTAAACTAAATCTCATGGCAATATATAAAAGCTTGGGCAAAATGTTTAAGATATAATAATGTATAATAAAAAACTGAAGACATGGAGGTTGCTTGTTTACTTAAGAAAAAGAAATGTAAATCAATGTCTTCTGTCTAGTGACGTCATCGAAACATTTTACGCGAGAATTAAATTTCTTTACATAGAGATAATCCTTGCAATTAACCATTGAGATAATCTTTGTAATTAACCACTGAGATTAAGCACCTAATAAACAGCGTAACTGCTTCAACTTGACATGAAAGTGTCAGGTGAATGGCCATAAAACAGGCTGGTGATACAGGTGGCCAAAAGGTCAGGTAAACAGGAGGGCGTTGTCTTAATGGCGGGAATACGTTTGGTCCACTATGGATGTCAGAATCGTGTGTGTGGGATGGCGCCGATGGTCAAATGGGTATATTAAACAATAACGGCAGTGGCGCTACCAGAATATAGGATTTACTGGCCTTAATTTAATAATAAACTGAGTGTTAGGGGCCCCTCTATTCAAATATTACTGTGTTATGGGCCCCTCTATTCGAATATTACTGTGTTATGGGCCCCTCTATTCGAATATTACTGTGTTATGGGCCCCTCTATTCGAATATTACTGTGTTATGGGTCCCTCTATTCGAATATTACTGTGTTATGGGCCCCTCTATTCGAATATTACTGTGTTATGGGCCCCTCTATTCGAATATTACTGTGTTATGGGCCCCTCTATTCGAATATTACTGTGTTATGGGCCCCTCTATTCGAATATTACTGTGTTATGGGCCCCTCTATTCGAATATTACTGTGTTGTGGGCCCCTCTATTCGAATATTACTGTGTTGTGGGCCCCTCTATTCGAATATTACTGTGTTATGGGCCCCTCTATTCGAATATTACTGTGTTATGGGCCCCTCTATTCGAATATTACTGTGTTATGGGCCCCTCTTTTCGAATATTTAAATGCGTTTTATGGGCATGAGTGTTAATGGTCCCCCAATTTGATTATTTAAAGGATTTGTATGGACCAACATGACTATTTAAAGAAAAGCAATACACCATTGAACTAGTTTAAATGTTTGGCTATTACTTACACAACTATTAAGGTACTGCTTAATTTTTCCACTTTTTGTAGCGATAGAATAATCGCCACTGTAGCATTTGTTTTTTACAAGACACTTTCAATGTGCACGATGAAATTTATTTAGGAAAAAAAAATTCATTGGTTGGATTTTGTGGCCCTTAAACGCCCATCCCATAACTCTGCACTGCGTGTTTAGCGTAATGAAGCGGTTTAAAGGAGTTTATATAATTTATGGGAATTAAAATGGGAAAGGAATAAAATTATTGTACACGACAAGAATAAAGTTTTTAAAAACTTTGTTTACAAATAGTAAGATAACATTTATCGGTTTGTAGTTAGAGATTAAAGAAAGTAGATCTGGTACAACGTAAAGTTATTTTAAACAAGATATAAAAAAAAGGTTGTACCACAATAAAAAGACACAAAACAATTTCTACTTTTGCTGCAACTGATCTAAGTCACGAGTCTATAACTAACTTTCTTGTTTAAATTGTACCTTTATGAAGAAGGCAAAAATCTATAATTGTAAATGCACTATTGTTTTTTTGATGTTTAGTTCCGACCGTTCAAGGCTTTTAATGAAAACGTTGCCCACCTCCTCTTACTTATCAGACGACCTATTTTCTTTTAACACAAAATTAAATCGTCGTCTTAGTTTACCCATCCCGAACATAGTTTCGCCCAGTGGCGTCGCTAGTTTGGGTGTCACACCGTGCGCGGCACCCTATGTACGCACATTATATTAATCGAAGTATTAATTCCAGTGGAAAAATCATCGTTTTCATCGTAAATTATTAGAGTTTGGTGTCTCTCTCACCCCGGTCGTTGTTTAACTTATCAGTTATTCCAAATACTCAACAAAAACTTCTTTCCTCCATAAATGTTTTGCCGTTGGTTGTAATTAGTCTAGTGGATAATTCTTCATGTTTTGGTTGTACATGGATCTGTCTATAAAGGATTAAAATTTCCGTTGTGTCTGTTAATGAATGATTGACGTTTCTAACGGTTGCTTTATGTTTAGTACGAACACAACAAGACCCTCAGCCTCTTACACTTGGTCAGATATGGCCGCCGCCTCGTTAATTAATGAGATAATTGATTCACTCTTACGGCATGTTCTTAATTTGTTTGTTTAAGGCGTGTACATGCAGTTGGTCAAATGATTCAACAGTCCAGTGGTAGGGAGTGGCCAGCAACTGATGAAATGTTGGCGTCATACTGACTCCAGCAACTGAAGAAATTTTGGCGTCATACTGACTTCAGCAACTGAAGAAATGTTGGCGTCATACTGACTCCAGCAACTGAACAAATGTTTGCGTCAACTAAAGAATGTTAGGAGTCAGACTGACTCCAGCAGCTAAAGAATGTTAGGAGTCAAACTAGCATCTTGGATTTGTTTCTGGTGAAAGATAAACCTACGCCGGTACTGTAGGGACAGAATTTTTCACCTTGACCCAACCACCTACTCACCTTGACCCAACTCAGCTGTTCACCTTGCTCCTATCCATTCTCTATAAGTTATTCAGGATTTTCTTCTATACGTTATTAAGTATTTTGTTCTCTATAAGTTATTTAGTACTTTGTTCTCTAAAAGTTATTCAGGATTTTCTTCTCTTTAAGATATTCAGTACTTTGTTCTCTATAAGTTATTCAGAATGTTGTTCGATAATTTCGTTTGGATGAAAAATGCTATAGAAAGAATGTTTATCCTCTATTTTCGTTTATTCCCCACCTTACAGCCAAATTTAAGTTAATGTGTTTTTTATTGTATTTAATCTACTTGGCCCAGGCCTAAGCATCTTCCTCTCACTGCACAACTAAAAAATCATTGAGAGAATGTCTATTTATAAAGTGGCATTCAGTCAATTGTCTGCGGGCCTACGTGACCTAAACAATGCACGCATACACAGATATCCTCCAATCAAATGGAAAATGTTATACGTCATAACTGAGTTATGAATGGCGCAGACAAAACGAATACCTGCTTATTGTTGACTGTATGGGAGTATCGACTACATTCGTTCACAGGCTGTTCGATACTTCATTAAAAAATTGATTAATCACTCCCGTTGCACAACCGTTATACACATTTTTAATTACTGTGGGCGTGGTTTAGGGTGTTTTATCCTTGTGGGCTTACAATCTTTTTATTTTTGCCTCTTTACCGACAGAGATTGTTGATTACATTTTCTTTACAATAGATATATGTGTACCGTGTTCTTTAACTGAAATAAAATGTTACATAACCTAGACTAGATAAGGAGTTGTTATGGAAGAACAAAGAAAAGTAGGAATAAACAAGCGCATTGTAGGGATATTTCAGCATTTTAATAATTTATGATTTCATTTGTTTATGTGTGTTTTTGAGAGCTCTTATAGCAGGCTCTTATTGTAATTGTAAAAATGTTAACATTGAATGAGTGCCAAGTTTGTGAGTGTACACGATTAAAATACTTCCTCTATACTCCGTATACGATAAAGCAAAATACCTTTACATAATAACAAACCTTAATTAATCAGCAAAATTTCAGAAATTTCAAGGGAAGTAACTTTAGATACATAAAACATTAACCAGTCAATTTGGCTTACTTCCCCTAGAAATGTGCGAAGTTCCCTGAAGTTAAAATGGTAGTTAAATCCATTTAGCCCAATATCTGCAGTTTGAAAAAAAAATTATAACATCGAGGTATATAAAACAAAGGCAGCTCAAGGAGGGCACTACAATGGAAATAATAAAGGGCTATAAAAACGACCAATGACATCTAGAATTATCTTTGAGTAACTTGTCCAACAACATTTTAGTTAATTTCAGGCAATTGAAATAATGAAGGGAAAAGAATAAGAAAAAGAAAAAAAAAAGTATATGACAAAAAAATTACAATTTTTCATAGAAATACATTTAACATCTATTTTTACTTTCTCTTATATACAAAGTTAGAGAAAGTCTTGTAATCGTGCAAAAAAAAATCGAGATTTTTCCCACGTGGTTGGGCACACGATTGCTAATCCACTCGACACGGGTTCAAGGCACGTGTTTTTTACGAGTTGTCTTCGTTTACCCAAAAAAAAAGTGAATGCGAAAAGATAAAATCGATAGCAAGATTTTAATGCAAACAAACAGACAAAGACTAAAAAGTAGAAAATAATTATCATGAAAAAGATTTAAAAAACCCCACGTTTTCTGATTGAACTAAAAAGTAGAAAATAAATGTTATACATCACAATCATGCAAGCGATCAATCTACTATAAGCGATGAAAAACGCATTATTGTGCTGTATAGCATTTATTTTCTACTTTTTAGTTCAATCAGAAAACGTGGGTTTTTAAAAACTTTTTTAATGATAATTATTACAAATCTCGACGTTTTACATCTCACTGATACGGAAAAACATAATTTTGCAATCTTGTCCGTATGTCTGTGTATCTGTGTGTGTGTGTGTGTGTGTGTGTGTGTGTGTGTGTGTGTGTGTGTGTCTGTCTGTGTGTAAACACGATAACTTGAGTACCGTTAGAGTTAGGTGGATGAAATTTCATATATAAGTATTTTATCAAAATCGTAGATCGTGATCAACTTTTTAGCGATTTCCGATAACCGGAAGTGGTACTTTTTCTACTTTGAATTTTTCAAAAACCTATAACTTAAGTACTATTTAGGATAGATAAATGAAATATCACGTATAAGTTAAAGATCTAATTCTCTACCTTCTGTCAAATTTTGAGTAATTTCCGTTGACCGGAAGTACTAATTTACGCTATTTCCTGTTTCTCAAAAAAAAAAACGCATGTAAATTTATAAAGTACTAATAATATTGGGCACTATTATGCACATTTTGTTTTGGCGTTCGATTGGTGCGCAATTCTTTTTTCTATGAGATTCTATTCTATTTTAAAAAGTTTAAGTAATTAAAAATCATGTCTATATTCCAAGTTATCCTAATATATAAAAGCCCCTGTGCGCACTTCTTACTCTTTGTCTGTCCGCAAAATATTTTCGCCGGACATCACATCAGAAACTGCAGCGATATATGAAGAACTTAATACGGACTTTTGTTGAAAATAATATGTTAGATGTTTTAAATGTATAACCACAATTTTATTTAAAGAAGAAAAATAAAAAATAAAGACGTATTCGAAGGTAGAAAAACAATTTTAATTATGTAACCGGAAAAGTGTTTAAACTTGGGACAAGAACGCATTTAACAATGACGTCGCTTATTGTTTACACAAAAAAAGAGCACGAAACTGATGACGTCATCTTCCGAGTTGAGAATAAAAAGAAATGAACTATTTCATTCAAATATGATTTAGAGCTATGAACGCTATGAAATGTATACAATACGATTTTCTAGGCCTAAACTTAAAAAAAATATTTTATCTATTTGGATTCTAGATCTAGAGATTCTAGATCTAGATATTCTAGATCATCTAGATCTAGAGATTCTACGATGAGGGGGTCAAAACTGACCTCGACTGACCGGCGCCTTATATGGGCGAATTAATTTAGCATTCAAATTCTGTATGTTTTCGAAAGCCTAAGCGAAGCTGGGCGGCATGCCTAGTTTAAGAATATTCGAGAAAGTTTTGGGGAGATCACTCCCGGTTTATTTTAAATTTATTAATACTTAAATTAGTTCTTTATTACAAAATAAAGACCTAAAAGTTAGGATAGGGTTAGACCTAATTAGATGTGACATGCTTGCTTTATCATTTATAATTAATCCTTCAAAGAAGTTTGAAAAAATAGCTGGATTTATTAAAGTAAAATCTGATACATCACATTATTTTTTTAACGAATCATTTTTGTATTTATAACGTCTGATGTTTTGCTACTTTTAAATCGTGTGATTTATGCTGCATTTATATCGTGTGATTCATGCTACATTTACAGTGCATGATTTCGAACATTTAAATTATAAAGGCAACATAAAATCAACAATGGTTTGCATACGTTACAGGAAACGTGTATATTCGATTTGGTAATGATTAAGTGAAGCGTAAAGGGTAGACTCGTCCAAGTGCGAAGCTTGCCTTATCAAAATAAAATACACTCGACTGATCATCAAGTTCATGATGACTTTAGATCTGTGTTAGGGTTACATGACTTTAGATCTGGTGTTAGTGTTAGGATGACTTTAGATCTGATGTTGGGGTTATTGTTAGGATGACTTTAGATTTGTTATTAGGGTTAGGATCACTTAGATCTGGTTTTAGTGTTAGGTGCGTACCGCACTGGGTGACACCATTTAGGCAGTGACACCAAGAAAAAAAATTGCAAGATATAAAAAAAAATGTTATTTGCCAGTTTAATTAAATATAAAGAATTTAAAGCTTTTACCAGGTGGGTGGGCGGGGGGAGGGCTGAAAACAAATGAAAAATCTACAGATATAAAAAGGGGCGGGGGTGACACCCTGAAGTACGGCACCGGGTGACAACCGACCAAGCGACGCCACAGGTTAAGATGACTTTAGATCTAATGAATACCCCAGTAATATTACCCTCGGTTTTTTTGTTCTTGTTTTTTTTTCAATATTAGACCTGCTAGTCTAAGGATTGGTGGGTCGCTCTGTCTTTCTGTCAGTCTGTCTGTGTGTCTATCTTGATCCATTTTTTTTTAAGTTTTAGATTGAATTACAACAATAAAAATTTAAATATGGAACTGTTATTTATAAATGTTAATATTTCATTTCATTTCCAAATTTAATATTTAAATATTTATTAATTTAAAAAAAAATTCTTTTCCTATGACGCAGCTTGAGGTCTTGATATTTATTTTACTAACTAAAATGTTTTAAATGAAAATTGTTGCATTCTGTGATTGGCGTCCAACAACCAAAGCCATAACCATTATCCTGACGAATCTATAAACTAACCCTAACCTTAACCATTATACTGACGAATCTATAAACTAACCCTAACCATTATACTGACGAATCTATAAACTAACCCTAACCATTATACAGACGAATCCATAAACTAACACTAACCCTAACAATTACACTGACGAATCTATAAACTAACCGTAACCATTATACTGACGAATCTATAAACTAACCCTAACCATTATACTGACGAATCTATAAACTAACCCTAACCATTACACTGACGAATCTATAAACTAACCCTAACCCTAACCATTATACTGACGAATCTATAAACTAACCGTAACCATTATACAGACGAATCTAGAAACTAACCCTAACCTGTGTACAGACGAATCTATAAACTTACTATAACCATTATACTGACGAATCTATAAACTAACCCTTACCCTAACCATTATACAAACGAATCTATAAACTAACTCTAACCCTAACCATTATACAGACGAATCTATAAACTAACTATAACCCTAACTATAATACTGACGAATCTATAAACTAACTCTAACCCTAACTATTATACTGACGAATCTATAAACTAACTCTAACCCTAACCATTATACATGTAAGCCCTGCTAGGGGGGGGGGGATACCTAAAATCTACCCTTCTAGGCTTATCTAACTAACTACTGTCCGGTCAGTGCAAGCCCGGCGTAACGCAGACTGGTTAATAACCTAACCTTGGTCTAAATTCTAAATGATAAAAACAAAAAACTTAAACAATATAATAAAATTTATTTAACAAAAATATGGAACCAAAACTTACATAAAAATAACTAGATCTCTAGAATCTAGATCTAGACAAAACAAAACAATTTATATACAATAAAACATTACGTTAGACCATTTGATGGTGTTGCACCGACTAATGATGTCAAGGATGGTCCAGGCCCTGACACACAGAAACCTCCCTTCATCCATTATGGACATCCAAAAGTCCACACCAAACAAAACACTACGTTCAACCACTACGTACAATACGTTACGTACAATACATTACGTAGAACACAATACGTACACAACAAACTTTTTACACCAAACAAAACACCCAGCCAAGTTACCCAAGCAATCTCACTGGAAGGGGGGGGGGGGGGTGGGGAAGAGAAAAAGAAAAGGAAAACAAGAAAAATGCATGGAAAAATATATACATATGTTTAAATTCTAATAACTTCTGCTAGAGATATCTAAGGCCTCGAGTAAAACTAATCCCTACTATTACAATTCTAAAAGCAATTGTCAAAAGCACAACTAACCACTGTCTAACCAAGAACTAGCAACATAAAAATAACGTGTAAAACGAATTCATTGTAGAACCAATCTTTCCTACACAAGGAGCCGCCCGACGCCATTGGTCTACCTATACAACATCCATATTGATAACATTGAAGTTAACACACTCCGCTAGGGCCCCAATGAAGGCAGACACCAAGCAAGCGATACTCAACATGACGTTGCACGAAACATCACACACATTAATTTTAAACAACCTAAAACTCGAGGCAACTAAAATATACTAATTACTGTCTAAAACAACCGACTATTGACTAAGTCAATCCTAGTCATCGTGGGGAACCCACAATAACAACATCATAATAAAGTAAAACAAGTAAATGCACACACGTATTCGCACCAGTTTAGGAAACATTCGTAAACACACTGACATAAACCACGTGGTCCGAAAACACACGCCAAGGGTTTAGAAAATACAAAAATACATTTTAAATCTTTCAAAATAACACACCACGAGCATACCAGACATGCCGATGCTCACTATCTCGTTTTAGAAGAAAATGAAAAAAAAAAAAAAACAAGAAACATCGGCAGTCGCATTCATACAAATCACTCATATAAAAGTAAAAAACAAAAACAAATACCTCCACGCGTGAGGTGCGCCACGCGCCCACGCAGAAACCGACCCTATCTATATCTTGCCTCGGGTCAAAAAGAAAGAAAATTATCCGAGTGGTCAGTTTATATACTGACCGCTTCGGACGGAAGGGGAACCCCGTAGCCGCTGTCCATTGGACCATTTACTCACAGATTCGCACCAAATAAAATAATACAAAATAAATAATCCTTTCACCCGCTCACATACAGACGAATCTATAAACTAACTCTAACCCTAACCATTATACTGACGAACCCACCCTGGTCACTTCCTGTTCGAGACTAAGAGAATAAATTCTTTACGTATGATTGAACGCACGTTAACATATCAAAGTCATGCTTGGGTTATTACGAATTATTCTAAACCTCCAACTTCCTCATTCAAGGTGACTTCCCTTCTGATCATAAACACAGATATTAAATATCCATGCATTCAGAAAAATTGGTCAACCAAAACACTCTATTTAATGAAGCTAAAAAATGATTATGTTTCAGATCAAAAGATTCTCTACATTGGGTCGGAGGTAACCCTATAATTTCAAATATACACTAGCCGTACCTCACTTATATACTAGCCTCACCTCACTTATGCACTAACCTCACCTCACTTATACACTAGCCTCACCTCACTTATATACTAAACCGTACCTCACTTATATACTAGCCTCACCTCACTTGTACTCTAGCCTCACCTCACTTATATACTAGCCGTACCTCACTTCGTGCGGCGTCAAAACGGCCAATGACAAAACGGCCCCGACAATTTGACCCCGTCAAAACGGCCAGCGACATATGGACCCCATCATATAGGCTCCCGACAAATAGGCTCCCGTCATTTAGGCTACCGACAAATAGGCTCCCGTTATATAGGCTCCCAACAAAAGGGCTCCAGTCAATAAGGCTCCTGACAAATAGGCTCCCCCCATTTAGTTTCTCCACAAAACGGCCCCCGTCATTACGACTCCCGACAAATAGGCTAGCGTCCTTTTGGCTAACGACAAAAAGGCTCCTGTCAATTTGGCTCCAGACAAAAGGACCACTGACAATACGGTTTCTGTAGAGACTAAGTCTCCCGGCAAAGCGGTCTCATTGAATATGACACCTGCCAGTGGGACCCCTCATCAATATTCTTTAGAGTTAGCTTATCCAACACTCTTAAGTAATACAACGTATGAATCTCTTGTTCGGCAGGCCTTATTTTATATTAGTGTATCGATTATAAAATATAGTATGTTTTAATTTTAGGGTCATCTATCTATGACTTCCATAATTGAGTCGGTTATAGGCTGTTCCAACTCAGTGTGTGGGGAGAAGTGTCCACGCTGTACCTTCCTACCTGCAGTATGCTTGTAGGTTATCAAAACAAAATGCTGTTATCATGTAAACATCATGTATATCATACATTTACACTTCTGTGCTCGCTTTTAAGCAACAGATCATTTCTGTTGTAAATTAAACATTATCAAAACTTCAGAATTGGTGGAATTTAGCTGTTAAGAGCTCGATTTGTTTGTGAATTAATGTTGGTTCGTGAAAAACAATTTTATTCGGGCATTTGAAAGAGTTTATAGTGGTATTGGAGGTAGGACAAAATGGTTACTTTTATGCCAATAGTGGTCATGCCATTCATTGGTCTGGAGCCAATATGTCGGGAGTCATTTTGTCAAAAGCCAATATGTCGAGAGCCCATTTGTCGGGAGCCCATTTGTCTTGAGCCCTTATGTCGGGAGAATATATATCAGGAGCCGCTTTGTCGGGAGCCAATATGTCCTGAGCCTATTTGTCAGGGGTTAATATGTCGGGAGTCCATTTGTCGGGAGCCAAAATATCGGGAGCCCATTTTTCGGCAGCCTATATGTCGCAAGTCAATATGACGGGAGCCCATTTGACGGGAGCCAATATGTCGGGGCCCTTTTGACGGGGCTATTTTGACTGGGTCGTTTTGTCGGGGGGTCGATTTGACGGGGTCAAATTAACTGGGCCGTTTTGACAGGGCACCACCTCACTTATATACTAGCCTCACCTCACTTATATTCTAGCCGTACCTCACTTATATACTAGACGTACCTCACTTATATACTAACCGTACCTCACTTATATACTAGCATCACCTCACTTATATACTAGCCGTACCTCACTTATACACTAGCCCAGTGGCGTAGCTACCATTCCCGGCGCCCGGGGACAAACTTTTTGATTTGCACTCCCCTCAAACTTTCGATTTGCACCCCCCCCCCTTTAAGATTTCGATTTGCGCTCCCCCCCTCAAACTTTCGATTTGCACCCCCCTCAACCTTTCAATTTATTTTTCCAAACCATTTTGGCGCCCCCTAAGGTCGGCGCCCGGGGACATATGTCCCCCCGCCCCAACCCCGATACGCTACTGCACTAGCCTCACCTCACGTAGAGACTAACCATACCTCACGTATAGACTAACCATACCTCACTTGTACGCTAACTTTACCTCACTTGAACGCTAACTTTACCTCACTTGTACACTAATTTTACCTCACTTGTACGCTAACTTTACCTCACTTGTACGCTAACTTTACCTCAGTTGTACGCTAACTTTACCTCACTTGTACGCTAACTTTACCTCACTTGTACGCTAACTTTACCTCACTTGTACGATAACTTTACCTCACTTGTACGCTCTTTACCTCACTTGTACGCTAACTTTACCTCACTTGTACGTTAACTTTACCTCACTTGTACGCTAACTTTACCTCACTTGTACGCTAACTTTACCTTACTTGTACGCTAACTTTACCTCACTTGTACGCTAACTTTACCTCACTTGTACGCTAACTTTACCTCACTTGTACGTTAACTTTACCTCACTTGTACGCTAACTTTACCTCACTTGTACGCTAACTTTACCTCACTTGTACGCTAACTTTACCTCACTTGTACGTTAACTTTACCTCACTTGTACGTTAACTTTACCTCACTTGTACGCTAACTTTACCTCACTTGTACGCTAACTTTACCTCACTTGTACGCTAACTTTACCTCACTTGTACGCTAACTTTACCTCACTTGTACGCTAACTTTACCTCACTTGTACGCTAACTTTACCTCACTTGTACGCTAACTTTACCTCACTTGTACGCTAATTTTACCTCACTTGTAGGCTAACTTTACCTCACTTGTACGCTAACTTTACCTAACTTGTACGCTAACTTTACCTCACGTGTACGCTAACTTTACCTCACTTGTACGCTAACTTTACCTCACTTGTACGCTAACTTTACCTCACTTGTACGCTAACTTTTCCTCAATTGTACGCTAACTTTACCTCACTTGTACGCTAACTTTACCTCAGTTGTACGCTAACTTTACCTCACTTGTACGCTAAATTTACCTCACTTGTACGCTAACTTTACCTCACTTGTACGCTAATTTTATCTCACTTGTACGCTAATTTTACCTCACTTGTACGCTAACTTTACCTCACTTGTACGATAACTTTACCTCACTTGTACGCTCTTTACCTCACTTGTACGCTAACTTTACCTCACTTGTACGCTAACTTTACCTCACTTGTACGCTAACTTTACCTCACTTGTACGCTAACTTTACCTCACTTGTACGCTAACTTTACCTCACTTGTACACTAATTTTACCTCACTTGTAGGCTAACTTTACCTCACTTGTACGCTAACTTTACCTAACTTGTACGCTAACTTTACCTCACTTGTACGATAACTTTACCTCACTTGTACGCTCTTTATCTCACTTGTACGCTAACTTTACCTCACTTGTACGCTAACTTTACCTCACTTGTACTCTAACTTTACCTCACTTGTACGCTAACTTTACCTCACTTGTACGCTAACTTTACCTCACTTGTACGCTAACTTTTCCTCACTTGTACGCTAACTTTACCTCACTTGTACGCTAACTTTACCTCACTTGTACGCTAACTTTTCCTCAATTGTACGCTAACTTTACCTCACTTGTACGCTAACTTTACCTCACTTGTACGCTAAATTTACCTCACTTGTACGCTAACTTTACCTCACTTGTACGCTAATTTTACCTCACTTGTACGCTAATTTTACCTCACTTGTACGCTAACTTTACCTCATTTGTACGCTAATTTTACCTAACTTGTACGCTAACTTTACCTCACTTGTACGCTAACTTTACCTCACTTGTACGCTAACTTTACCTCACTTGTACGCTAACTTTACCTCACTTGTACGCTAACTTTACCTCACTTGTACGCTAACTTTACCTCACTTGTACGTTAACTTTACCTCTCTTGTACGCTAACTTTTCCTCACTTACTTTTTATAAAAGGGGGTCGCCACTTGAAAAAGTTTGGTAACCACTGCTATAGAACAACTGTGTTAAAACTTTTGAAAAAGGGGGTTGGGTGGGGGGAGGGGGAGCAGTTCTGTCCAAATATCTATTATGTGTGTTACTTAATTTGCAATTTCATCAGGTTTTAATTTTTAAATTTCGAAGGGTAAAGATTAGAATTTTAGAAAATAAAACAGTAAAACAGAGCTGCTTCTGTAGGCTAGTAAAAACACTGGTAGTTTAAAAGATAATAGAATTTATGACCGTCGTCCATCCACGCTGGTACAGTTTGTGACTCTCCAATGTGAAAATGACAACACGACTTTCTTCTAGTTTACCGGAATACCGTAGTGTCCAAGTTTTTTGAAGAACTTACAAAAATTTTTTTTTAAAAAAGGGGAACTCAGTCACGTTTTTTTGTTTTTTAAAATTTATCAACACTTTATCATGAGATAAACAGTTAATCGGGGATTTAGATTTTCCATAATTCCCAAGAAATTTATCTCATAGCAGATATAAGCTTCAATAAACACACATCTACATCAGTGTTTCTTCCAGAATTTTTTCTCCGGGGGGGCACTTGAAATTTTCGGGGGGGGGGGGGGGGGGGGCGGTAGACTTTCTTCGGGGGGGGGGGGGGGGGGTGACACTGTTAGAAGTATATATTTTCTATATAAATTATGTACATTTCATTTCGTTCGGGGGGGGGGGGCGGTAAAAATTTTCGGGGGGGGGGGGGGAGGGGGGGCGAAGAGATGCCTGATCTACATTCTTAAAGCGTAGTTAAAACAAATTGTATAACCACCATAGAAAATTAGCACAATGAAAACGTTTTGTCACCACTCCTTGAACCGGCCAAGCGTATCACAAAATTATGGGATATTTAAAGGCAATCCTGTTTGTTTGAAGACATCGTGCTGTTGTACATATAGCAGGTAAAAAAAAAATTTTATACTCTGTGTAACATTCAATAATGTTTTAGTTAGAGTTGAATCTAGTAAGTTTGTTCTAGAAAATATCTAATTGTTCATCATAACATACACATTTAATGGCAGAGTTGACTTTAGTAAGTTTGTTCTAGAAAATATCTAATTGTTCATCATAACATACACATTTAATGGCACACAAACATCTTCGTAACAAATGTATACATTATCGATAATTGCATTTATCTCGGTCCTACAAATTAAACAAAACTAAACGTATTTAAAATGTGTAGACATCATCATGGGAAGTTCACTCCACATGTGCCTTCTCCTGTGCTCCATAGTGTTCACCATGTCAGTACAGCGTGCTCGCTGCGTACCAGGTAATAATGTCCTATACAAATGTCTCATACAAATGTTTCATACAAATGTCTCATACAAATGTTTCATACAAATGTTTCATACAAATGTTTCATACAAATATCTCATACAAATGTCTCATACAACTGTTTCATACAAGTGTCTCATTCGAACGTCTCATGTTTCATACAAATGTTTCATACAAATGTTTCATACAAATGTTTCATTCGAACGTCTCATGTTTCATACAAATGTTTCATACAAATGTTTCATACAAATGTCTCATTCGAACGTCTCATGTTTCATACAAATATCTCATACAAATGTCTCATACAAATGTCTCATACAAATGTCTCATACGAACGTCTCATACAATGTTTCAAACCAAATTTTTCTACTATTGTTTTATACAAATTTCTCATACAAATGTTGCATGCAGATGTTTAATATCAATGTTTCATACAAAAATATATATGGAAAAAGCAATGTGTGTGTGTGTGTGTTTGTGCGTGAGTCTTTTATGCGTTACTACACCTTTCATCTGATCGCCATGAAACTTTTGGGAAGTTGTTAAGAATGTAATTAGGGAGTTTTTTATGAAAAATAAAATTTCAAATTCGCAAGGGTGGCGCCCCGGCAGGGCGCGATTTGTTTTTCTCAATATACGGTATATAAAAATAAAAGTCGATTGCGGTTTCACAGCGTTCATCCGATCGCCATCAAACTTTGGGGAGTTCATTAGAACACTCTAAAGAAGGGTTCTGCAAAGATATCATTTTTAATTTCGCAAGGGCGGCGCCATGTGAGGGTGCGATTTTTCTCTCTATTTTTTTCTCTTTTTTTCTCTCTAGAAAAAAAAAGTCGAATGTGGTCTGACACCGTTCATTCGAGTGCTATGAAACTTTGGGGAACTAATTAGAACAGTCCAGGGGAGGTTCCTGTAAAATATTTTTTTTTTATTTCGCAAGGGCGGCGCCCCGGGAGCGTTCGATTTCTCTCTATATACTGTATATTAAAAATAAAAGTCGTGTGCGATTCGACACCGTTTATCCGTGTGCCATGAAACTTCATGGAGTTGATGAGAAACTTGCGAAAAGGTTTCTGTGAACAAAATAATTAAAATTTGATATAGGCGGCGCCAGGGAGGGTGCAATTTTCGTCAATACACGATTTGACGCCCAGAGTTCTAGAGCGGCTATGTTAGCACTTGGCATCCGTTAATCGTGCGCCCTGCATAGCGGGTAATGAGTTCAACTAAATACAGCGTTAAAACTTCATCAGGGGCAACCGTCGGGCTTTCCCTTAAGTGCAATGGCGCATACGTTTGTTTTAAACAGTGCGGTAGACAATGGATAAGATGGGGCGTTACAGTCGCTCACTAAATTGAATCAGGCGGGTCAGCCGGCGCCCTGGTAGTGTGCGGTTTGGCTGCAAACAAAAATTTCAGTTTAGGCCCAGAAAGGCTCACATCGGCCGCTGAAGACCCTGTAATAAAACTTTTTTGATTAATCACATAAATTAACCAAGCTTAGATTATTAAACGAGATGTTTACTTTTCTCCATAAAAAATCCAAACAATTCCAAAACCTACAGTTCTCAAATTATGAAAATATTTCCGTAAAAATTAGGTTTAAAATGGCAAATCAAATCTAAAAATAAAAGACACACTTCTAAAAAGAACATTGTAACGCGAGGAATACCTTCTTTAAAGTTTTATCACTTAACGAATCATGCAAATAGCATCTATTTTAGACGATCCAATCAGAAATTGAGATCGAGCATCTAATAATACACCATTAGTAACGCCAACGAATTGCATCAGTCACACTGATATTTAAACACGTCAAATTTTTTTCTTCTATGTGTTGAAGAAAAAAACGTGTTGTCACTTTAGTGAATGACGCAATCTGCATTATTGTTGCATGATGCTATTTGTCGCTCCCCTCGACATCCCTAACACATGAGCGGTCCCCGAAGTGTGTTCTACCTCAGTATTACGGTGAGTGATTAACGTACACTCAAGGTTTTCATGCGGCAGTGTAGGTAAACCCGTGTTCCGAAATTTATGATCCAAGCGCAGGCATTGTTTACATTTCAATAACTCACTTTTAGAAAACAAGGTCACCCGTCTAAGAATATAGGATTGGTAACGTATGGATGAAACCCTTCGTATATTTCGTCGGACTTTCTTCTATCCCCGCGGCAACGCGCGCGGATGGGTACGCTAGTATTTCATAAATTGTTTTATAAGACACATTTTTCATACAATATTTCTTTCAATGGTTTCATACACATGTTTCATTCAATTGTTTTATACGAAAGTTTATACAATTTCTTCATAGAATTATTGAATATGGATTTATTTTTTTTACCTCAACTACTGTACATAGAACATTTAAATTTGTCACAGAAATCACGCCTCCCATCTAACATACCTTTTGAAGTATTTGAAAATTCTCTTCTGTTCAGATAATACCTAAAATAGACTTTCTATTTCTTTACTCGTGACTTATTTTACTAGAAACATAAAATTTCTAAAAGTAAAAAATTAAAGCAATTCACTCTTCAAAGTCAAGGTGACTTACGACACGAGCCCCGAAGGGAACCAAGAAATGCCAGAACAAGTGAACTTGACCTTAGTGACCAATGAGAACACAACACAGCTCAACTTAAGGCTTGTCGGTCACATAAATCCTAACGTTCCTGTATACACGATAGGTGTGGACAAGGACGGGAAAATGGTCCACTCCAGGGAACATCTAGCTGTAAGGGAGGTAAGATCCACTCCAGGGAACATCTAGCTGTAAGGGAGGTAAGATCCACTCCAGGGAACATTTAGTTGTAAGGGAGGTAAGATCTACTCCATGGAACAGCTGTAAGGGAGGTTACTTACAAAACACTACGATTTTAAAAATAAAGCTTTTAAAAAGTAAATAAAACATTTGTATACAAATGATTCCAAAATAGGTTGAAGATATATGACATACTAACTCTTACGCAGCCAAGATAAAAACACACTGTGAATTAAATCGACTAGAAAGTTGGTCTAGAAACAGATTAATAAATGAGGGAATAATTTGTTATGAACTTTCTGTTCTACATTTTACATGTCTCTGTATAATCTGTCGCTGTTTTGTATGTCGCTGTTTTATATGTCGATGATTTATATGTCGATGCTTTATATGACGATGTTTTATATGTCGCTGTTTTACATATCTATAATTAACATGTCGCTGTTTTATATGTCGCTGTTTTATATGTCTATGTTTTATATGTCGATGTTTTACATGTCGATGTTTTACATGTCGCTGTTTTATATGTCGATGTTTTATATGTCGATGTTTTATATGTTGCTGTTTTACATATCTATGTTCTACATGTCGCTGTTTTATATGTAGCTGTTTTATATGTCAATGTTTTATATGTTGATGTTTTATATGTTGATGTTTTATATGTCAATGTTTTATATGTCGATGTTTTATATGTCGATGTTTTATATGTCGATGTTTTATATGTTGATGTTTTATATGTCGATGTTTTATATGTCGCTGTTTTATATGTCGATGTTTTATATGTCGATGTTTTATATGTCGATGTTTTATATGTCGATGTTTTATATGTCGATGTTTTATATGTCGCTGTTTTATATGTCGATGTTTTATTTGTCGATGTTTTATATGTCGATGTTTTATATGTCGATGTTTTATACGATGCTGTTTTATATGTTACTGTTTTATATGTCGCTGTTTTACATGTCGCTGTTTTATAAGCCGCTGTTTTTCATGTCGATGTTTTATATGTCGATGTTTTAATATGTCTATGTTTATATGTCGATGTTTTACTTGTCGATGTTTTACATGTCGCTGTTTTATATGTCGTTGTTTTATATGTCGATGATTTATATGTTGCTGTTTTACATATCTATGTTCTACATGTCGCTGTTTTATATGTCGCTGTTTTATATGTCAATGTTTTATATGTCGCTGTTTTATATGTCGATGTTTTATATGTCGATGTTTTATATGTCGATGTTTTATATGTCGCTGTTTTATATGTCGATGTTTTATATGTCGATGTTTTATATGTCGATGTTTTATATGTCGATGTTTTATATGTCGATGTTTTACATGTCGATGTTTTACGTGTCGCTGTTTTATATGTCGATGTTTTATATGTCGATGTTTTATATGTCGATGTTTTATATGTTAATGTTTTATATGTCGATGTTTTATATGTCGATGTTTTATATGTCGATGTTTTATATGTCGATGTTTTATATGTCGATGTTTTATATGTCGCTGTTTTATATGTCGATGTTTTACATGTCGATGTTTTTATGTCGCTGTTTTAGATGTCGATGTTTTATATGTCGATGTTTTATATGTTGATGTTTTATATGTCGCTGTTTTATATGTCGATGTTTTATATGTCGATGTTTTATATGTTGCTGTTTTACATATCTATGTTCTACATGTCGCTGTTTTATATGTCGCTGTTTTATATGTCAATGTTTTATATGTCGCTGTTTTATATGTCGATGTTTTATATGTCGATGTTTTATATGTCGATGTTTTACATATCTATGTTCTACATGTCGCTGTTCTATATGTCGCTGTTTTATATGTCAATGTTTTATATGTCGCTGTTTTATATGTGGATGTTTTATATGTCGATGTTTTATATGTCGATGTTTTGTATGTCGCTGTTTTATATGTCGATGTTTTATATGTCGATGTTTTATATGTCGATGTTTTATATGTCGATGTTTATATGTCGATGTTTTACATGTCGATGTTTTACGTGTCGCTGTTTTATATGTCGATGTTTTATATGTCGATGTTTTATATGTCGATGTTTTACATGTTAATGTTTTTTATTGTGGATGTTTTATATGTCGATGTTTTATATGTCGATGTTTTATATGTCGATGTTTTAAATGTCGCTGTTTTATATGTCGCTATTTTATATGTCGATGTTTTATATGTCGATGTTTTATATGTCGATGTTTTATATGTCGATGTTTTATACGTTGCTGTTTTATATGTTACTGTTTTATATATCGCTGTTTTACATGTCGCTGTTTTATAAGCCGCTGTTTTTCATGTCGATGTTTTATATGTCGATGTTTAATATGTCGATGTTTTATATGTCGATGTTTATATGTCGATGTTTTACATGTCGATGTTTTACGTGTCGCTGTTTTATATGTCGATGTTTTATATGTCGATGTTTTACATGTTGCTGTTTTATACGTCGATGTTTTATATGTGTATGTTTTATACGTCGATGTTTTATATGTCGATGTTTTATATGTCGATGTTTTATATGTCGATGTTTATATGTCGATGTTTTACATGTCGATGTTTTACGTGTCGCTGTTTTATATGTCGATGTTTTATATGTCGATGTTTTACATGTTTCTGTTTTATACGTCGATGTTTTATATGTGTATGTTTTATATGTCGATGTTTAATATGTCGATGTTCTACATGTCGCTGTTTTATATGTCGCTGTTTTATATGTCAATGTTTTATATGTCGCTGTTTTATATGTCGATGTTTTATATGTCGATGTTTTATATGTCGATGTTTTATATGTCGCTGTTTTATATGTCGATGTTTTATATGTCGATGTTTTATATGTCGATGTTTTATATGTCGATGTTTTATATGTCGATGTTTTACATGTCGATGTTTTATATGTCGCTGTATTATATGTCGATGTTTTACATGTCGATGTTTTAGATGTCGATGTTTTAGATGTCGATGTTTTATATGTCGATGTTTTATATGTTGATGTTTTATATGTCGCTGTTTTATATGTCTCTGTTTTATATGTCGATGTTTAATATGTCGATGTTTTATATGTCGATGTTTATATGTCGATGTTTTACATGTCGATGTTTTACGTGTCGCTGTTTTATATGTCGATGTTTTATATGTCGATGTTTTACATGTTGCTGTTTTATACGTCGATGTTTTATATGTGTATGTTTTATATGTCGATGTTTTATATGTCGATGTTTTATATGTCGATGTTTTATATGTCGATGTTTATATGTCGATGTTTTACATGTCGATGTTTTACTTGTCGCTGTTTTATATGTCGATGTTTTATATGTCGATGTTTTACATGTTTCTGTTTTATACGTCGATGTTTTATATGTGTATGTTTTATATGTCGATGTTTTATATGTCGATGTTCTACATGTCGCTGTTTTATATGTCGCTGTTTTATATGTCAATGTTTTATATGTCGCTGTTTTCTATGTCGATGTTTTATATGTCGATGTTTTATATGTCGATGTTTTATATGTCGCTGTTTTATATGTCGATGTTTTATATGTCGATGTTTTATATGTCGATGTTTTATATGTCGATGTTTTATATGTCGATGTTTTACATGTCGATGTTTTATATGTCGCTGTATTATATGTCGATGTTTTACATGTCGATGTTTTAGATGTCGATGTTTTAGATGTCGATGTTTTATATGTCGATGTTTTATATGTTGATGTTTTATATGTCGCTGTTTTATATGTCTCTGTTTTATATGTCGATGTTTTATATGTCGATGTTTTATATGTCGATGTTTTATATGTCGATGTTTTATATGTCAATGTTTTATATGTCGCTGTTTTATATGTGGATGTTATATGTCGATGTTTTATATGTCGATGTTTTATATGTCGCTGTTTTATATGTCGATGTTTTATATGTCGATGTTTTATATGTCGATGTTTTATATGTCGATGTTTATATGTCGATGTTTTACATGTTGCTGTTTTATAGGTCGATGTTTTATATGTCTATTTTTTATATGTCGATGTTTTATATGTCGATGTTTTATATGTCGATGTTTTACATGTCGACTTTTTACATCTCGCTGTTTTATATGTCGATGTTTTATATGTCGATGTTTTATATGTTTATTTTTTATATGTCGATGTTTTATATGTCGATGTTTTATATGTCGATGTTTTATATGTCGATGTTTTATATGTCGATGTTTTATATGTCGATGGTTTATACGTTGCTGTTTTATATGTTACTGTTTTATATGTCGCTTTTTTACATGTCGCTGTTTTATAAGCCGCTGTTTTTCATGTCGATGTTTTATATGTCGATGTTTTATATGTCTATGTTTTATATGTCGATGTTTTATTTGTCCATGTTTTTGATGTCGATGTTTTATATGTCGATGTTTTATATGTCCATGTTTTACATGTCGATGTTTTACATGTCGCTGTTTTATATGTCGTTGTTTTATATGTCGATGTTTTATATGTTAAAGTTTTTTATGTCGATGTTTTATATGTCGATGTTTTACATGTTGCTGTTTTATACGTCGATGTTTTATATGTGTATGTTTTATATGTCGATGTTTTACATGTCGATGTTTTACATGTCGCTGTTTTATATGTCGATGTTTTATATGTCGATGTTTTAAATGTTGCTGTTTTACATATCTATGTTCTACATGTCGCTGTTTTATATGTCGTTGTTTTATACGTCAATGTTTTATATGTCGATGTTTTATATGTCGATGTTTTATATGTCAATGTTTTATATGTCGATGTTTTATATGTCGATGTTTTATATGACGATGTTTTATATGTTGATGTTTTATATGTCGATGTTTTATATAACGATGTTTTATATGTCGATGTTTATATGTCGATGTTTACATGTCGATGTTTTACATGTTGCTTTTTTATACGTCAATGTTTTATATGTCTATTTTTTATATGTCGATGTTTTATATGTCGATGTTTTATATGTCGATGTTTTACATATCGACTTTTTACATCTCGCTGTTTTATATGTCGATGTTTTATATGTCGATGTTTTATGTGTTTATTTTTTATATGTCGATGTTTTATATGTCGATGTTTTATATGTCGATGTTTTATATGTCGATGTTTTATATGTCGATGTTTTATATGTCGATGTTTTATACGTTGCTGTTTTATATGTTACTGTTTTATATGTCGCTGTTTTACATGTCGCTGTTTTATAAGCCGCTGTTTTTCATGTCGATGTTTTATATGTCGATGTTTTATATGTCTATGTTTTATATGTCGATGTTTTACATGTCGATGTTGTACATGTCGCTGCTTTATATGTCGATGTTTTACATGTCGATGTTTTATATGACGATGTTTTATATGTCGATGTTTTATATGTCGATGTTTTATTTGTCGATGTTTTATATGTCGATGTTTTATATGTCGATGTTTTATATGTCGATGTTTTATATGTCGATGTTTACATGTCGATGTTTTACATGTTGCTTTTTTATACGTCAATGTTTTATATGTCGCTGTTTTATATGTCAATGTTTTATATGTCGATGTTTTATATGTCGATGTTTTATATGCAATGTTTTAAATGTCGAAGTTTTATATGTCGATGTTTTATATGACGATGTTTTATATGTCGATGTTTTATATGTCGATGTTTTATATGACGATGTTTTATATGTCGATGTTTTATATGTCGATGTTTTATATGTCGATGTTTTATATGACGATGTTTTATATGTCGATTTTTTATATGTCGATGTTTTATATGTCGATGTTTTATATGTCGATGTTTATATGTCGATGTTTTACATGTTGCTGTTTTATAGGTCGATGTTTTATATGTCGATGTTATACATGTCGATGTTTTACATGTCGCTGTTTTATATGTCGATGTTTTATATGTCGATGTTTTATTATTCGCTGTGTTACATATCTATAATTTACATGTCGCTGTTTTATATGTCGATGTTTTATATGTCGATGTTTTATATGTCGATGTTTTAAATGTTGCTGTTTTACATATCTATGTTCTACATGTCGCTGTTTTATATGTCGTTGTTTTATACGTCAATGTTTTATATGTCGATGTTTTATATGTCGATGTTTTATATGTCAATGTTTTATATGTCGATGTTTTATATGTCGATGTTTTATATGACGATGTTTTATATGTCGATGTTTTATATGTCGATGTTTTATATGACGATGTTTTATATGTCGATGTTTTATATGTCGATGTTTTATATGTCGATGTTTATATGTCGATGTTTTACATGTTGCTGTTTTATAGGTCGATGTTTTATATGTCGCTGTTTTATATGTCGATGTTTTATATGTCGATGTTTTATATGTCGATGTTTTATATGTTAATGTTTTATATGTCGCTGTTTTATATGTCGATGTTGTATATGTCGATGTTTTTTATGTCGATGTTTTATATGTCGATGTTTTATATGTCGCTGTTTTATATGTCGATGTTTTATATGTCGATGTTTTTCATGTCGATGTATTATATGTCGATGTTTTATATGTCGACAGAACATCGGCTACTACCAGGACGCTGAGAACTTCGCAGCTTTTCAGATAATTCGGACGGATGACACTGACGTGAACCGTACGCGTTTATCCCTTGTAAGTACACGCCAGTCAAATGTCCAACTACCCTAGTACATAAGCCGTATGTGTTTAGGTTGCTGTAACATATTCTAGTACATAAGAAACAAAACTGTGTGTATTGTATAACAGTAAATCAGACAACTACGGGTTAAATCAAATCAATGTGTGTATTGTATAACAGTAAATCAGACAACTTCGAGTTAAATGTGGACCTGTGTTTTAGACCGGCGAGTTCCGCAGATCGGGTGAAAAGTTCTTGCTCAAGCAGACGAGCCGTGCTAAAAGAGACGTGTCCTCTCAAGATGAAACCTACGAGCTCAGTCTAGTGCAGACACCACCATTAAACGACAGAATGTACGACTTTGCCAACTCAAGTAAGTTTGATGATTGCCAGATCTGATCCATTTTAATTTTACTTAATTAACAAAAGCGTAGGAAAATACCTTCATACCGTGGTACGTTGAAATACGAGTATTGTGAAGATAAAAAAAAAACACGCCTAAAAACGATTAAATAATCTTGTAAACGTCTTACACTCTTAATTCTACCGAAACACAAATTGCTATATTGGGACGTATTGTTGCTTATTGGAAATTGGGACCATGTGCGCATTCTTAGTTTGAACAACCGTTATAAATTGTTTTACTGTCTTAAAAAACTTTAAACGTTTGTATTTCCCTTCAGCTGCAAATGGTTTTGGGGCATTGTTGAGGCAGCATGCGGGCAGAGTGAGAACCAACGGGCGCACGTCTAACCTGACTCGCCGTACGACCAGAAGACGAAAGCAAGCCGTCAACGTATTTACCGTTGATATTGCGGCTGTTGTTGACTACGGCGCCTACAGACTCCATTATGCTAGAGCTAAATACAACAGAACTTTGGCCCTTCAAAACATACGAGAGTATTACGCCTTTATATTTAATGGGGTGAGTCATTTAATTCTTGTAGGCCTATATCTTTAGCAATGAATCTTATAAAAAAAACTTTTATAACAAATAGCTGCAAACTTATCGTGGTGGCATCTGGTTTCATTAACGGAAGGGGGGGGGGGAAGGGGTAGGGGGAACGGGAAAACAGCAACCAAATATGAACATGTAGACAATGTTCGTGAAATTGTTGTTGAGTTTGTTATTTTACTGCAGAATATGGCGGTAGATATGGAACGTTTGACTTGAAAATATTTTGTAAACAGTGCCGGCGCCAGGTTATTTAGCGCCTAGGCAAAACATATTAATACGCCCCTTTTCACACAAATTAACTAATATGTATAAGAAAACAGTTAATTAAAAATGACATATTTATTTATTAAAATTACTTAAACGTTACACGTCAATGTGTACATCAAAATCAAATTTTACTTCCCTCCTTCGTCGCAAACTTTGTACTAATTCCTTCAATTCCAGTGTAGAAGCAAAATCACATTCTATTGAAATTGCTGCCAAGTCAACGAGTCTACTTTACGATATAGTCCCCCCCCCCCAACCCGAAAATTTAAAGTGCCCCCCCCCCCCCGGAGAATAAAGCTGGAAAAAAATAACCACTGAAAAAACAGTTCTTGTCGTGTTGGGCTCTATGTAGACTTCTTAACGTGAATTCCAGAACGGAACTTACCTGTTTTAAGCTTGACTGTCTTTAGGTATAATTGTAAAATGTCTATATTGTGTTGTTGTTTTTTTTTTTTAATAAAAGTTTATAAATGTTATAGATTCCAGTCTACAATTGTAATATATGAATTATTTAGTAGAGGGTGAAAAATATGAAAAAGACACTTAATTAATGAGATGATTAATTTTCGACTAAGATGATTTTAGACTGCATGTCTACTAATATTAAGTACGATATGAATGGACCATTGAGTAAGAAATACAACGGCGCTCTCACAGTATGTCTACTAATATTAAGTACGAGAAAAATGGCCCGTTGAGGAAGGATACAACGGGCGCTAGGTTGATAGTGCTGTCTATTTTCCCTAAACTTAAACCAAAACCAAAATCACCACCTTAATTCAATTTAACCGGAAACAAAAAATGACATTGAAAACGGATTTTTATCCAGAATCGGTACTTTAATAGAATTTAAGCTTGATTTCTACGTATTTACTGCACATTGATACTAATGTTACCGTCATAGAATAAATAATCTCAATAAAGACAAAAGTCGCATTTATTCTCTTTTAGGCGACACTACTTGTCTCCCCCCTCTCCCCCCCCCCCCCCCCACACACATACCTCAACGAACATCTACCGTCCCATTCAACGAAATATATACTTTTTCTAGTGTCCGCCCCCTCCCAGAAAATTCCACCCCGACCCCGAAAATTTCAAGTACCCCCACTCCACCCCGGGGAGGAAAAAGTCTGAAAGAAACACTGGTCGCATTTGTAGATCATACAAACTAAAGGGAGAACCTGGGAGGGGCTTCGCCACTACCGGAAGAGATGCATGAAAGAAACTGTGCACGCAAAACACTTTTTAGATTAGAAAAAGTTCCCCCCTCCAGGGAGGAAAAAGTCTGAACGAAACACTGATGTTGCGCTTAACCACTACCCGAAGAATTGCATGAAAGAAACTCTATACGCAAAACGCTTATAAGATTAGACACAATAATTATGCCTTGATGTCAGTCTTTTTATTATAGAGTATCGATGACGTCATTTCTTTTGAGTTCGCGGTGGGAGGGGGGCAGGGGGGGGGGGGGGGAATAGGGCTTCGCCTCTACCCGAATAATTGCATGAAAGAAACTCTGCTCGCAAATCACTTTAAAGATTGGACAACATTAGCTTTTGAATTCAATCTTTACTCGAGAATCAATAACGTCATATTATTGTGTGCACTCCCCCGGCTTTAGGGCCTAAACTATTTCCTACTATATGCCTCATGTGACGTCACGTTTGGTTTTCGTTTTACTATGAAAGATTTTATTTTGCTTGTGTTTTCTTTATAGCCGGCTTTAGACTGTTTTCTACTATATTCCATGTGACGTCACGTTTCGTTTTCGTTTTACAATGGAAGTTTTTATTTTGCTTATGTTTTCTCTAGAGCGTTCTTGTCAGATAGATAGATAGATACACAGATACATAGATACACAGACAGCGAAACTGTTATTATAGATTGCAATCTACAACGGCTACTGATGTATTTGTTTTTCAATTTAATAATGCTAAAAAAAAACAACCGAACTATTTTGTTTAGAACTGCTGCTCTATATAATTTTTACAATACCAAATAATAACTTAAAGTTATATTTATAAGTAAGCGGTCAACCTAAGGTGAGTAATTTGAAACGAATGTAGAGTTAAACAAAGAAATATCTCAAATTGGAAATCCAAATACCAAAATCTCATTCAAGGAAAAATGCTTTCTTAAGAATAAACTCAATTAATTAAATGTAACTAAGACATGCTTGAAAAAAACAATTTCCCCCTTTAAACGTCATTACATAATCATTATACCTAATTTATTTTATATATTAACTAGCGTACCCGACTCGCGCGCGTTGCCGCGGGGATAGAAGAAAGTCTGACGAAATATATTAGAAGGATATCACCAATGCATTACCAATCATATGTTCTTAAACGCGTGTCCTTCTTTTCTAAAACTGTGTTATTTAAATATAAACAATGCTTGCGCTTGGATAATAATTATCGGGACACGGGTTTTCCTTGAGTGTACATTAATTACTCATCGAAATAATGAGGTAGAACACACTTTGGTGACCACCCATGTGTCAGGGACGTAGAGCTGCGCTCTCAGGAGCCCCCCACCCCCCGATTACACTACGCATAGGCGCAGCGTACGGACCCTGGCTCCTTAAAACTAACAGGCGCCATCGTGCTCATAGGATAACCCAGCGTGCCAATAGCATCCTGTTAATAATGATGCACATTTCGTCATTCGCTAAAGTGACACAAATGAACAGAAATTTTTATTTAATACGTAAAAAAAATTATTTGACGTGTTTTAAACATCAGTGTGACTGATGCAATATGCTAGCGTTACTAATGTTCTATTATTAGATGCTCGATCTCAATTTCTGACCGAATCGTCTAATAATAGATGCTTATTGCATCTTTCGCAAGGTGACGAAACTCTACAGTAGGCTCCTCATATTCAAAAAGTTATTTTTTCATCTTTCGCAAGGTGACGAAACTGTACAGGATTTCCTCGCGTTACAAAGTTATTTTTAGCAGCCTGTTGTTGTTTTACCGCTGAATATAGTAGTACCACTTACTCGCTATGCAGGACGCTCGATTAACGGATGCCAAGTGCCAACATAGTCATATTACGAAACACCACTCTATCAGCCACAGAGCTGGCGAACGTACCCGGGTTCGTTTATATGGTTATACACAGATGGCTTAAAGCCCTATAAAAGGTAGCTGGCACAACAGTTAACGAGGACACGTACTTAACGTCTAGGGGATACACTCGATGAACTCCTGATATCAACAACACATTTAATCCATATATAACTTTTAATATGTGTACAAATTCAAGATAAGACTCTAGCTTTATACAGAATAAAATGAATGAGTAGAATAGCAAAAACCCAACTTACAATTTGAAGAAAAAACACTATGTTACACTATCACAGGATATGGCACTTAGGAAAATCACCACAGCTTATACGACACTACTTAAAGCACAAAATATTACTTAAAACCACAAGTAATAAGTTAAAAATGCTGCTTAAAAACTATAGGCTACAAAATAGCGACACTCAAGGCTTTCTCTCTCAAAGATGTCTGCTCTGACTGCTGCTATGGACTGCTGCGGTCGGCTGCTCCAGAAACGTGTGCGCAGACTATTTGACACCTGAGGCAACCTGGGAGGTCACCTTCAAAACATAAGACTATTGGTTGGGACATCTCTGATGTCCGAATCAACCAATCGAAAGTATAAAAGTATTGCACCACCTCTCGTGATGGAAAAGTACTGGGTATATGTCTTTCTTGAAACTATGGAAAAATACCGGGGGTTGCACCACAGGTCACTCATGGTTGAGTAATAAAAGTCAAACTAAAAAAAATACAAGACCTAAGTAGGTCACAGTCGCTCTAAAACTCTGGGCGCCAAACCGTGTATTGACGAAAGTTGTACCCTATATGGCGCCGCCCATAAGAAACTTTAGTTTTCTTTTTCGCAGAAATATTCTCGGGAGTATTCTCATCTACTCCCTAAAGTTTCATGGCACTCGGATGAACCGCATCCGAGTTTTATTTTTTATATACCGCGTATAGAGAAAAAAAATCGCCCCCCGCCGCCCTTGCAATATTAAACAATATTTTTTTTTGCAGAACCCTATCATTGAGTGATCTAATCAGCTCCCAAAAGTTTCATGGTACACGGATGAACGGTGTAAAACCGACATTTTATAAACCGTATATAGCGAAAAATCGCAGCCTCCCGTGGCGCCGCCCTTGTGAAATTAAAAATGATTTTTTTACAGAACCCTTCCCTAGAGTGGTATAATGAACTCCCCAAAGTTTCATGCCTATCGGATGAACGGTGTCACTGCAATTAACTTTTAATATTTTTATATACCGTATATAGAGAAAAATCGGACCCTCCCGTGGCGCCGCCCTTGCAAAATTAAAAAGTAATTTTTTACAGAACTCTTCCCTGAATTGCTCTCATCAACTTTCCAAAGTTTGACGGCGATTGGACGAACAGTGTGAACCTGCAATCGACTCTTATTTTTTATATACCGTATATAGAGAAAAAACAAATCGCGCCCTGCCGGGGCGCCACCCCTGCAAATTTGAAAATGTATTTTAAGCAGAAACCACCCCATGAATATTCCCAACATATTCCCAAAGTTTCATGGCGATCGTTGAACGGTGTCACTGCAATTCACTTTTATTATTTTTATATACCGTATATAGAGAAAAATCGCAGCCTCCCGTGGCGCTGCCCTTGCGAAATTAAAAAGGATTTTTTTTTTACAGAACCCTTCCCCGAATTGCTCTAATCAACTCCCCAAAGTTTGACGGCGATTGGACGAACAGCGTGAATTTGATTTTTTTTTTCCGCAGAAACCTCCCCAGGGATATTCTTAACAACTTCCCAAAGAGGTGTGGTAATGCATAAAAGACACACACACAGACACACACACAGACACACACACATACATTGCTTTATATATATATAGATAGATTATGTAGCCTGTCAAAACAATATATTTTACTAATTGACTACCTCTGTAGGTTGTTTGAAAGTATGAACATAGTAGTTTTATTATAACACACTTCTAGTCAATATCGATGACATGTATGTTATTATAAATGGAGACAGTTTCAAATAACTTAATTTTGAATCCCAAAAATAATGGGATGCCTTTAAAAAAAATCAAGTAACTGTTTAAGAAATTGCATTAAATATTGTTTAAATATTAAAAAAAAAAGTATTTGGTTAGTTATAAATTCCAGCCTATATACCAATGGTTCCCAACCTTTTTCGAGTTGCGACCCCCTTTTATAAAAATTAAGTGACCCGCGACCCCCATAGAATTAAAAAGCCGAAATTAGTATGGAAATTAATAAACACTAAAATAACATTTTCTAGTAGACTTTCAATATGAACTACTCTTGATAACTGATTTAATACCATGAGTAAAATTGCATACTATTCACTAAACATTCGTGGTTAATTTTTTTAAGCATTTTCTTTTGTTAACGAAAATCTATTCTCGAAAAGTTAATCAATTTTACGATTGGGTATGAATGGTGAATACTACACCAAAATTGAGTGTGCAGTTTTTTATCTTTCACGGAATCATTCTACAAATCAAAGAATTCAACTTGTAATTCATCGTGAATGCTGGCAACATCGAGGGAAGAAGAGAATGGGTAATGCGTCAATGCAGATTCTTTTTTTATCAGCTCAGAGAAATAGCGCTGCAGTTCGTTTTCACTTAATTCAAGATGCCCAGAAATTTATTCTTTCAAAATTTTAATTATCTCACAATTAGATTCATCTACCACACTGCAGAGTTTCTCAAATTTACAATATTTCCAAGATTTATTTTCTTCGCCGATTTTGCAGCTTTGATAAAAATGCCCCGAGATAATGATGGAAAGTGATAATATTCGTTCATTTTCCCTGAAGCTTCAGGTTATGCTTATGTTGATGTTCGAATATTTCTGCTAGATATGATACTCTCTCCAACAACTGCATGTCGTTTTAAGTATACCAAAAGGTCTTGTTTTTTTTTACACTTCCAAGAACAATTTGATTTCAGATTTCAATTCAAAAACACGATTCACAACAATTCGTTTGACAGCCAGCTCACTGTAGTGTAGAAGAGCAGAACCTCGTGATCTTTATTCAGGTCTTTGCTCAGTTCTTTGAAGGCTCCAGATTTTATATAATTTACCACTTATACCAGCAATGGAGTCTTGATGGCGATTGGTGAGGGCAATGGTTAGGGAGCTAAATCTTTTCTGCTTTCTGAAAGCTCGATTTTGACCTAAACATAGATGGTGCACCATCCGTACAAACCCTCACAGCCGTTTTAACCCATTTTAATCATCCAATTTAAAATTGCTATCATCTGAATGAATATAGACAAAGACCAGCAACTGTGAACACGAACTCACGTCTATTGATTTATCAACTTGAAAAGCAAACAATGGTAAAAGCTTAATTTCAATAAACATGTGTTATTTAACATCTACCGACATGTAAGAATTAACTTCACCATCTTCAACATGCAGCGTTTGATGAGATTTTCTCCTATTGTGTTTTTTTTTTTTTTTGCTTGGCATTTTCTATCACGACTTGATGCTTGCACTAATGCTGTGTTTCCTTGGTGAAAACTTCCTGTTCGATCAAGTCTCTGACGTGTGCAACTAGCTTCGTACCGACGAAAGAACTCCATATCTTTTTTGGTGTGTTTCGAATGACTCGTCTCAAAAGACGTTTTAGTTTTGAAGATTTCATAAACTCGTGACAGAGAAAAACTTTGTACAGTACGCTTTGCTTCTTCTCTATTCCCTTTCCAGTGATGTTAGTAAAGCCAAAATTCAAAAATACTTCTAAATACTTATGTTTTGTTTCAAATTACTAAAGTTTAGTATACCAGTTGGCGACCCCCCCAGAAAGCCCTTCGCGACCCCCAGGTTGGGAACCCGTGCTATATACTATTATAATTGACTAGCTGTATACGCGTGCTACGCTACGGTGAATCTTTTTTAAATGTACCAACTTGGGAACAGAACAAAACAAGACACAACACAAACACAGCACAATACAAAGACAAAAACAACACAACCACCACACAAACACAACACAAACACAACGCAAACACAATGCAAACACAAAAGAAAAAACAAACAAAACACAAACGCAACATGCAAACACAAAAGAAAGAAACAAAAAAAACACAACGCAAACACAACATAAACACAATCACCACACAACACAACACAAACACAACGCAAACACATTGCAAACACAACAGAAAAAAAATCAAACAAAAACACAAACACAAACACAATACACAACATAAACACTACATAAACACAACATAAACACAACAGAAATATAACACAACACAAACCAAACACAAACACAACACAAACACAATACAAACACAACACAACACAACACAACACAAACACAACACAAACACAACACAAACACAACACAAACACAAACACAACACAAACACAACACAAACACAACACAAACACAACACAAACACAACACAAACACAACACAAACACAACACAAACACAACACAAACACAACACAAACACAACACAAACACAACACAAACACAACACAAACACAACACAAACACAACACAAACACAACACAAACACAACACAAACACAACACAAACACAAAACAACACAAACACAACACAAACACAACACAACACAACACAACACAAACACAAACACAGCACAGCACCACACAAACACAACACAAACACAACACAAACACAACACAAACACAACACAAGCACAACACAAACACAACACAAACACAACACAACACAAACACAACACAAGCACAACACAAACACGATCACACGAAAACACAACTATAACTCAACCATAACACAAACACAACACAAACACAACACAACCAAAACACAACTACAACATTAGAATAACGCCGAACAACACGCTTTTCTAGGCGTCCGCGCCCAAAGACAGCCTTTCTAGCATTAAAAATTTAAGTCACAAAAAAAAGATCCT
The DNA here is from genome assembly GCF_028476545.2 of Physella acuta. Lineage (NCBI taxonomy): Eukaryota > Metazoa > Mollusca > Gastropoda > Physidae > Physella > Physella acuta. The sequence goes on along the minus strand of NW_026732181.1, from coordinate 316,533 downwards.
ACTCCATAACTTACAATAAGACAATGCAGTGCAAATAAATGTACGGCAAGTGATGTTTATTTTTATGGTTCTAAGAAAACACATTGGCAATGTAATTAGAATCACCACCGAAAAACACGCTTTCTTAGGCGTCCACCACCAGAGAGAGCCTTTCCAGAATTGTCTATATGTCTAATTTCACCATCTATATATATAATTCTCTTCTTGGAGACGTTAGAAAACAAGCTGAAAGCGCGCCTAGCAGTCCCCTCTCTTCCTCTCTAGGCATATTGCAACCTCCACCACCCCCACATTGTCTGGTGAGCTGTGGTTCACGCTAAATGCTTACAATCGTACAGCCGGGTTTAGTGACGCCTATTCGGGGCAGATAATTTAGTTTGAAACTATTTTAAACTTAGGGGAGGTAACTAAGAGGAGGCTGCTTTCACGGGGGTGTGGGGGGGGGGGGCAGTAGGGTAGGGGTTGGGGTTGGGGGAAAGAAGGATGGGGGGGGGTATCGTACTTGACGGCCTACTGATAGTGTTTTAAAGCAAATATTTTCAGTGGCAGCGTTGATACTGTCGAATTCACACATAATGAATGACTGAAAAGGAGAAAATAAAACAACTTAATATCGGCGTATGATACGCCGCGGGTCGGCTCGTCTGTTTTAATGACACAGAAAAACAAAAAAAATAGTGATTTTGAGAGATCATACACTGGTTAGAAAATATTATAAATATTCGTAACTTTTTCTATTTTAATTATGACCCTTAACATATAATAATCAATGCGGTAGTAATAAGAAAAATTAACTTCAATTATTGAGTGAGTTGAATTTATTTTAAATTACCTCCCTTGGCAAAATCACAAAAAAAAAGTTAAATTAATTAGTTGTTTTCAACCCTACTGTTTTAGCAATGTACGTGTATTTAATATTTTCTTTACGTTGAGCAAAAGAGTAAAAACAGTGGCGACTATAAAATAACTTTATGTCGTTATATAAAGAAACCCTACTCTATGTATATACTACTAAAACTCAAGTTTGTTTACATGTTTGAAAATTTATTTGTTTGTTTGTCTGATCTGGTACTGTAAAGAAACTGCTCTATATGAGGGGCTGTAAAATAGTATGTAGGTAGAGAACAATATTTTTGATTGCAGACAGACTGTTAATCACACATCTATTTAAAGACGTTAATTAATTTATTGATTTATTCATAGGTAGATTAACCACATTAATTTTAAAGTTTTAGAACAATGGCTTAACTTTGACTGAATAGTGACTCATTTTTTTGTTTGTTTGTTTTTTGATTTTTTATTGGGGAGAATCTGCATTATGTGTAGAGCTGTAAAATAGGATTATGGGTGGTAAATATTGTTCTTTCTTAAACACACTGTCAATTACAAACTAATTTAAAGCCGTTAATTAATTTATTGATATATTCATTGGTAGATTAACCACATTAATTATAAAAGTTTAGAACAATGACTTTAGTAATAGTCAAAGACTTAATTTTTTTTACAACAATGTTTTCAATTATTTTTTCTTAAGGCCTATATGTGAATGATAAGGTTGACTATCAGGACCTCGCGGGGCACATGGCAGGTGAAGTAGATTTCACCTGTTTCTATGTTCTCAGCATATGAAGGGATAGTGTGGTCAGAGCAATGTTCGGCCGGAATCGTTTTTTTTTAAAAATACAAACATGTCTGAGACTTGGCGGGGCACTGGGCGCGTGAAGTAGAGTTTAGTAGAGTTTTTAAAATACAAAAAACGTCTTTTTGAATGTGGGGTCTAGTTATTTTGGGATGATAAGTGCTGGCAGACGTGATGTCATTTATGGATGACCCCCCCCCCCCGAAACCCACAGTTATCTAACTAGATAACGGGTAGTCTAGTTACTTATAATAAGACAATGCGATGCACTGAAAAGCACTGCATGGTGGGAGGTTTACCATTATAGTTCCAAAATCTATAGTGATGACGGACTGACACACTACCAGCCCGCTTATATTATAGATACTTTAAGAGTGGTAATATAAATTCCTAAAAAAATCAATAATTTTTCAGCAAGAGGACGCCTCCTTTCTTTGTCGTGTGCTCCGTCCTGAATCAAAATCATCTAACGTACGATTATCTCGACTACTCGATATACTCAAACTCTACTACCTTCACAACACATGCCAAGCTTCGATACCTAAACATACCTAGACCAGATGCTCCAGAACTACGACACCATCTCGCTTAACTTACTTAGATTTGACACTCCCAATCAACAATGATTTAACTGGACCTTCTAATACACGATAACGGTCAACACACTTCGATACATTAATACCGCAAAGGTCGATACTATCGGACTCCAGAGCAACGATACTTCATTACCTACATTTTCATTTTTTTTAGATTCCACTAGAACTACAACTACACGACAACAGCCAAATAAAAAATACGATACTTTGAACACCCTTTCATTACAAAACTATTTACACCAGAACAGATTGCTAATTAAACGTAAGAGTAAACGAGACTTACAAGCCTTATTTAAAACTAAAACTGCACGTGTTTGCGTTGGAGCGATCACTAAATCAACTTTCCACGGTCTTTCCAAATTAGGAAGATGGGGTGCATTTTCACCAACTTGAATAAATGTCGGCCTATATAGGCCTAATTTGGAGTGGGAGCGCAAAATTGATATTTCGTCCTGGGCGCCAAAACAGATCGCTACGCCTTTGTATATTACCATCTATAGTTTATAAAAGATAATCCATGTTATTAGTTATTAGGTACTTTTTGATAATGGGGATTACACATTTTTGCGCCCCTCTAGGGATGGCGCCATATACGACAGCCTAGTTCGCCTTATAGGTAGCGCCGGCCCTGTTTGTAAATTGCAACAGGCTTATTTTAAATTTTTAAATACATTTGTTGAAGCTGGTCAGTTGTTAAATCCCAGCTATACGTCATGTCCGTAACGTCATCTCTTACGTCCGTAGGTATAATAGATTGACGACAGAAGCCTGTGGTTGTATATAACACATTTAATGGGTCTAACTACACCACGATGGTAACACACAGAGAGGGGACGGGAGGAAGTACACAAGGGACATCACTCAAGATAACAATATTATAAATATAACTAATACAGAAGAGTGAGTTCCCTTGACCTCACAATTATTTCAATCTATTACATCCCTTTACCCTTAGAACACAATAACACATCTCTCAATAGAACAATTGATAGTATCCTAAAATCACCAATTATATTGTAACATGAACACTATGGTAGATTACATCCTTACAAACAATGCACAATATGCCACAACATAATCAAGATACAAAACAATAATGTCAAAGTCCTTTTGACCTTTAAAATCATAGGTCTAACTTATTTGGGACCTTGATTGTCCTGCTTGACCTTCTCAGTGGCTTTTGATTTGGTGACTCAATATTCTGACCATCTGGATTCTCTATCTCAGGAGGTCTAGGATTTAAATCATTAACTCCAGAATTTACATTTTCTGACTCCAGACAACTTGGTTCACTCATATCAACAGAACTTGGTTGTGAAACAAACTGAGTTGGTGTGAACTGCTCAGATTTGGTGGGATTGATAGATTCACACTTATTATCTGCACAAGTTATTTTCAACTTTATAAGACACAGGTCCTGTACATTGAACAATTTGACCTGGTATCCATTTTTCCTTTCTCCCATAATTTCTTAGATACACATTCTTATTAACACCAAATTCTCTTTCAATGGGTGTTCTGTCATGATTTACTTTTTGAATTGGCATCTGAAAGTATTATGCTATTATTCAGATCCTTAATTGACATAGATTTCTTTGCTTGATCAATTTTCTCAGGTAATCTGATAGTGCTTTCCTGGTAACCAAAAATACTGTTTAAAGTAATATTCTGGACCATATCACTTTGCAACTGTGATCCAGTATTTGAAGTGGGTGTATTAAATGGCAAAAATCTTTTTCTTTTCTTTTGATGTTACCCTTTTAGTTTCTGTAAGTGCTAATGATGTTAGCAAAGTTGTTTGATGATCACATTCCTTCTTACTAATGTATTCTCTTTAAAACATTTGAAATTGCCATATCACCATAATCATTTATTAAGTTACAAATACTTTGTTTAGGCAACTCTGACTGATAATGGACTGCATCTTCTCCATCTTTTATATTATCTTCACAAAGGGTTTTATTTCTTATTTAATATGGCCTTAAGTCATCATTCACAGACTCTTCAGGCCAACCATTCTTACAGTACTCATATACTTTTATTAAGCACTCATCTTTTTGTGTTTCTCTTTTAATATCATTCACATTTATATTGGAGTTATCCATGATAGTGAAGAGAACAAATACATCTTCTGGTACATAGCTCAGGCTTTGGTTTTTTTAAAGGTAATCTACTAAGACTATCTGCACTATTCTCAGATCCAGGTTTGTATTTCAATTCATAATTGTATGCAGTTAGTGTGATAGCCCATCTTTGAATTCTTGGTGAGGCATGCTCAGGTAGGGTTTTGTTTTCTCCAAATAAACCTAGCAATGGTTTATGATCTGTAAAGATGGTGAACTTCCTACCAAACAGAAACTTATGAAATTTCTTAACACCAAAAATGATGCCTAAGCCTTCCCTATCTAACTGAGAATAACTTTTCTCAGCCTGGTTCAAAGATCTACTGGCAAAAGCAATGGGTCTGTCACCCTTCTCATCCATGTGGGACAAGACTGCTCCTACACCATCTGGTGAAGCATCACATGTTAATACAAGTCTTTTCCCTGGGTCATAGTGAGTTAGTAAGGTGTCAGCAGACAAAGCCTCTTTTGCTGTATTAAAAGCAGCTTCTTGTTGTTTACCCCAGTGCCAAGTTGCATTTTTCTGTAGCAGCTTGTACAGTGGTGATAGTTTACCAGACAGATTTCCTATGAACTTTGCATAGTAATTTATCAAGCCCAAAAAAACTCTTAGTTGTTGGGTATTTTCAGGATTGGGTGCTTCTTTAATGGCTTTTGTTTTCTCAGGTTGAGGTCTGATACCTTGCTTGCTTAATATATAACCAAGAAAACTAATTTCTGTCAACATGAATTGACATTTATCTTTGTTTATCTTTAAACCTTTTTCACCAACAATTTTTAATACTTTATCAAGTGTTTTAAGATGTTCAGTGTCATTCTTACCAGTTATGTACACATTGTCAAAGTAAACACAAACATTTGGAATGTCCTTAAAAATACTGTCCATGACAGCTTGGAAAATTCCAGGGCTGGATGATATGCCAAAACATAGTCTTTCATATTGGTAGAGTCCTTTATGTGTGTTTATTGTCGTATAGACTTTTGAATCTGGATGCAGTTCTAGTTGAGTGTAAGCATGACTAAAGTCTAATTCAGTGAATTTGTCTCCTCCTGCCAAATTCAAAGAAATTTCCTCAATGTTAGGAATAGGGTACCTATTTAGCTCTATTTGCTTATTCAGTGTAGTTTTATAATCTCCACAAATTCTTATAGAACCATCCTTCTTTAACACTGGCACAATGGGTGTCGCCCAATCGGAATAGTCTACCTTCTTTATAATGCCATTAGATTCCAATCTACTTAGCTCATTTTCAATTTTATTCCTCATTGCATAAGGTGGAACTCTAGCTTTGCAGTATCTTGGATTTGTGTCTTTAATGCTTAACTTCACTGTTCTATCATTTAGTAATCCTGAATTACCAAAAACACTTTTATTTTCAGATATAACTTTATCTAGTGAAGTAAGACTAGATTCTTTTACATTCTTCAATGAACAAATACTCTCCCAATTTAACTTAAGATCACTTAACCAGTTCCTACCTAGTAATGGCGGTCCATTTCCTTCAACCACAAGAAGAGGAAGTTTAACACTTTGACCATTATAACTTACATGAACCATACACTCTCCTATTACCGGAACATTGTCACCAGTGTATGTTGTTAGACACTTGTGACATGGCTGTAGAGGCACTGATCCTCCTGTGACAGCGTCAAAATCTTTCTTTGTTATGACTGTTAGAGATGCTCCAGTGTCAAGTTGGAAGCTGATGCTCTTACCGTTGATATTAACTTGTACATTGATGGGAGCATGACTTATTGATTTCACAGAGAATAGGTTGAAATCCGGCTGCGAATCAGTTTGAGCATTTTCACAGGTAGAGTGGTTCATTGGTTGGGTTAGGTAGTCTTGGTGAGAGTTAACATAGTGCTGCTTTTGGTTGCGGTACTGTCTTGACTGGCTAGATTTAGCAACAGACGAAGACTTTGCAACGCAGGCCTTGGCAATGTGACCTTGCTTACTGCACTTATAACAAGTTGCAGACTTGAACTTGCACCGATGAGATGCATGGGGACCTTTGCATCGATGACATTTTTGATAATTATTACTAGATTTAGATCTAGGATTTGAACGAGCAGGCTGTTTAGCATAAGTTGGAATGCTCTGATGGGGTTGATGTTTATTGACTAACCTGCTGTTTACTGCATGGATCTCTGAAGGTGCTAGAGATTTCGCCGCATCTGATGACTGCTGGATTGAAGTTGCAAGTTGTATTGCTTTTTCTAATGTTAGATCTGACTCGAGCAGCAACTTTCTTTGAATATCAGGGCTGTTTACACCTGTCACAAACTTTTCACATAATCTGTCAGACAGCGTGTCGCCGAATTCACAAAATCTACTTAGATGACATAAAGCAGCAACATATTCTGATATTGACTCGTTTGGTTGACGAGTCCTACTGTCAAATCTAGCTCGACATAGAAACTTTGATGGGGTAGGCGCATGGTGGTCTGTTAGCAATTTGCTCAGCTCGTTAAAGCTCTTGGTAGTTAGACTAGCTGGTGTGCATAAGTCTTTTAGTAGCCTAAATTGTTGAGGCCCTATGACTGTTAACAAAACAGCTCTCTTTTTGGCTTCTATCGTCACGTCGTTAGCTTCTAGGTAAAAGCTTAACCTCTCTAGGTAATCTTGAATGATTTCATCATTCGCATCAAATTCTTTTATTTGGCCGTACAGCGCCATAATTCTAGAAATAATTAGCTAATAAGCTCTAGCAAACCTCTTTTTTGCGTAAGTAGGTGCTCTTTCTAGTAGATGTTTATCCTTCGTCGCCAGTTATAATAGATTGACGACAGAAGCCTGTGGTTGTATATAACACATTTAATGGGTCTAACTACACCACGATGGTAACACACAGAGAGGGGACGGGAGGAAGTACACAAGGGACATCACTCAAGATAACAATATTATAAATATAACTAATACAGAAGAGTGAGTTCCCTTGACCTCACAATTATTTCAATCTATTACAGTAGGGACATCATTTTTAGAGAATTACATTTGTACGTCATCTTAAAGTCCGAACGGTAACTATACAGTCACCCAGAATTTGGTGTTGGTGTATAAAAACGAAAACCAATGTTCAGTTATTTAACTTTGTTCTGGTTATTTAAATTTGAAATAATGAAAGCCCATTGAGAATGATGAAGTGCATCGTATGACGTATGATATCTGAAGATCAATTTCAGGTTGACGTGCTGTACCAGGGGATCTCAAACACCAACTACAGGATCAAAGTTCAACTCATTAAGATTATTGCGGCCGAGGTAAAAAAAAATTCGTAAATCTTCAAAAATAAAATTGTTCTTCTAAACTGGGTGCACTCTGTTGATAGTGAGGATGAAGAGGAGATACGTATTACGATGTGTGACAAATTGGAGGGAGGGTGGGGGGGGGGGGGAGGGGGTAACTAACAGTTAACATGTTGTACGCTATTTCCTTATTTATTGGTTAGAGGTTTGAGGTTTAGAGCTTTAGAGGTTTAGATGTCTAGAGGTTTGAGGTTTAGAGATTTAGAGGTTTAGATGTCTAGAGGTTTGAGGTTTAGAGATTTAGAGGTTTAGATGTCTAGAGGTTTGAGGTTTAGAGATTTAGAGGTTTAGATGTCTAGAGGTTTGAGGTTTAGAGATTTAGAGGTTTAGATGTCTAGAGGTTTGAGGTTTAGAGATTTAGAGGTTTAGATGTCCAGAGGTTTGAGGTTTAGAGATTTAGAGGTTTAGATGTCTAGAGGTTTGAGGTTTAGAGATTTAGAGGTTTAGATGTCTAGAGGTTTGAGGTTTAGAGCTTTAGAGGTTTAGATGTCTAGAGGTTTGAGGTTTAGAGCTTTAGAGGTTTAGATGTCTAGAGAAATAAGTTGTCTAGAGGTTTAGAGATTTACCCAAATAAAAAAATAATAATTCGGGTGGGGCACAGGTTTGATGTGGTCGGAAAAGTGGTGGGTTGGTCATATAGGGGGTTGTCATATTGAGGGTTGTCATATTGAGGGTGGTCATATTAGAGTGGTCATATTGGGGTGGTCACATTGGGGGTGGTCATATTAAGGGGAGTCATATATGGATTTATGGACGACCCCGCATCTTAAATTCCAACCCAGTCCGTTTGATGCAACTAATTTTATCTTTAACTGTTCAGTTTTTATGTCACAACAGTATTGTTTGTTTAATATAATTTTAAATGCTCTGCAACATGCTCAGACTTCCGCGGCCTCTCCATTTACACGAAGCGCATATTATAACATGGTGGACGCATACACGGCTTTAAATGAATTGAGCACCTACGTGTATGGCTCGGGCTCTGCCTTAGTTTCACCTTACGACCATGTCATGCTTTTCATTGGGTAAGTTTTGTTAAACTTTATTTTTTCCCGTTCATGAAACACGGAGCAGATGAAGTAGAGTTTATCTGTTTCAATAACCTCGCCATAAACGGGATAGTGTGGTCATCAGAATGTCCAGCAGCATTTGTTTCCGATCAAAACTCGGCGAACTCAGGAATGTCCAACATACTTGAACCGAGGATCCCAAATGTCAAATCATGTTGTCTACGGTAAATAAGTAGGCCCTAATTTACTTTAGTAAAACATATAATACATAGGCTGTATATAATCCCTTAGACTTACATACGAATTTATTAACAAAGATAAAAAACAAGGTTATTTGCTTTAGTCTGTTTACAATTTGTTTTTATCAAATTTGTGACAATGTAGAATGTTTAGTTGAAGGATTTAGCAAATCGGATAAAGTTGTATAACATCATTTATAAATGACTAGATTTCCCTCTCTTGTAGTTTTAGGTTCAGAAAATTCAAGTAACTACTTATGTCTGCAGGCCAATATCTATACCCAATCTTTTTATCAGACACTAGCGTACCGTCCCCGCGCGTTGCCGCGGGAATAGAAGAAAGTCCGACGAAATATATAAGAAGGGTTTCATCCATGCGTTACCAATCCTATATTCTTAGACTAGTGATTCTTGTTTTCTAAAAGTGAGTTATTTAAATGTAAACAATGCCTGCGCTTGGATAATAAATATCGGGACACGGGTTTACTTACACTACCCCATGAAAACCTTGAGTGTACATTAATCACTCACCGAAATAATATGGTGGAACACACTTCGGTGACCGCCCATGTGTCAGAGACGTAGAGGGGCGCTCTAGGCGCATAGGTGCGGCGTACCACCCCTGGCTCCTTAAAACTAACAGGCACCATCGTGCCAAATAGCATCCTGTTAACAATGATGCAGATTGCGTCATTAGCTAAAGTGACACAAATGAACAGGATTTGTTATTTAACACGTAAAAACATTATTTGTTGTGTTTTAAACATCAGTGTGACTGGTGCAATATGTAAGCGTTACTAATGGTCTATTCTTATACGCTCGATCTCAAATTTCAGATTGGATTATCTAAAAATAGATGCTAATTGCATCATTCGCAAAGTGAAGAAACTGTTTGGATTTTTTTACAGACAAAAAGAAACATCCCAGTTAATAAGCTAACCTTGGTTAATTTTTCTGATTATTAAAATAAAACGTATTGCATGGCCCTCAGCGGCCCATGTGCGCCTTTGGGGGCCGAAACAGATTTTTATTCGCAGTCTAATCGCACCCCATCAGGGCGCCAGAGAACACGCCTGATTCAATTTAGTAAGCGTTTGTAACGCCCCATCCTATCCATTGTCTACCACACTGTTTAAACCGAACGTATTCACCGTAGCGCTCACGGCAAAGACCAGGGGGTCATATCGCATTCTGCCGGCGGGGGGGGGGGGGGAGAGGGGGGGCATGCAAAATTAAATCCCCCCTTCCCCACCACCTACCCACCCCTATTCCACCCTCCCATCCCAGAAACATTCTCCGGAGTATACATCTACTCCCTAAAGTTTTATGGCACCGGGATAATCTGTGTCGAATCGCAATCGTCTTTTACTTTTTGTATAACGTATATAGAGAAAAATCACACCATTCCGTGGCGCCGCCCTTGCCAAATAAAAAAAATAGATTTTTTACAGAAACCTTCCATGGAGTGTTCTAATCAACTCCCCAAATTTTGATGGCGATCGGAATAACGCCGTGAAACCGCAATCGACGTTTATTTGTATATTCCGTATATAGAAAAAATTGCACCCTTCAGTGGCGTCGCCTTTGCGAAAATAAAAATGTATTTTAAAGAACCCTTCCCTGGAGTGTTCTTATCAACTTTCCAAAGTTTGATGGCGATCGGGTGAACGCTGTGCAAACGCTATCGTCGTTTATTTTTATATACCGTATATTGTATATATATATATTTATATATATATATATATATATATATATATATATATATATATATATATATATATATATATATATATATATATATATATATATATATTGTATTCGCCACCCCTGCGAATTTGTAAATATATTTTGAGCATAAACTTCCCCAGGAATATTCTCAACATATTCCCAAAGTATCATGGCGACCGTGGGAACGGTGTCACTGCAATTCACTTTTATTATTTTTATATACCGTATATAGAGGAATATCGCACCCTCCCGTGGCGCCGCCCTTGCGAAATTAAAAATGATTATTTCTTTACAGAACCCTTCCCTAGAGTGTTCTAATTAGCTCCCCAAAGTCTCATAACTATCGGATGAACGATGTCAAAACAAAATCGACTTGTTTTTTTAATTACCGTATTTACAGAAAAAACAAATTGCGCCCCGCCAGGGCGCCACCCCTACGAATTTTATTTTTTTTTCCGCAGAAACCTCCCCATGAATATTCATAATAACTTCTTAAAGTTTCACGGCGATGTGATGAGAGTTGTAGTAATGCATAAAAGACACACACACACACACACACACACACAAACATACATTGCTTTATATATATATAGATAGATTGATAGATATAAAAAGCGATGTATGTGTAAAAACATAGTTAAGTCAAGGTGCAAGCATCATTTATCTTTATAAATAAAGTTTTATTGGACCTTGCCTTAACTATGTTTTACAAGCATTTATTTAACTCACTTCCTAGTCAGTCTGCCGTTAGTCTGTCTCTCTGTCTAGATCAAACGCCGGAGCAAAATTGCATGCACTTCTACTTGACAGATACGGTTCGTAGTTGGTACATGTGTCAAGACTTGAAGACAAATTCATTATGACATTTTATTTGACTTAATTGATCGCCTGATTAATTTTTTAATGAATTAATTAAAAATGGACCAAATTAGTAGGCAGTTCTATCCAACTACTCCACACGCGTCATCACGTTCAATAACGCGTCATTACGTTCAATAGGTGCGCAATGGTTTTTAGTCATTTAACTCTATTGTAAATAAAATATGTGAAGTACTGAAAAAATAAATTCATTAAAAAAAAAACGTTTTAATAACAAGCTTTTATGTAATCTAAAATATAAAGTTCAATTGTGTATTTTTGTAAAATGTTTGTCGTGGATTACAAAGGGATATAAGAAAAAACGAAAAAAAAAACGATACTTCAATGGATTCAAGTGTTAGATTATTAAAGTGCTCATGGTCTAAATTTATGAGTTAAAAAATTAATATTGAAAGTCTTTAAAAACAATTTTCATTTTATATACTTAGAAAAATAATTTTCAATTAGGAATATTACATACAATTTTTAAAAAAAGGTGTATCAACGTTTATAAAATTTCTAAAATTGTGTCTGAAATGTATTTGCATTTTGTCCTTTAGCTCTCAGTACGTCCCTTGATTTAAAAAAACACAGTTACTTCCTTTAAAAAACCATTAAATCGGGGGGAGAAAGAGTTTACTTTTTATTACTTTTTTGTGTGTGCAAAAGACTATGAATAAGTTGGGGTACTATAGTCGTTTATTAAGCTGAAACAGGCGATTCCGCCGGCGCCCCAGCATGGTGCGATTTGGCACCCCGGGCTAGACTGTGAGCACTTTGCGTTTATGTTCGCCTTAGTGTTTTCTTTGTGTTTAGGTTGAGTTTGCGTTAGTGGTTGCGTTTGCGTTTTTATTTGGTTCGTTTTTGTTCTTTCTTTTTCGTTTTCGGTTGTGTTTTTTTTCTTTGGGTTTGTGTTTGTATTTGTGTTTGTGGTTGGTTTTGTGTTTTCGTTTGTGTTTGTAATTGTGGTTGGGTTTGGATTTGTGTTTGTGTTATCGTTTTTATTTTTGTTTGCGTTTATGTTATGTTTGCTTTTTTGTGTTTTGGTTTTGGTTGATTGTGGTTAGGGTAGGCAATGTCGGTTATATGCTGATTACGAAACACACATGCCATGGTCATTTACAGATAGGTTTTTAACAGAGGCCAGTGCAGGGCCTGGCCGGGACGGCAAGTAATGCACTAAAAAGAAGAAAATAAATTATACACTACTATTTAAATAACTATTTTAAAAAAGCGTTGGTCTATTCCTAAACATTAGTAAAGGTATCCAATATGTACTAAAGTGACCCACGCTCAGGTAGTTTTATTATTGTTGCAGTTACGACCTCACAGCTGGGCTGTCAACTTCAATAGTTGGTAGGTACACATTTTTTTTTAATTCTTTCAATATTCCCTCCATATGTTTCGTTTTAGCTTTTGGTAACTGGTATATTTTAAATATTGATTTATTTAACCGTGTCGTTAGTTTTAAGGGTTACTTATGTTATGAATGGTATCTTAGTGTATTGCAATGGTATGAGAGTATGTGTGTTGTGGAATGATTTATATTAATACAACTTTGTAACTGTGTGACAAGTTACGTAAGGATGTGACGATTGAGAGTAGGATTTTGGGGGAAATAGGTTAGGATAGTCTTCGTTATGTTGTGCTAGGATGTGAAGATATTCGTCTGTCCTCGTGAATTGTTTTCAATCCTAGTGCAATAAACCATCAATTAAAGCTACGCGATGCTGTAAAATCACGTGTCTCAGATCGTTATCATTGGTGAATGTATGTTATCACTTGAATTAAACACTTTTTCTATGGTATATAACAACAATATTTTTCACGTTTAAATTGAATCCAAGTTTATATATCCAATTCTTCCTTATTATGTGCTTTTTATTACTTTCTCCTATATACGAAGTATAGAAAAAGTCTTGTAATCGTGCAAATTTTTTTTTTTTTTTTAGATTTTTACAAATCTGCACGTTTTACACCTCACTGATACGGAAAAACATAATTTTGCAATCTTGTCCGTATGTCTGTGTGTCTGTCTGTGTGTCTGTGTGTCTGTGTAAACACGATAACTGGAGTACCGTTACCAGAGCCGGCGTTAGGAATACGCGGGGCCTAGGGCCAACCATCCGCGCGGGGCCTTTCCATTATATATATATATATATATATATATATATATATATATATATATATATATATATATATATATATATATATATATATATATATATATATATATGTATGTATAAAGGCCTATATAATGTGATGTACACATAATAACACAAATGTTTTGGAGTTTATAAGCTAATGTCAAACTTTCCACTATAATAACAGATTTTTATCTCTCCCATGTATTAACCAAATGTTCTTAGTTTTTTTTTTCCTTTGCTAAGATATTAAATCACTTTTAACAGTTATGTAATTCATACCAAATCACTTAAGAAAATTTAATCACGTGCCGAATAATTAGGAAAATAAAGTTTACAATACAGCGAACTCGGCCTGATGTATCAAAACAGTATAGACTTCAAAAAATTTGTTTAGAATTCATACAATATTTTAAAACCAAAATCATTATTGTCTTAATTATTGAACGGGTGAATCCTTAAGGTGACACAACATAACAACACTTTTAACTTTCTTCCAAAAAATAATAATAAATCACTCTTTTTAATGCCGCCTGATATAGATCCTAAGCCCCCCACCCCTTCTCGTCGCCCTCCTCCCACCCCTCTGCACGTAACTGAATGTTAATTTTGTTATACCAAGAAAAGTAGGCCTACATATAGAGTTTCTTCCAGGCATCTCTTCGGGGGAGGGGGGGTGGGGGTGCAAGCCCCCTCCCCCGAAAACGAAAGGAAATTTATATAATTTATAGAGAAAATATATACTTTTAACAGTGTCCGCCCCCCCCCCCCCCGAAGAAAGTCTACCGCCCCCCCCCCCCCGAAAATTTCAAGTGCCCCTCCCCCCCCCCCCGGAGAAAAAAGTCTGGAAGAAACACTGCACATATACGACATTATACGACATCTACAACAAGAAGACTAGAGTTCATCGGGTCACTAACTGTCTACTATAGACATCCCGTCTGCTCACTAAAACGAAGTCTTCATCGGTCCGCATACAATAGGGTATCTCTTTACGTCGTGGGCTAATTCTCGACCGCCATCTCCAGTCAGCTCAGGTCAAATGCCAGGCGACCGTACCCTACACAAAGGGAGGTGTGACACTATTTTTGTATCGAATTACGGCCTGTCCCAGTTCAGGTGAGACTCACCAACATAAACCGTGGCCTCAGTTATAACAATCAACAACGTCGGCATTCGACCATTTAGTTTTTCCCAATTGAATTCAGCAACAATTTTTTTTTTAAGTTTACGTCCTAATTAAGATAACAATTGCATTGCTGAAGCGCGGGGCCCCTTCAAGCGCGGGGCCTATGGCGACCGCCCTATGGCGACCGCCCCGTTCGCCACCCCCTAACGCCGGCTCTGACCGTTACAGCTAGGTTGATGAAATTTCATATATAGGTATTTTATCAAAATCGTAGATCCGTATAAACTTTTGAGCGATTTCCGATAACCGGAAGTGGTACTTTTTCTATTTTAAATTTTCAAAAGCCTATAACTTCAGTATTATTTCAGATAGATAAATGAAATTTCACATGTAAGTAAAAGATCTAACTATCTACCTTCTGTCAAATTGTTAGTAATTTCCGTTGAGCGGAAGTACTAATTTACGCTATTTCCGATTTCTAAGCCCCCCCCCCTAACTCAAAAGAAATGTCGTCATCGATATTCTATAATAAAATTACCGCCTAATTAATGTGTCTATGCTAAAAAGTGGTTTGCGTGCAGAGTTTCTTTTATGCAATTTTTAGGGTGGGGCTTCGCGTTTTGCGTGTAGAGTTAATTTCATGTAATTCTTCCAGTAGTGGCTAGGCGCAACACCAGTGTTTCTTTCAGACTTTTTCCTCTCCTGAGCGGGGAACTTGAAATTTTCTAATCTAAAAAGTGTTTAGCTTGCAGTTTCTTTCATGCAGCTCTTCCAGGCTCAACAAATGCGACCAGTGTTTCTTTCAGACATTTTCCTCCCCCTAGAGGGGTTGGGTACTTGAAATTTTCGGGGGCGGGGGTGGAATTTTCTGGGAGGGGAAAAAGTATATAATTTTAGTTCGTTGAATGGGACGGTAGACATGTTTTGTGGTGTGTGTGTGGGGGGGGGGGGATACTTCCAAGTAGAGTTGCCTGAAAAAACTCTAAATGCGATTTTTTTCATGATTTAGATAAGGTGCATGGTTTAGAGCAGGGGTCTCCAAACTTTTCAGTCCGAGGGCCGCATTAACTATCAAATTTCAGTTCGGGGGCCAGTTTCTTCCAGGCATGTCTTTGATTTTTTTGAGCAAAGTTCCTCAGCCATCACCAGCAAACGATTTTTTCCTTGGACAAAAAGATCTCCGCGGGCCGTAGTTAGGAGACCCCTGGTTTAGAGGTATGGCTACGACTATATTTAGTATAAATGCGCGATAACTACGCGTAGATCATGCTTAAATCCGATTAAAATGCCGATTCTGGATAAAAATCCGTTTTCAATGACATTTTTTGTTTCTGTTTAAATTTGAAGTATAGGTGGTGATTTTGGTTTTGGTTTTTGTTTAGAAAAAATAGACATCACTATCAACCCAGCGCCCGTTGTATCCTTTCTCAACGGGCCATTTTTCTCGTATTACAATATTCGAGAAAGTTTAGGGGAGATCACTCCTGGTTTATTTAAAAAATGTGATAGTTTATAAAATGTCTACAAATGGGCGCGAGCGAGAAAAGTCTCAAATGTATTCGAGAGGCCCATAAAATATTTTTAAAATCGGGCACGGCGGAGTTAAAAATAATATGGCTATAAAATCCTGTTTTTTTTTTTTTGGACTTTACTAAAGATTGGATTATTTGAATGTTTTAATATTTTCGTTAACTAAGTAAAATTAAAAAAAAAAAAGCAAAAAAGATTTGGTTTTCACGTATAATGGATACATAAACTATGGCATCCTATTATTCGATAGGCTGCCATAAATTTTAGTGTACACATTGTAAGCTAAAAAAAAAAGAAAAACTAGGTCATGGTGTTTAAATTTGCATTGTTATTTGAAAACTTTATCTGCAAAGTTTTGTAAACAAATAGTTATCAATCACTGTGTAACTGTACAGCCAATCAATATTTATCTTACGGAAGTGAAACACCCGGTTATAACTTAGGCTTGATGAAAATAAATAGAAATGTAGCCTTAAACAACAAATTATTTTCAAGTTCTCTGGATTTGCAACTTTTATAGCATTTATTTTAAAAATATAAAATTTCTAAATTAAGTTTAGGCTTAAGTGTTTTTTAATTTTTTTATTATTTTTACGGTCTAAAGTCTAAATCTAAAAAAGCAAGTTTTTATTCCATGTTAACAACATTATGGAAGGATTCTAGTCAACTCGCTCGCGTCCATTCTAAAGCTCTGTTTATTTGATAATCAGTTTCCGCCTCTCGATTTAAAGTAGGTCCCTTTCGTGTGTCGACCGATGAGGCGTTTACTATTTGGAATAAGATTAAATAAAAATATTAAATATGATAAAATAAAATAAAAGTAATACATTGTTCTTAGTTTATTACAAAATGATTATTGAATGGTGTACTAATGTAAATATTATAGATAACTGGATGTTATACCAAGGTAATACAAACATGATCTTTGAATGTTGTACTAATGTAAATAAAATTGATATTCATTATTAAATGTTGTACTAATGTAAAAAAAGATAACTAAATGTACTAATGTAAATAAAATTGATAATTGAGTGATGTACTAATGTAAATAAAATTGATGATTGAATGTTGTACTAATGTGATACAAAATCTATCAGTGAATGTTGTACTAATGTAGATAAAATGGATAATTGTATTTTATACTAATGTAATGCAAAAACAATCAATGAATTCTGTATTAATGTAAATGAAATACATATATTGATGTTATAGGCTACTAATGTAATACAAAAACAATTAATGATTGTTGTACAAATGTTATACATTTTTGCTGGAGACTACAACTATTATAAAATGTAAAGCTTTGGTTAACTTTTTGTGAAAGGACACATTGAAAATGTGTCAATGTAATTACAAAATTGGCAAAAATCAAAACAAAAAAATTTAAGAGCTTTTTAATACTTTACAGTATTGCTGATATATTACGATTCGATGTTCTGTTACACTAACATTGTGTTTTAAAATGTTAAGGACTGGCCTATATTGGGACGCTGTGTTCGCTAAATGGAAGCAGTACATCGGTCATTGAAGACTTGGTCACTTACCAGGCAGTGGACATAGCGGCTCACGAACTAGGACACAGGTCAGATTTTGTATTAAGTAGACTAAGATGTAACAGTAGAGTAATTTGTTCTCAAGTACTATAAACTTGCATGTTAATGTAATGTAATGCTATGGTAATGTATTTATCTAAATAACGATGTTAAAGATCGACGACATGTTTATGAACTCGACATTGTTATAAATGAGTTTACAAATAAATAAATAAATCTATCAGACTAACAGTAGGATTTATAATTGTTTTTTGTAAGCAAACCTTTACAATTATTATATTCATTAAACCCTTTAAAATTGGCTTATGTAAGCATTCATTTACAGTCGGCCTATATATTCAACCTTTTACAATCAGCCTATATATTCAACCCTTTACAACCGCAGTATGTTTACAAACCTTTCCAATCGGCCTAGTTATATAACCCTTTACAATCAACCTATATATTCAACCGTTTACAATTAACCTATATATTCAACCGTTTACAATCAGCCTATATATTCAACCCTTTACAATCAGCTTATGTATAAAACTTTTTACAATCGGCCGATGTATAAAACCTTTTACCATCAGCCTATGTATAAAACCCTTTACAATCGGTCTATGTATACAACCCTTTACAATCGGCCTATGTATAAAACCCTTTACAATCAGCCTATGTATAAAAACCCTTTACAATCAGCCTATGTATAACACCTTTTACAATCGGCCTATGTATTAAACAATTTCCAGTTTATCTGCCAAACATGACGGAGATATGAATGTGTGTTCATTTACTGAGCGGTATATCATGGCGTCCTCCAACTCAGAGGAGACCCCAGACACAAAGACACACCCCTGGATGTTCTCCCATTGCAGTGTAGAATACTTCACGTCCTTCATCGAGAAAACTTTGGACACCGCGTACGTATATTAGGGTTAGGGTTAGAATACGTCACGTCATTCATCGAGAAATCTTTGGACATGACGTACCAGTGGCGGAACTAGAAAAAAAGTGCCACCCCGCAAATAAATTTTTTCGGCCCAATACTTTTATTTTCCAATTTAAAACAAATACAGTAACACTCCGTGCCATTTGGGTGGATATTTACAAGATAGTTACATTGGTGTACAGAGTATAGTAAATAAATAGCGAAATATGTAAATGAATACAAAAGATACATTGAATTTAAAGCTTGTTGGTTCAAAAATTGAAAAGAGGCTCGTTTGTAACATGTTTGTCAACAAAAGTGGTGGAAGAGTATAACGTATGGAAGAATAGTCGAAAACAAAGCAAGCTTGCATGGATTTCATCCCATTCTGTATAATAAACATAGTAAATACCAGAGAAAAATGAATAACCAGTAGAGTAGTCACACACACACGCACACACTTTTGTTGTTTTAAACAGATTTCGTTTACACTTGTACAATAGTGAATTACAAAAATAGATAAATAAGTAAATGGGTAAATATTCGAAACTGATGATTTGGGGTGTGGTGGAGTCGTTGGAACAGTTAAAGGGATGTGGGGTTATCATATCTGAGGGTGATGTGGGCAGAGGGGGGGGGGGGTGGCGGTAGAGTGTCTGACGAGCCATGGAGAGAGTGTCTGTGTGTGTTTAAGGCAAGTCAAGTGTCAAAATCTGTGCTGTGTGATCTAACTGCTGATGTGTTACTATTTATAGTGTGTGTATGTTGGGGGGGGGGGGGTGGAGTTGACGAACAAATGAGCGATTTAGCGGGAGAGTGAAAGTTTGGTATGTTCAAGTCGGTGTTTATGATTGTTTGGATGTTTAGTACCGACAGGTTAGGGGTGGGTAGGCGTGTAGCTATCACGTGGTGTGGGGATACAGTGGAGTTTTAAAGGTCGAAAATTGGTTAACAATGTTCTCATAAAAGAGTTATTTAAGTTAACAAAACAACTGTAACTAATAATGTGGGGGTAATAAAAATGAATACAAAAGGAGTAGGGGTCATTGGGGTCATTTTGTACGTTGTGGACCAAAGTACCGTACGTAAATGATAATAGTAAAATAGAGACAAATGTTGATTTTACAATATTTGTTTGTAAGCTTTATAAATAAAACAATACACAAATAAGCAAATTTTAGGAAACTGAAGGACAAATGATAAATGATGCGAAACAATGTGGTGACATGGGGGTTGTGGGGGTGGGAGTCAAATTAATGTTGTTAGAAATGTATTTAGATAATACGTCATCTTCAGTATTTAACATAGTATTTCAACACAGGGGTGGGGTCGTGGGGACGAAGGGGATGAAATAATGGGGGCAAAATGGTATTGGGGTCATGAGGTTTAGGGGCAGGGGCGGGGAGGGTGTGTTGAAGGGGGATGTGTCGGTTAGATTAGGCGGGCCAGGTGGCAAATGCAGTGTAATATGTTCTTTACGTTGTAGTGTTGCTAATTATGGTATATGTGTTTGAGTGCTGTCGTTGTCGAGTCGTCTACGACAAATCAAGTCTAGTACGTGTCCCGTGAACTGTGTCTTGTGGTGTTTTGCTTTTATTCTACTGTTCCAAATATAGCTACCGTCCTTGCTTTTTGCTCTAAGTTCGTCCTGTCTCTTTGTTTTGGGATTTTGTTTAGAGTTATAACTATATCGATATTGAAGGTCTCGTTTTTTGTTATTTTGGTTTCTAGCGTCTTTTTCATGTTTTGTATGGTGGGGCATTCTAAATAGATGTGCGTTTCGGTTTCGGGTGTGTTTTGTCTGCATAGTGGGCAAAAGGGTTTCTGTTGTTTTGCTAGGGGTGTTGACTTGTAGATGAGTCTGTATGTTATTTCCCTAGCTTTGGGTGTGATGGTTTTGAGGTGTAGGTTCCTGAAGGTGTCTATTGTGTCTGTTAAAGCGTATTTCCTACACCATTGAATTCTGTTGTATAGAGTGTTGAGAGTTTTTGCATTAACTTTTTGTAAATGTTTTTTTGATTTTTTCGTGAACAAGTTTTTCGTTGTTTTTACTTTCTCGTATATACGAAGTATAGAGAAAGTCTTGTAATCGTTTTACACCTCACTGATACGGAAAAACATAATTTTGCAATCTTGTCCGTATGTCTGTGTGTGTGTCTGTCTGTCTGTCTGTCTGTGTGTAAACACGATTACTTGAGTACCGTTACAGCTAGGTTGATGAAATTTCATATATAGGTATTTTATCAAAATCGTAGATCCGTATCAACTTTTGAGCGATTTCCGACAACCGGAAGTGGTACTTTTTTTTACTTTGAATTTTCCAAAAGCCTATAACTTGAGTACTATTTCAGATAGATAAATGAAATTTCAAATGTAAGTAAAAGATCTAATTCTCTACCTTCTATCAAATTTTGAGTAATTTCCGTTGACCGGAAGTACTAATTTACCCTATTTCCGATTTCTCAAAAAATGCATGTAAATTTATAAAGAACTAATAATATTGCGCACTATTATGCGCTTTTTGCTTTGGCGTTCACTTGGTGCGCAATTCTATTTTCTACTAGATTTTATTCTTTTTTTAAAAGTTTAAGTAAACAAAAATCATGTCTATATTCCGAGTTGCCATCCCACGTAGTGTTATATTAGAATATTCGAGAAAGTTTAGGGGAGATCACTCCCGGTTTATTTAATATTTGAAAGCATTCTGTGTAAAAGGGACTATGTTTTCCTCCTATGTAATGTGGAGTTGTATTATTGATTTTTGTAAGTTTGTTGAGCTGAATGTCTAAATAGTAGTGAGCTAGAGGGTGAAACTTTGGTTGGCTAATTATTCTGCTAATGTGTGTTAGTCTAAATGTATTGATTTTGGTCTGTATATCGTGCAGGTTTATTCCTCCATGAAGTTTGTTTTGTACCAACGTGTTGTGGCTAATGTTTGTAATTGTGGTATGGAATATGTACTCTCTAATGATTTTATTCAGATGTTTAATTGTTGGCTTTGGGATTGTTTTAGCCGTGGCTATATAGGTGATTTTTGGGATGACGTACCTATTAATTATAGATGACCTAGCAAAAATTGTTGTTGAGCTAAATTTATAAAGTGCTGTGGTGTTTTGGATTTTGCTTGAGACTTGTTTCCATTCAACATCGTTATTGGTGTGTGGGTTGCTATAGTGGGTTATGCCGTAAAGTTTTAATTTGTTGGTACCTAGCATGTTTAGTGGGTAATTTGGTTTGTTGATCCAACGTCCAATTCCCGTGATTTTGGTTTTCATTAGGTTAATTTTTGACCCGCTACCCAGCCCAAAGTCAAGGAAAGTGTCTATTATTAGAATGATAGATTTTTCGGTTTGGAGGGTAAATGCTGTATCATCAGCGTACGCTAGAATTTTTTGTTTAATTGATTTTGAATGTCAATTCCTCTGATGTCTCTAGTGTTTCTAGTGCATTCTAACAGGGGTTCGAGTGTTAGTATATGTGAGCGGGTGAATGGATTTTTTTGTATTATTTTATTTGTTGCGAATCTGGGAGTGCATGGTGGTCCAATGGGGAACGGCACGGAGTCCCCTTCCGTCCGAAGCGGTCAGTATAAATTGACCGCTCGGAGTGATTTTCTTCCTTTTTTTGACCCGCGGCGAGATGTAGGTCGGGTCAGGTTTCCGCGTGGCGCACCGCACGCGTGGAGTGAGGTTGCTTGGGCAACTTGGCTGGGTGTTTTGTTATATATGAATTGTTTTGTTTGGTGTAAAAAGTTTGTTGTGTACGTATTGTGTTCTACGTAATGTATTGTACGTAACGTATTGTACGTAGTGGTTTTACGTAGTGTTTTGTTTGGTGTGGACTTTTGGATGTCGAGAATGGATGAAGGGAGGTTTCTGTGTGTCAGGGCCTGGACCATCCTAGACATCATAAGTCGGCGCAACACCAGCAAATGGTCAAACGTAATGTTTTGTTTGATGTAAAAAGTTTGTTTCGTTTGGTTCTGTTCTGTGTCAGTTTTATCTATTCTTTTTTTATAACTTTTGGTTCCATATTTTGTTGAATAAATCTATATTAGTCATTCTTGGTAAATAAATTTTATTAACTGTAAAAGTTTTTGTTTTATTTTAGTAGCTTATTATTTAGACTAAGGTTAGGGTTTGACCACTGTGGGTTCTACCACGGTTGCACTGACCGGACAGTAGTTAGATAAGCCTAGAAGGGTAGATTTTAAGGTATCCCCCCCTAGCAGGGCTTACAAATTGGTAGCACGAGTGGGGTGTGAGGTGTGGGGAAGTCGGTTTCCGGCTTGTTCAACTCTGCCTTTTGTGTGGAAAACCGGGTGAAGAGAGCAGGCAGTCTCTCTGGTCATCCAGTGAAAAGAATAGCAAATTCGCACCATCCAGTCGTATTTATTTTGTGTTTGTGTTCGTCTTAGTCCTGGTAAGTTAGAAATAAGTTTATTTCTTTGCTATGTCTATTTTTTGCTATGCTGTTTATTTTGGGTTACTGGCCATAAGTTTTTTTGTGGTTGTCTTCTGACCGCCATTGTGGTCAGGCCATGTGGACTCAGATTCTGAGTTTTTATTATGTTATAGCCATTTTATTACTTTGTTGTATCTCTTGGGCTTGTGTGAAGCCAAGGATACTGCTTATTTATACTTGGCCCACAGTTATGGTTTACTCCTGGCTGTTGGGTTAAGTGGTATACGTATTCTATTGATTGTATCCCTTGGGCTGGTGTTAAGCCAGGGATAGAGGTAATTTTAGACTTGACCCGCAGCTATGGTTTACTCCTGGCTGTCGGGTTAAGTAATACGCACATTTTATTGATTGTGTCCCTTGGGCTGGTGTTAAGCCAGGGATAAAGGTATTTTTAGACTTGACCCGCAGCTATGGTTTACTCCTGGCTGTTGGGTTAAGTAGTAGAGTTGTTACCTGACCCACAGTCACGGTTCGTTCCGGACTGTCGGGTTTGGTTATAATATTGTTATCTTTATAGTGACCTTTCGCTTCCTGTGGTGATCATGTTGATCCCCAGGAGAGTGTTCGGTTCGTTCTAGTCACTGTGAAGGTACACTTGTTCTTAATAGATTTTATTTTACTTAGCCTTTTGTTAGGCTGGTAACTTGAGCTCAGTGTCCTGGTAGTGTTCCAGTTAATTGTAAAAGTATATTCTGTGTGAACTACCTGCAGGCGGTGGAGATGTAATCCAGCCAGCCTGTGGTTAATGCTTTGTTTATAACTTGTCTTTGTAAAGTAATTAATTTATTTGTTTTCCTTTTTCTAGGACGAAGTCCGAAATTGGGTGTTTTGTTTGATGTAAAAAGTTTGTTTCGTTTGGTTCTGTTTTGTGTCAGTTTTATCTATTCTTTTTTTAACTTTTGGTTCCATATTTTGTTGAATAAATCTATATTAGTCATTCTTGATAAATAAATTTTATTAACTGTAAAAGTTTTTGTTTTATTTTAGTAGCTTATTATTTAGACTAAGGTTAGGGTTTAACCACTGTGGGTTCTACCACGGTTGCACTGACCGGACAGATTAGTTAGTTAAGCCTAGAAGGGTAGATTTTAGGTATCCCCCCCTAGCAGGGCTTACATATATAAAGGATTGGAGATAGGGGGCAACCTTGTCAGACTGATTTATTTATTCTAAAGGGTTGGGAAATATTATGGTTTATCAGTAGGTGACTATGTGCATTAAAATAGATTATTTTTATCCATGTCGTAAAGTATTGTCCTAAATTGTTTGCCTCTAAGATTTTGTGAAGGTATTTGTAAGCTACCCGGTCGAAAGATTTTTCTTGATCTAAATTGAGTATGCATGCTTGAGTGTTTTTCTCGTGCGTGTAGTGGATGATGTCTCTAATTTAGTAATTGTGATTTTGTATGTTTCTACCTGTGATGTTGCATTGTTGATCTACATTAAATTTATAATTTTATGCAAGTGTGGTTCAATTTTAGAGACTAGAGCTTTGGTTAGGATTTTGTAATCAGTGTTATAGAGAGAGATAGGTCTATAGTTTTGGGTTAGTTTAGGATCGGTTTTGGGTTTGTGTGTTAATTTTATGTATGATCTGTTGAAATTTTCGTGGCATTGTTCTAGCAGAAACATTTCTCTATAGGTAGTTAAAAAAAGGGGAGTTAGGTCGGCTGAAAAAGCTTTTAAAAATTCGCTTGTCAAGCCGTCCGGTCCTGGTGATTTGTTTGAATTTAATTTGAGTATGGCTTTGGTTATGTCACTGACTGAGATGGGGTGTCAATATTAATGTTGTCGATGTCATGTCAGGGTTTAATAAACTTAAGGTATTTGTCTTGTATGTCTGTGTTTGTCTCTTCGAACTTGTATCGTTGCGTATAATAGTCTATAATTTTTTTCAGGGTCAGTCGTCTCTAGGTTATTGTTATCTATGAGATGTGTGATTTGTTTTGCCCTCTGAAAGCTTTGTTCTAAAATTAAGGTGTGGTGTGTGGGATTTTCCGAGCCTATTTGTTCGATTCTACTTCTAATTTGCGCTCCTCTATATTTGTGCTCTTGTATTTTAGAAAGTTCTGTTTCTGTTGAGTCTATTTGTTCTTTGTTGTTGATTCATTGAAGTATACTTAGTTGTTTTTCTAGTTTAGTTTCTATGTGGGCCCTTACGCTATTAATGCTACTGCACATTGAATAGATACCCGCTTAATGTCAAGTTTTAAATCTTCCCAATGTTGGATTTTATTAAATTTTGGTGATGACTGCGTGTAAAATTGTATTATGTCTTTTATAGTGTTGATGTAGAGCTCGTCTAGTAATAGTGTATTATTGAATTTCACGTATGTGTTGTGTTTTGGTTTGTTTTGTATTTGTTCATTTTTTAAAGTTGTCAGAACTGCTGTATGATCGCTAAACTGTAGTGTTGAGAATAGGTGTTCTACTTTGTTGATTTTCATGTTCGATGGGGCGTAAATTCTGTCTAGACGGAACCTATTCCCAGATGTGTTACTTCCGTGGGTGGTTTGTATGGTGTGTGGATATTGCGCTCTGTATGTGTCGACTAAATTGAAATATGTTTTAATGTTGTTGATTGAGTCGGCGTGTGGTTTGTCTGCGGTTAAGCGGTTTCGAATTAAGTCTTTTGGTCATAAAATGTCTAATCTGTCTTCCACGAAATTAAAGTCCCCGACCAAAATGACGTCATTGTTGGTTGTATCTGTTAGTAATTGTTCTAGGTTTTCATAAAATTTACTGTCTTTGGGTCTATGTGGTCCGTGTACATTGGCTATGCTTAGTTTTCCCCCTTGTCCCTCGATTGTAACTATTGCTAATTTTCCTTCAGAGTCGGCGTGCGTGTCTGTTATGTTGAACTTGTTTGATGTGTTAAAAATTGTTGACCCGCTACCCGTGATAAGTGAACTGTAGCTGTGGCGTGCTTGAGTTAAAGTTGTGAGTGAATTTGTCTGCTTTGAATTTATTTTTGAAGTTAGTTTCCTGTAGTAAAATGAAATCAGGTTTATGTTTGTCGATTAATTTTCTCACGTACTTGTCTTTGTATTTTGTGCTTTGTGGGATGAGGGTTATGATTTTTTTTTGTTTTAGAACTAGTTTATTTAATATGTTTGCTTACCCTCGACTATTAAGCCGGTAAAAAGAATATAAAACGTGAAAGCTTTGTGTAATTGTTTCTCGTGTTATGTTTATTATTATGTATATTTTTTTGTATTTATATTATTTGTTTTTAATACGTTTCCATTTTATGCTAGGTCATTCTTTGGTATGTTTTTTTTAAATAATAATTAAAAGAAGTTATTGCTTTTTAATTAGTTTAGTACAAATATATCAAAAGGATCGTATGAGCACCCCTATTTAACTATTTATAAAAGGGAAATATGTCATGGAAGTATTTTTAACGTTTGCCTATCTTTCACACTACAGCTCAGGCATGTATTTTTTTAACGCAACAGCATGTGCTAGCTACTGTATCACATCTCTACTGTAGTAGATCTGTTTGTTATTTACAAAACCCTTTTCTGTCAAGTCAAGAATGCAAGAAAATCATTGTTTTAACTATAAAAATGTATTATGGTCGGCCATGGGCACCTAAATGGCGTGCCCCCCCCCCCCCCCCCGCAATGCGTGGTCTTGCGGCACTGTAGTTCCGCCCCTGTGACGTACGTATATTAGGGTTAGGGTTAGAATACTTCACGTCCTTCATCGAAAAAACGTTGGATATGGCGTAGATACAATTATTGTTTATGCCCAACTTTACGAACATTCACAGTTTAAGCTTAAATCTAACCATATGAACATTCAGAATTTGAATCGAAACGTACGTAGGCTATATTTACAGTTTTAGCATAACCCAAACCTTACATTTTGTGTAGGCCTACCAATCTGGATTATTTTAGGTCATATTTAAATGCTATTATTTACTGATATAGGTCTGATTTCGTATTATCTAAATGTGATTATATTATTGAAATAGAGTTAATTCTAGATTATTGTGTAATATAGATAGTTCCCTTTCGAACCTGAATATCCATGATGAAGTAGAGTTTATCTGTTACTGTGACTTCAGTATATGAAGGGATAGTGTTGTCGACACTATGCCCAGCCGCGTTTGCTTTCCCTAACGTGATCGAGGTACCCATCAGAGCTGGATGGGACTCAGTGATCTTCTACGGATGTGAACCTGGACTCGAACTCGGGACTTTTAGGTTAGCAATCGCATGCTCTCATATTCAACCCATTGAGATAAATCCTGACTATTGTGTTATATTCTAACTTTTCCAGCCGTGGCCGAACCTGTTTGACCACATCGCTATTGGCTGACCCAACAATTCCAGACGCCAGTGACCGTCTGCCCGGACAGGAAATGCCACCATCAGAACAATGCGCTTTAATTTATGGCTCTGGGAGCTATCACTGTAGGGTACGATTTAAAAAAAACTTATAACAATAATATAAATAATGAAAAGTTTGAGGACCACTTGAAATTTACAGTAAAATTGTCCCCATTCACTCCCCTGGCAGCACGTGAATATAAGCGACGTGTGTACACAACTCTACTGCTTCGACCCAAGCTCAGAAATCTACTGCTACGCTTCCATGCCGCTCCTAGGGACAACGTGTGCTAGCGGAAAGGTAGGTTATATAGGGCAGCTATTTTATTATTATTTAAACAGCAAATGAGAAATAAAATGTGTGTAAAACATTTTGAAATAGTTCTAGATATCTAGGTTTCTGGGAGATGCGGGCTAGAGAAGTTGTAATATGTTTTGTAGAAACGTTTAGTACAACACGATGCAGATTGTAACACGCTCATTATATAACAATAACTTTCGTCTCTTCGTCTCGTTAATACTGAGCTGAAGCAGGAACTCTATTGATTGACTCATTGTTTTTATTTGGATTTTTTTTTTATCCCTGAACGTTTCGACTGAAAATTTAAGCAGTTGAGCATCACGCGTATAAACAATCGCGCCAATGGACAATCCTGATTAACATCTAATTGCACTTTTTTAAAATAAATCCAGTTTCAACTTCCTTAAATGAAAGTTTTAATATAATTTTAAATATTTGTTTCTTCGTGAGAAAGGCAGAAAAGGAAAAATAAAATTTTAACTTTTCTTTACTGACAACACACTTGTAGGGGGAAAGGGGGGGGGGGGGGTCCGTAATTTGGTGATGGTGTGTGATGAGGGGGAGTTAAGATGGTGTGACGTCACAGTTTTGCATTATAAAAATGAGCAATGTTAGAAAACGAATTTTAGCCCATATTTTGCTTTTTAGAAAACTGTTTTAATAAATTGTAATAGGAATTGATTAAAATACTATATGTAGACAGAGTTCAGAAAAGATTTTGGGAAAATATCGTATTTAAAAAAAAATTCAACTGCAATTTCGAGGAGGGTTGTAGGCTGAAGTGTGACGTCAATTGGGGGGGGGGGGGAAGTTGGCTTTTTGCGACGAGGAGTGACGGAGGGGAGGGGAGAGGTAAAAATCGTTCAAACTCTTAATACTTAATTCTTGGATTGTCTCAATCCTTAGCTCTAACCAACTCTAACCCTAAACAAATGCCTAATACCTAGCCCTAACACCCAGCCTAACCCATAACTCCTAACTCCTTTCGCTGTCATCGGTTCTAGTCCCTTGTGCCAAGTTTGAAAAAAAATTGATCAAGTAGAAGTGGTCGAAATTTTGCTCGCCAATAGTAAAAGAAAAAGCACGAGAAAGCTTGTTAAATAAAGTCTTGGAGTAAGAGCTAGACAAACCCTAATGAAATGAAATTATATTTTTGTCTCATTTTGATGTATAAATAACAATACTTTTTATACAAATTTCCGCTAAAGTTGTGCCGAAACGGAATGTGTGTGTCTGATCCCAGAGCACCTGTGGCGGAAGGTAAGATAGCACAGAGACCTGGCAAATCAACTGTAACGCTTTAAATGGTATTGACGAGTTAAAAAAATACAACAAGCAGCCAGAGGCGTCGCGGGGAGGGGGGTGCTGACCGCACCAGGTGACACCATTTAGGGGGGGGGGGGGTGACACCAAGGCATAAAATAGCAAAATATATAGAGAAAAACTTGATGGGATGCAAATCGAAAGTTTGAGGGGGGTGCAAATCGAAAGTTTGAGGGGGTACACTTGGAAAGTTTGAGGGGGGGGGGTGCAAATCGAAAGTTTGAGGGGTGGGGGTGCAAATCGAAAATTTGAAAGTTTGTCCTCGGGAAGGTTCGCTACGCCTCTGGGGGGGGGGGGTGACACCATAAAGTGCCGCACCGGGTGACACCCGACCTCGCTACGCCACTGCATGCAGCTATTGAGAAATTGGAGTTATTAGATAAAAAATTAATAAGTATAGGTTTCAATTATTTTTTACCTAAGCTATAAAAATTCTTTAACTCTAATTTCACCAGACGATTGCTTGTTTGGGGATTCCACTGATGTCTTAATTGATCAGATGACTTGTGCGCGATATGTCGGCCAATTTAACGGCAGATGTTATGATCCTTTAATTAAAGCGTATTGTTGCTCCTCGTGCAAGAATGTGTACAGAGATGGCGCTTACAGTAAGTAAACAAATTTTTAAAATGTCTTAAAAAACGTTTTAATAACAAGCTTTTATGTACTAATGCACTAAAAAGTAGAAAATAAATTATAGACTACTATTTAAAGAACTATAAAGAAAAGCGTGGGTCACTTTGGTATCTATTGGATACCTTTACTAATGTTTAGGACGAGAAGGTCACACGTCCAAGAATATACTATAGGTAACATCCAATACTATTGGTAACATATGGATGAAACCCTTCTTATATATTTCGTCGGATTTTTTTCTATTCCCGCGGCAACGCGCGGGGACAGGTACGCTAGTTTTATATAAATCTTTGTTTGTTTAGCTATGCAATTGGCTAATTTAAGATAAAATTTAATTTGAAAGATACTAGATCTAGATCTAGGGCCTATGCGCGCAAATCGTTTCATAAGGAGACTCAAAGAATATAGCACAAAAATATGTCAGTGACGTCACGAGTTTAAATAGCTAAGTTGGTAGTGTAATAGGCTTCCATGAGGGTGGCATGGGTTCTAGACACATCAAGCCTATGTTTAATTTGTTTTCCTTTTACGTCTTTTTTAATGTGGGGTCTGGTTATTTTGTGATAATAAGTGACAGACGTGATGTCATTTATGGATGACCACTGAAATCCACAGTTATCTAACTAGATAACGGGTAGTCTAGTATATAATAAAATTTGACTTTTTCGGATGTTTAATTAATTTTTAAAAAATTTAATCAATGTTTCCTTTACAAAGTAAATCTACAAATTTTCCGCCCCATTATACACATTGTTTGAAGTTCATTGTGTGAGCAGTTCTTTTTTTTTCACCGTGATTATATTTTAAAGATGTAAGTAAAAAAGAAATTTATTTTTAAAAATAATTTCTTTAGCTCGGTTTGCACTTGAACTGCCACTCCCCTTGCAAAATATACAAGAAAGTTTAGGGGAGATGAATCCCGCTTAATTTTATTTATTTTAAACTTGTTCAAACCATTTATCACTTTACATTCAATCGGCACTCATAATCATCATATTTCTATAGACTGCGAATACGGTGATAGAGTCAACTACTGCAACTTAGCTGATTGTGCGACAGGATCTTACCAGGATCTGAAAAACTGCTGTGGAACCTGTAGTAATGTTCAGAAAACTTTTGCTATATCAACAACAACTACTACTACTAATGATCATATTTCTATAGACTGCGAATACGGTGATAGAGTCAACTACTGCAACTTAATTGATTGTGCGACAGGATCTTACCAGGATCTGAAAAACTGCTGTGGAACCTGTAGTAATGTTCAGAAAACTTTTGCTATATCAACAACTACTACTACAATTGATACTACCGAGTTTTGTAAGTAGCAACACAATTAATATAGTTGAAACATACGTATTAAGGTAGTAGTGAGCCAATTCAGTAAAAATAAGAACCACCCATATATATGGGTGTCTATTTTTTAACCACAGTCTTCAATATTTTCTAAATTTTGATTTTTCAAAAGGGCTCCCACCGATTTGGTTCCATGGAAAACAATTCAGTTAAAATATTTTACCTCGGATTATTTTTAGGGGGTTTCTACTCTAGCCAGAAAACTGAGCATTATTTTTAATTCAGCTTTTATTCGGAAAATATGTCAAACAACCTATTTGTATTATTTGAAGCAGTTGAACTCGTAGAAGCCACAAAGAAATGATACAATAACATTAAGATGGAATTATAGCATAAAAATGAAATGCGCCTATTTTTGTATACTAGCTTTTAAGTTTCAAAAAACTTGTTTAATAGTTGATTGAAACCATATTAAAGAGTGGTTCTGTTGGAGTTGCGCTGTGTTAATATTATTATTAGCGAGTAGTCCTATGTTAAAATGGTTGTTTAGATGTGAATAACATTACAGTTTCTTACTTTCTACGTTTTAAAAAAATAATGATCAGCGTTATTCAGTTTTCGAATCTGAAAATAAGTAACAACTTTTTTTTTGGCTGAATTGCCTAGCCGAATCCCTGGTTCTTCCACACAGTTGCTAACGAGTGATTGTTTTGATACAACTTCCCTCTACTACCGAATCAGTGAAAAATATCATGTAACAGCCTATGTATCTAGTCATGTGTCTACTATTATGTCTACTAATGTATCTACCGACAGCTTTTTTCTAAACTAATTTGAACTATCACTTTTAAAAAAAAACTTTACTAACGATTCCAATGTTATTTTCTTTGCAGTAGACAGTGTGACAAATGGAGGTTGTGGTTTACTCGCTACAACACTGACAGGTGTTCTCGTCGTCACAGCTCTCGTTTTTAAAGACAATTGATAATTTTCTTGTTAAAATTCTCTGCTAGTAAATAAAACTACAAAAAATATCATTCTTAAGTTATAATGTAAGCCTAAACACTAATGTTTACAAGTTTTTATTTAACTTGATTTCTCTGTCTGTCTGTTGTGCTTTTGTCATAGATCGAAATTGTCGAGCGAAATTTCGAGCACTTATTACTGACCGATTCGTTTCAAACTTGGCACGTGGGCCGAGACCCGTTGACAATGCAATCTGATATCAAATTTGACTTAATTGGATTCCTAATTAATTTTGTATCAATTAGTGAAAATTTCATGTATGAAGTACTATTTACTGAGCATATTAGAAGAAAGTCTGACAAAGAATATAAGAAGGGTTTCATCCATGCATTACCAATCCTATATTCTTAGACGCGTGACCTTGTTTTCTAAAACTGAGTTATTTAAATGTAAACAACGCGTGCGCTTGGGTCATATAGAGAAAAAACTAATCGCGCCCTACCGGGACGCCACCACTTCGAATTTGAAACTTTTTTCCTCTGAAATCTCCCCAGGAGTATTCTCAACAACTTCCCAAATTTCAATGCCGATCAGATTCAAGGTGTAGTAATGTATAAAAGACAGACACAGACACACACATACATTGCTATATATATATATATATATATATATATATATATATATATATATATATATATATATATATATATATATATATATATATATATATATATATATATATATATATATATATATATATATATATATATATATATATATATATATATATATATATATATATATATATATTGCTGTGAATTCACCATCCACGCGAGTTAGAATTTTAATAAACGAGAATAATATTAATGATCACGATTTAGATGAAAAGATTCAGTTATTGGATTCTGTAAGCAACATGGAAATAATGTTCAACCCCGCCTTATATGGGAGTTCAAGCTACAAATGGGATTTAGCTATAACTGTTGTCATGCCCATAATAATATCCCCCCCCCCCCTAAAGGCTCCCCATGCCAGCTTTACTACTAATTTTTACGAGACTTTTAAAGGATACTGCTTTGATGGTGCTAGATCTTGGAGATGTGTGGACAGTGAGGTGCCTACGTGGATAAGGCGTGGAACCCAATACAGGCTACCAGAGGCGGATCCAGGCCTTACAAATTAGATGTCTGCACAGACGCCTGTGAATTTCATACACTAATCATAAAATAAACGCTTAGCATTTTTAATTTTTAGAGGAAAAACACTCTTATGGTATGAACATATGACATGATTTAGCGGCTTTTCGGAGACAATCTTGCAAGGCACACGATGGGGAGGGGGAGGGAGGGCTGGATGAGCGAGGGTAGTAAAGGAAAAGATGGCTGGATGACATCAGGGACTGGACCAGTGTTTCTTCCAGACTTTTTCTCCGGGGGGGGGGGGGGGCACTTGAAATTTTCGGGGGGGGGGGGGGGCGGTAGACTTTCTTCTTGGGCGGACACTGTTTAAAGTATATATTTTCTATATAAATTATATAAATTTCATTTCGTTCGGGGGGGGGGGGGTAAAAATTTTCAAGGGGGCCGAAGAGATTCCTAGAAGAAACTCTGGACTGGACCGGGTATTCTTTAACAGACTCACTGAGGGCATCAGTGGCATTGGGGAAGAGGCAACCATAATGTCCCAACAACCGCCCGACAGATGTTGAGGATAGGAGGACATGATAGCTGCTCTAACAAGGTAGTCTTCTAAAGGTCTGAAATTTTTTGGCACAATGGGGTTCAAGAGATTGATTGTGGATGTATACACCAGAATAACAACTTAAGTCTTGTATTTTGCAAAGCTAAATACAATAACCATTAAATTACAAATGACAGACGAAATTCAGAAGACCTTCTTTGTGGCCAATGGTATCAATTTATCACTTGTTTATCAAAATGATTTTTTTTGGTAATATATTTTCTTGGGGCCGTTCGTTACCATCAACCCATTTATATGATTTTTTTTTTTAAATCTATATTTTAAAAAGTATTAATTTAAAAAAAAATCCATTGGCATTCCATCATTTAGTGCCCATACGCTAATCTATAGAATATAATATATATATATATATATATATATATATATATATATATATATATATATATATATATATATATATATATATATATATATATATATATATATATATATATATATATATATTTGAGGATTTGGGATAACATTGGTTAAGAAGACTTTTAGAATTATTTAAACCATGCCTGACGTCAGAGTGGCATCAGAAAATGTCATGCCTGGCAGTGGCGCAGCTACCGTAAAGCTAGCGTAAGCGAGACATAGGGCCCAAAGTAAATAGGGGCCCTTTTCCCTCTTAAAATTTTAAAAAACTTTTACATTGGAATTTTAATATTTGTATTATAAAAATAATCTTAAAAAGAAAATGGAAATCCAGTTTCTTTTCTACTGTAGAAGTAGAAGTAATTAAAAAATCCAAAAAGGCCCCCAAACCTTTCTTCCTGGGGAGGGGGTGTAATAGGTCCATCGGTATTAATAACACTATATGCATTGTTACAGTGTCGGGCAAGCCGTTGAGAGAATTAGCCTATAAATAAACTTGAACATTGACTCTTTTGTGAGATTGAGGCATCCGAACCCGAAAATGTATCATCATCGCTAAAAACTCTCTACCTTAATATTTCATTAACTGAATAAAACATAGTTTTGACAGTTTTTATGGCAATGTATGTTTGTGAATGTGTGTGTGTCTTTTATGCATTACTACACCTCTCGTCACATCGCCATGAAACTTTGGGAAGTTGTTGTGGATATTCCTGGGGAGGTTTCTGCGGGAAAAAAAATTTCAAATTCTTAGGGGTGGTCTCTATGTACGGTATATAAAAATAAAAGTCGATTTTGGTTTGACATAGTTCATCCGATAGCCATGAGACTTTGAGGGAGTTCATTAGAACACTCTAGGGAAGGGTTCTGTAAAAAAAATCATTTATAATTTCGCAAGGGCGGCGCCACAGGAGGGTGCGATTTTTCTCAATATACGGTATATAAAAATAAACGTCGATAGCGGTTTCACGCCGTTCATCCGATCGCCATCAAACTTTGGGAAATTGATTAGAGCACTCCAGGGAAGGGTTCTGCAAAAAAAAATTATTTTCGCAAAAGCGGCGCCTCGGGAGGGTGCGATTTTTCTCTACATGTGGTATATGAAAATAATAAAAGTGAATTGCAGTGACACCGTTCACAAGATAGACATAAAACTTTGGGAAGATGTTGAGAATATTCCTAGCGAGGTTTCTGCGCAAAAAAACATTTTCAAATTTCCAGGGGTGGCGCCCCGACAGGGCGCGATTTGTTTTCTCTATATATACCGTATATTAAAATAAAAGACGATTGCGGTTCGACACAGTTTATCCTGGTGCCATAAAACTTTAGGGAGTTGATGAATACTCTGGGGTGGGGGAGAAGGGGGAAGTGGGCGGGGTGTGTGGTGGTGGGAGGGGGGATTTAATTTTGCATGGGCGGCCCCCCGGTAGGATGAGATTTGGCGCCCTGGTCTTTCCGATGAACGCTATGGCGACTACGTTCGGTCTAAACTGTGTGATAGGATGGGGCGTTACAAACACTCACTAAATTGAATCAGGCGTGTCCGCCGGCGCCCTGGCAGGGTGCGATTTGGCTGCAAACAGTTTCCGCGCCCAAAGGCTCACATGGGCCGCTGAGAGCCATGTAATACGATTTATTTTAATAATCAGAAAAATTAACCAAAGTTAGATTAACTGGGATGTTTCTTTTTGTCCGTAAAAAAATCCAAACAGTTTTGTCACTTTGCGAATGATGCAATTTGCATCTATTTTTAGACAATCCAATCAGAAATTGAGATCGAGCATCTAATAATAGACCATTAGTACCGCTAACATATTGCATCAGTCACACTGATATTTAAAACACGTCAAATAGTTGTTTTTTTTTACGTGTTAGAGAAAAAAATCCTGTTCATTTGTGTCACTTTAGCGAATCACTCAATCTGCATCATTGTTAACAGGATGCTATTTGGCACGATGGCGCCTGTTAGTTTTAAGTAGCCAGGGGCCGTACGCGGCGCCTATGCGGTAGTGTAATCGGGGGGGGGGGCTTCTGAGAGCGTCGGTCTACGTCCCTGACACATGGGCGGTCACCGAAGTGTGTTCTACCTGATTATTTCGGTGAGTGATTCATGTACACTCAAGGTTTTCATGCGGTAGTGTAGGTAAACCCGTGTCCCGATATTTATGATCCAAGCGCAGGCATTGTTTACATTAACCCTTTATCTACTGACGGTACTTATAAGTACCACTTTAATTAAGTGCCTGTATATTTTTTAATTTAATGCGAATTTTAAAAATTATTGATGTAATTAATAGTATTATCTCCCCCGAGTAGCCGGTAGTTGGAGGGATCGATGTACTTTGAAAATTTTAAGGTATGGCGCCAATTTCAATGTCTTGCTGTATCGGTAGTTTACAATTGTTCTGTAACGTTCTCACACACGTTCCTGATTTCCTTTTGTTTTACCTTATTCTTGAAGTTTTCATCCCCAAATATTTTTTATAGGCATCTCCAATAGTCAGGCAAACGTGTTTAACTTCTAGTTATACAATTTTAATCAAATTGTCTTTGTATTAGATCGATGTTCACAAGTGGACTTATAAGTACCGACAGGGCACACGGACATTTTTTTTAGGATTTTTAGGAAATGACAGATTTTCGAAATGGAGTGACATAAATATTATTTTGATAGTTAATTATCGAAATGTACTCAAAAAATGATATTTACACATTTATAAGAAAGTTAGCATATGGTTTACATAAGAAATATTGTAATTACATGTTAATTTCTAGTAGTAAAAGAATAACAAGAATAAAGGTAGCGGTTGCAGGCTCGTTTACTAGGTTTAGTATACTTCATTTGTATACCAAAGGCTATTTCTAGTAGTAAGATTTTATTTGTTAGTTATATTTACTGCAATAAACTGTCTTGCATACAATAACTAGTATTTACGTAATGTATATCTGTAGACTAGTAATAGTCAATACTTCTGCATATAGTATAGTCTAAATTTTAATCCGTAACCAGGAAACAATAGGCCACTTCGGCTATCCTAAACACATTGAGCTCACTTCTATTTATGAACTTTACACTGTAGTGTAGACTTGTCATAACATTCTAGTAGGCTACAATTAAACTAATATTACTAGTAGTTGTCTACTGAATGACTAGGCTTTTGTTTGTTTATGCGGCTCATTGTAAGTAATAGCTATTGGAAGCTTCCAGCAAAAGCATGTTAAGTGCGCAACCGTTGCTACACCAGAATAACCACAGACAAGAATGAGGGAGCATGACATGTCGGCAACTTTTGCTGTATTTGAGGTCTAAGATGTGTTCCGATAGAAAATCCAATAAAAATCGTACTCAAAATATACTTTTGTGCTGTATTTATGTGTGAAAATTACAAAAAATGACGGTTATAATGATTGCCATGTTATTAGTTAATAAATTGTATCGTTTGTTCCTGTTTTGTAAAAAAAAAAATTTTGGAAAAATTGTCCTACATTCCTGACGGTACTTATAAGTACCAATATCTGTTTGGGCCATTAAAAATTTATGAAACGAAATTTCCTTCGACATATGCTTTAAATGTGCCAAAAGCAATATGATAACACGTTGTTTAAGTAAAAATCTCATTCAGAACATAATTCCGTAAATAAAGGGTTAAAATAACTCACTTTTAGAAAACAAAGTCACAAGTTTGAGAATATAGGATTGGTAACGCATGGATGAAACCCTTATATATTTCGTCGGACTTCTAATAACTATTAGAAAAAATATAACCAAATTATATACATAATTAGTCAACACAACATCATATTAAATGCACACATCGATTAAAAGACTTAAATGACTCCGTTAAAAACCCGGCTTTTCAATGGTATTTATGTTGTTTTTTTAAAGTAATTTGTATAAGTTTTGGCCTAGGAAATTGTATCAATTTCATAAACTACGTCGCGATAAGTAAATCTGTAGATCTAAATCAAATTTTAATGAAATAGATCATTCTTCGTATTCTAAAATTGGAAGATGACGCCATTGGTTTTGCGTACTTTTCGTACTTCAAACATATGACATGTGACGTCATCGATTTCGGCGTTCTTGTCCCAACTATAAACACTTTTCCGGTTGCATAATTAAAACTGTGTTTTTTTTTACATTCGAATATGCCTTAATTTTTTATTTTTCTTCTTTAAATAAAATTTTGTTTATACATTTAAAACACCTACCATATTATTTTCAACAAAAGTCCGTATCAAGTTGTTCATACATAGCTGAAGATTCTGATGTGATATCCTGCGAAAATATTTTGCGGACAGAGAGAGAGAGAGAGAGAGAGAGGAGAGAGAGAGAGAGAGAGGAGAGAGGGAGAGAGAGAGAGAGAGAGGGAGAGAGAGAGAGAGAGAGAGAGAGAGAGAGAGAGAGAGAAGTGCACACATGGGCTTTTATATATTAGGATTAATATTTGATGTAGAATCTAGTATTAGTCAGTTTTAATTATTACGTATCAGACATACTACGACTAAGGCTGAGGTGTGACGTCATTTTAGGGGGGGGGGGGTCTGGGTTTTTGTGAAGACGTGTGACGGATGGGAAGGTAGGGGAGGTAAAAATCGTCCAAAAAAGCTTGACGTCATTTATGGATGATCCCTAAACATCCAGTCAGGCCACAGAAACAAAGATAATGGCCACTGGAACAGAGCACATATCTATAGGAACATGACGTTTGGCCACTGGTATAAACACCAGGCCAAGGACACAAAACATCGGCTGGGCCAATAAACCAGACTTCGCGGCCAGCCTTAAGGCTGCCACCATCCAAGGCCTAGACCGTAGTATCTAGCCCCAGCTATGTGTGTCTCCCATAGCCATCCTTCCTCATATATAGGCTAATCTTGCCCACCCATTATCATCTCCACAGAGCCATAGGACCACGAGTCGGGTTCCGTACCGTCACTTGATGTTCGAGATAACGCCGGTCACTATGCACTCATGCGTTTCACATCCGATAATTGACCGCTATAGATCTTCACGTTGTCTCAGGTCTAACTTGAGCTAACGTATAGCCACGCGGTACTCCCACCTTGCATCCCACCTGACAACTGACCACTACAGGTCCGAGGGGGGTCCGTAATTTTGTGACGGTGTGTGATGAGGGAGAGGGGAGGGGGTTCAGATCGTGGGATGTCACATTTTTGCATTAACAAAAAGTAATGTTAGAAAACAAATTTTAGCCGTTGTTTCGCGTTTTAGAAAACTGTTTTAAAAAATTGTAATAGGAATCTATATATATAATTCTCTTCTGGGAGACGCTAGAAAATAAGTTGTAAGCGCGTCTAGCAGTCCCCTCCCTTCTTCTATAGGCATATCTCTATTACCCCCCCCCCCCTATACCCACATGGTCTGGTGAGCTGTGGTTCACGCTAAATGTTTACAAGCGTAGAGACGGGTTTAGTGACGGCTATTAGGGGCAGATAATTTAGTTTGAAACTATTTTAAACTTAGGGGAGGTAACTAAGAGGAGGCTGCTTTCACGAGGAGGGGGGGTGTTGGGGGAAAGAATGGTTTTAGTGTTTTAAAGCAAAAATATTTTCAGTGGCAGCATTAGTACTGTCGAATTCACAAATTATGAATTACTGAAAAGTAGAAGAAAAAAACTAAATAGCGGCGTATGATACGCCGCGGGTCCGCTCGTTGATTAAAATACCCTATGTTGAGAGAGTTCAGACAATATTTTGGGAAAATATCGACTTTTTAAGAAAAATTCAACTGCAATTTTGAGTGGGGGGGGGGTGTAGGCTGAGATGTTACGTAATTTTAGAGGGGGTGGGGTCTGGCTTTTTGTGACGATGTGTGACGGATGGGGAGGGGGGAGGTAAAAATCGTCCAAAAAAGCGTGACGTCAATTATGGACGACCCCCTTATAAATAAAGTTTGATGAACGTTTATTTGTAGATTTCTGTTTTTAGTATGACTTGAGGTAAATAAAAAATTATGATTTTAAAACTTAATGAAACGCGAGCTATCTTTGGTGGGCTTCTGAGAAGTAAGTGCAAAATTAAAGTAGTCTAGATTTAGATCTAGATCTAGATCTATTAATGTGGACCATATAAATTAAATAAATCTTTAGAGTGGGGTTTTCTAGTATCTAGATCTATCTAGCTTCTAAATAATACTAAATATTAATATTTTTTTAAAATCTAACATTTCTTTCTACAAATAACTTAACTAGGCATTTTGGTAAAACCTTTCTTAGGTTAGCGTCGTAAATTCGGCCAAAACTAGTTAGTTAGTAGTAAATCTAGTCTAGTACTAGTCTAGTAAATGTGGGAGAGAGTGAATTAATGAACATGTCATTAAATATTAATATTAGTAGGCCTATAATTTCGTATATTTTGATAAAATATTATAGACGAGCCGACCCGCGGCGTATCATACGCCGCTATTTAGTTGATTTATTTTCTACTTTTCAGTAATTCATAATTTGTGAATTCGACAGTACCAATGCTGCCACTGAAAATATTTGCTTTAAAACACTAACCCCCCTCCTTTCCCCTAACCCCGACCCCCCCCCCCCCCCCCCCCCATGAAAGCAGCCTCCTCTTAGTTACCTCCTGTAAGTTTAAAGTCGGTTTTAAAGTAGTTTTAAACTAAATTATCTGCCCCTAATAGCCGTCACCAAACCTGGCTGTACGGTTTGTAAACATTCGTGACCACAGCTCAGCAGACAATGTGGGGGTGGGGTGGGGTGGTAGAGAGAAAGAGAGGGGACTGTAAGGAGGCGCTTGCAGCTTGTTTTCTAATGGCTCGCAGAGGAGAATTATATATATAGATAATCGAATAATAGATCACTATTTATGGTTAAATCAATTTAAACATCCTGAAATTAATTTTTATCAACCCTGTTCGAGATAGTAAATTTGCTATTAAAAACAGCAGCCATCTTAAGAAAATGTTAGTAGCCTCCCTTTCAATTCTATTCGTATGAAACTGTATTTAAATATGATTGTCTTGTCGTATTTGTATAGGCCTACAAAGCATTGTGTTTTTTTTTTTTTAAATTCTGCCCTTTAAAAACTGAATTTACTAACAAAAAACATCATCAATTCTAGAAGTATTGTGAGATGAAACTTGTATCCATGTAAAAAAATCACATTTTTTCTTGGTTTTTTTTTGTACTAATGTTTATTTGATCATTACTATTACTATATTGTTTGAATGTTCACTATTTTCAATTCAGGTTTTTCTTTTCATCAATTAGTGATTATATCCTAACTTATGACATTTTTTTTACTTTTCTTTACCTTAATTAAACCCCAACCTTCATCATATTTTTGTTGACAATGTCACAACAAGTCATAATGTAAAAAATTACACGTTGCTCTGCCTTATCTAAGATCTCTAGCCATAATTTTGACAACATTAAATGTTGTTGTCATCATTTATATATACAGAGAGACAAAATGTATTATCCACCAGCTTCCCTCGTAAAACATCATCTAAAACAATCAGCCACTCCACCACTTAAGTGCGTGTTGTCATTATGGTCGATTCTAAGTCTCCACCTGTCAGACACATTTTGGCAGAGGCGTAGCGACCCTTCCCAGCGCCCGGGGACATACTTTCAATTTGGCGCCCCCTTGGGAGCAAATTTTCGATTTGCACCCCCCCCTCGAACTTTTCATTTGCACCCCCCCCCCCCTCAAACTTTCGATTTGCACCCCCCCGTCGAACTTTTCATTTGCACCCCCCCTCAAACTTTCAATTTGGCGCTCCCCCTAAGGTCGGCGCCCGGGGACATATGTCCCCCCCCCCCGCCCCCCCCCTCGCTACGCTACTGCATTTTGGTTATCCTTTGTTGTCAAAATGTCAATATCAAATGCCCAAATGAGTGATATGGGGTTGTCCATAAATGATGTCACATATGCTTCGCTACGGGAGTGAGTGAAGAGTTGTGACATCAACTCGGGCGGCTCCGCAATTTAGGATGTGTCGGTCTCATGAAAGGAGGTGAACAGGGAAAAATACCTAGGTGATTGATGGAGAACCTCTATAATGCTTTGTTCAATCAAAATAATGATAAATAAGCATTAGTATACGTATACCTTGCTCAAAACGAATCATCATAAATGTTGCAAGCCTGCTAGTTTGAGACGTTAAGCAAAACGTTTGGCGACACATCCCCGTCAAAAAGGCTTGCCACCACTTGCCTGTCGACGAATATGTCGTGCCTAATGCGGGACATTAGGAATACGGCCATTAGCATGGGGCAGCGTTAGAGCACCAGTAGGCTATTGCGCTTTGTAAGATGACGTAAATACTTTAATTCAATTACGCGAGACTGCGCGAAAATTTAGTAATGTTCCATAGTTTGAGGACGTTTTTTTTCTTGGACTTAAGGCTAGGTGCGGTACCAAATTTAGGTGAATCGGGTGTCTGATGTAGAATTTCAGTTTTGACCTAATTATTAAAATACATTAATTTCTAAACATAAAAACATATTAGTTATTACTAGAAAATAGTGATTTGTATTT
This sequence comes from Physella acuta, assembly GCF_028476545.2. Taxonomy (NCBI): domain Eukaryota; kingdom Metazoa; phylum Mollusca; class Gastropoda; family Physidae; genus Physella; species Physella acuta. The sequence goes on along the minus strand of NW_026732181.1, from coordinate 273,807 downwards.
TGCATTTATTGGGTAGTTTTTTTAAAATTATTTTTTTTACTTCTTTCGCGTTTTTCTCAAAATTACAAATTTGACCTTTCAAATTGCTACTCCTCAGTTAGTTCTACTTGTATCTTACTGAAACTTTACCTTATTATTCTACTGATATATACACATAACTTTTATGTTCAATTTCTATCAAAACTTGCTTTATTTTTATTTTAAAGCCAGAAATAAGCTACAATTGTGCATGTTTTAGCGTTTTTTATCAGTTTGATAGAATTTTTTTTAGAAAAAATAGTTAGCTTGGCTTTACTTAAAATGTGAAACATAGAACTTAATTAGCTTAAATCGCCCTATATAATGCATGCATTTTGGTGTGTTTAGCACTTGTGGTTATAGAGCCTTAGCATTTTGAAAATGATAAACAAAAATCCAATATGGCGGCTGTTACCATGGTAAAGTTTTAATGGATTAGCTTGAATAATAACGAAAAAGTGCATTTGGTGTATCACCTAGCCTTAACCATTAATGTCCCGTAACGCCCGCTGCCGCCCGACACCGTTAATGTCCCGTAACGCCCGCTGCCGCCCGCTTACAATACGCATAGAAAAATTAAATTTGTTTCATTAAAATTTGGCCTACAAATCCTAATTTTTAACTAAACAGGAAGTCGGATTGTTTCAGCATCCTTTACCGGTCTTCTAATTTCAATGGCGCTTTTGAAAGATAAAAAATAATAGTTTCTTTCTATCTCGAAATTTTAGACTCATCTGTCCTATTTTTAGTAGATTTAATATTAAAAATAAAATAAAGTAATGCCTCTAAACGTATCTAGGCATGTATTTTATGAATTATATATCTTAAACATAACCAAATTGATATTTAACTGTTAAATTCGATGCATAGTTGTTTAGACAAAAATAAATAAAGTTGACTACCGAAAATGACCTGTTTTGAATTTTCTCCGACATTTTTTATTTTTATACTGTACTTTTACCAAATATAATATATTCTATTTAATACTGTTGGAAAGCCAGGTTTATTCCCAACATTAAGCAGTAGTTTTTATCTTAATTTTTAATTTCATTTAGACAAAAACAAATATTTTGTGAAACTATTCACTTGATCATACAGAGTTATGCTCCTTACATCGGGCCGTCATGGGTGGAGTTTTGGTAGAATGAATGGGACATTAATGGTTAAATTGAAATATCATGTTGACTCTTAATTTTTGAAATGGTTGGCGGTACCGGTACATGACGTCACGCGCGAGCGTTAACTCGGTGACGATGTACTAAGTTGGGGAATGAAAAGGTGGGGGGTTCAAGAAATGCGACTCAACATGCTTTTTACATTTCTTGACCCTTCTAAATAGTTCTATCATCCCCACTGAGAAAATGGATCACCAATGAATGACGCATCATACTTTGTACAGCTGGTCTTTCTCCCACAACCATCCCGTTTTCAGAAAGAAAAAACCTGACCCGTCTCAAAATCACATAGCTGAGTTCTACTCAATTTCTCCCCACCACAAATCACAATTTCTATCTGAAACAATATGCTCATATGTTTGTTCTGTAATAATGCACGCTGTCATTACTATCTTAAGAGCGACGTCATTGATGGGCGATCTAATATTGATTTGATTTCTGCAAAAAAAAAAGTGTTCAAAAGTTTGACCTCCTAACAATTTTTGTGGTCTTTGATGCACACTATTAAGTCTGAAAAGGTCTATTAGTCATTCATGTCAACTATATTGAAAAAACAAAGAAAAACTACTATAGAGGCATATATTAAAACAATACAAAACAACCAAATTAAACTACAAAATCAACACAACAGACATGCGAATAGACAATTTTTCAAGGGAAACTACTCTATTATTGTTTTTGAAACATGGCCGCTGCTTGTATTTACTCATTGTAGTCTCGAACGGAGTTGTTTAAAGTTTATTCCAGGATGTTTTTGATTGGTTTAGTCATGGATTGTAATTTGTTATTCAATTATCTGTTATATTATGTAAAATATGTCATATATATGGCCAAATGAAAGAAATATTCTTTAGTTACCTCCATCGCACATTACTAGCTACATTGGAATTTGCGACGCTAAACTAAGGTTTTACCAGCATTTTTATGAAAATTTCAAAACGATTTTTTAATTTTAAAAAATGTATCAATAACAGCTAGCACACTAGTAAACTAAGCCAATTTAGCATATTTTAACTTTCTGTGCAAAGTCATTATTACTGAAAAAAATTCCAAAGTCAGGTCAGCCTGTGGCACCCTCCACTGAACTTGACTATAGGAAAAAATATTTGACCTGTGACCTTCATTAAAACAATCTACTTTTATTTTTATTTTTTATTTTTTTTTAGTAAACATGTGCTTAATCTTACCCAATAGGCCTAAGGAATAAAAATTTGAAAATTAATTTTAATTACTGTTGTAAAGTGAAATAAACAGCTTAATAAACACGTGTTTTCTTGAGGGGGTGTGACCTGGGTGTGACATAAAAAACAGTCATAAATCTAGCCAAATGATTGGATTCTTGTGCGGCACACATTTTCCTGCGCCTCGTTTTCAAAGAAAAAGATTATAATAAAATGGCATTATTGAGGGGTGATCGTTTGCTCGGACCACATCTCATACGGACCATAGATGATTACCAGTTAGTTGTAATGTGTGTAATATTGATACTTTCAAGTTTTATCTACACATAGTCTGGTTTATTATGTGCGTGGTATTTTAAAGTTATTTGATTCAAAAGTTAAGAATTATATAGAGCTACTTTCACTAAGGTGCCGCTTGCAAGACAAACAAGAGATGGCTTCAAAACAACAAACCCAGAAGGTGTGAATCGAACGGCCAAACAAATAACAATTTAATATATAAGAGACAAGTGTGATACTCAAACCATAAATTTAATTATGTTTATCAAATTGTTTATCATTATCTGTCTATATTTATGAAAATAAAAGTTTGTTTCATCCACTCGCCATGAAATTTGGGGAGTTGTTGAGAATGCTCCTGAGAAGGTTGCTGCAGAAATATAATTTTGGAGGGGTGACACCTCTCGCTTTGCCATGAGCACTGTGGCACTTAGATTTATTAAAGAGTGTGGTACACTGTGAATACGATAGGCTGCTATAATCTTTCACTAATTCAAATCAGGCACATCCTCCATTCCTCAGGGTAGGGTGCTATTTGTTGCACCCCACAATAGAGAAACTGTGGCAAACGACATTTGATGATTAAACCAATCCAGGGGCTGTGTTTGGTGCCCCTACTGTAATGTAACCAATGGCTCCCAATAGGTCCTGTCATGCCCCTGACACCTAGGTGGTCACCAAGGTGTGTTCTACTTCACTATTACTCAATGCTAGCCTGCAGCTTTTTGCTAATTATATAAAAAAAACTCCAATTAAATCTCTTCAGTTGCTTAATATATCCTTAACAACCCAATTTAACTTTAATGACTGAACTAATTCAGTTTAAAAATAATCATGGCAACAGGAGTCCACAATAGACACACTACAAACATTTACATGTTATTTTTTCCCCATGTACTTCAAGTCATCACCTTATTTATGGCCCACATCACAATATGAACATCAACTCAACTACTAGTTCTTTGTAGTTAAAAGCAACATTTCTCTCAACTTTAATATGAGAAATTAGAGAATTTTACTTCCATTATATTTAAGAAAAATAAATATCACACATCTTATGTTACTGTCTGATGAAGTAAAACAGCAAAAGACCCATTCATTCATTCAGCACACCCCAGTTGGTAAGATAGAGCACCAATGGCAAACTTATATGTACATTTTTTTAATGGAAGGAACCTTTCACTTGACATACTAATCAACCTCCTCTAACAGAAACAATAAAATTATTGTTTTCAAGTGTCATCAACAGCTTCAAAACTCCTAGGGGCATGGTATGGTACATCATAGGGAGCAGGGCATTACACTCGTTAATCTCTCCCCCCCCCCCCCCCCCCCCCCCTCCTTCTGCACATGACAATTACATCCTGAAAAATTGCCCTTTTGTCCTGTTTCCTCATTGCCACTACAAAGTTATCCTTAACGTAATCCTACCAATAAACCTTACCATAACTTAGGTAATGTCTGTGGTGTAGCTAGGGAAGGGAGGTTAGCATCAGTTTTAGGGAAATGGTGAGGAATTATTTTGTATGGAATAAGTTTATTCTTCACTTTTCCTGTACCCATGCCTGGCATTTTATTAAATTATTGATTTTGTCAGCCCATTTAATGCATGGGGAATAGTATAAAATGCTGTGTATTCTCATGCAAAGGACATTCACAAATGGGGATAATGTCCTAGAACCCCCATGTCATAGCCTAGATATATAGAATTGGACTGGACTGGTAAATGTTACTAAGGTTAAACGGTAGACGATTTGGTGCGAGAGTATAGTGCGCGTGTTCAATAAAATATTTGTGATGTGAGCATGACGTGACAATGTAACGATGATGTAAGATGCAGCAGTATGTGTTAATAAAGTTCATGTTATTTCATAACCGAAGTTGTTTACATTGTTAATTAGTGTCTGCGGAACATAAGAGTGATTCCCGTCCTCACGAGTATAATAGTAGTAGATCAGAATATATATATATATATATATATATATATATATATATATATATATATATATATATATATATATATATATATATATATATATATATATATATATATATATATATATATATATATATATATATATATAAACCCATAATACCCCACATCACCATACATCTTTATAATTTTGTGTTTTATAACATTTGAATAAAATTAACATTCCATGTTTTTACTTGTGTTAAAGGGTCAGATAAATAAAATTTAAAAAAAACGTCAATCTGAATAAAAATTTTTGTCTTAAATAAAAGTGAAATAAAAACAATAGAACATCATACATCATCTTTTCCCTTTTATTTGCCCGGAACCATATTGTTATGTGCCCTTTTTCTGAACAATTTTTATAGGATTCTTTTGTAAGGGACCAAATTTTCAAGGCTAATAGTATAGTAAATTGATGCTAGAAGATGTTTTTGTATTTAAATTCTATAACCTGTTTTTTTTATTAGAATGGCTTTACAAAAATTTTATTAATTAAATTTCTTGTCACATAGTAAATTATAATTTTATAAATTATTTTGTTGTAGGTAAATTTTGACCTGAGTAATAAAGTGTGATTCTACTTGAACCCAGATATATGGAAGAAAGAAAGAATAATGCCTTTAATGGAGCATATAGTATACTGTCTTCTGAAATGAGAGGTAATTTTACCAAGTTTCATTAAAATTATCTAGAGACCATAATTATAATAAAACGATACTCACATAACATTGTTTTTAGATTGTGATTGTGATTCATTGTGATTCTTATTTTAATTTAATGTGTTGCTAATTATTTTTCTTGTGTTTTTCATTATTAGATTATCTATATATATATATTTATCAAAGTATGTGTGTTTGTTCTTTATGCATTACTACACCTTTCATCTGATCACCATGAAACTTTGGGGAATTGATAAGAATACTCCAAAGGAGGTTTCTGTGAAAAAAAGTATTTCAACCATGGGTGCAATTTGTTGAATGTGGTTTGACACTGTTCATCTGAGTGCCATGAACCTTTATTCAGTTGATGATTGAAATTACTCCCAAGAAGGATTCTGCGAAACATTAAATTTAAATTTCTTATTGACCTTGTCCAGGAGGGTGCGATGTTTGGCACTCAGAGTTCCAGATTGATTATATTAGCATTTGGTATCCCTTAATTAGGCGTCCTGCATAGCGGGTAAATGGTTCTACTGTAAGCAGCTGTCAAACTGCAACAGGCGCAGTGGCCTGCGCCCCGGCAATTCATGAACCAAAGCGGCATAGTGCTCACACGGGAAGCTCTCGCGTGAGCACGACAAATATGATCCAAGAAATATAAGCGCAGGCATTGGTTACATTTAAATAACTCAGTTTTAGAAAACAAGTTCACACATCTAAGATTACAGGATTGGTAACGCATTGATGAAACCTTCTTAAAATATTCTATCAGACTAATTTAAAATAATTAATCCAAAAGCAGATGAAATAGAGCTCATCTGTTTCTCTCACTTGGTCATAAGAAAAGTTATTATGTTCAGGATAAGTAGTTTGAAATTATTATTTTTTGCCTACTACTTATATCAATGTAATTTTGACAGCCCTCATACAGATATTATGTAATTACGTTTCTACATAATAATAATATCTAATTGTTATCTAAACCATACCCTGGTGCATAATAATTGACATGTTGTTTTTTTATGCTTATACTTATAAAGTAGTCAAAATACTTTGTTTTGCAGATTTGTACCCATCAATAGAAATTTTAGACTCTCCACCAAATCCTGTGACCTTCCTACGAAAATTTGTTTCACAAAATAGACCTGTTGTGATAAAAAACGCCATTAACCATTGGCCAGGATTGACAAGATGGTCAGAAGAGTATTTTAGGTTACTGTAAATTTGCAGGTTTTTCTATTCAGACTTTTTCTTTTAAAAACTGTACATTTCATTCCAAAAAGTAGGAAAGTAACATAGCATAAGATTATTATAAATACAATAAAAGAAACCTGTACACGAATGATTTTTTTAAAAATCCACTTCCATAAAGCTGATATAAGGGGGGAGGGGGTAACTGTACATATGGTAATACATTGTGCATTTGTTTCATAAGTCAGTGTCAAGTATGAATTTAAATAAATTTCATTTTGGCATATTAATATGCTTTTGTTGGAGATATTTGCAGAAACTCATGTTTAAATAATATATTAAAGCTTAGTACTAGTATTCAGTGTTGGTATTTGAATCCATTTTAAATAATGCCTGAAATCTCTACCAGAGCATTCTCTTGCAGAAACCACACTAATTGCTTAATATCATGTGAGAAGACCAAAGAGAGTAATAATACTATATATGCTAGTACTAGCCGTCCCGGCCAGGCCCTGCTCTGGCTTCTGTGAAAAACCTTTCTGTTAAAGACCATTACCTGTGTGTTTAGTAATCATCATAAACCCGGCATTGCCCACCCAAACCACAACCAACCAAAACAACATAACGCAAACATAACGCTAACACAATTACAAATACAAACGAAAACAAAAACCTAATAACAAACCCAACCACAACCACAAACACCAATACAAACACAAAGAAAAAACAAAAAAGCAAACGAAAACAAAAACCTAACAACCAACCCAACCACAAACACCAATACCAACAAAAAAAAAAACGAAAAAGCAAACGAAAACAAACCAAATCCAAACGCAAAACCAACCAAAAACACAAATACAAACCCAAACAAAAAAACACAAACAAAAACGAAAAAATAAAGAACAAAAACGAACCAAATCAAAACGCAACCACTAACGCAAACCCACCTAAACACAAAGAAAACACTAACGCGAACATAAACGCCCGGGGCGGAATCACCTGTTTTAGCTTAATGAACGACTATAGTACCCCAACTTATTCACAGTCTTTTGCACTCACTTAAACGAACGCGCCTGTTTCAATTTAATGAACAATTTTAATACTCCAAGCTTATCCGTAAAATACATACAACATTTGCACTTGATCAATCCCCGCTAATTATGTAATTTTTTTTTTTCCCAACACCAAAACAAAGTAATTAAAAAGTAAATACTTTTCCACAAAATGCAATGGTTTTATAAAGGAAAGTAATTGTGTTTTCCTAATTTATCAAAGGGAAGTAAGTGCTATAGGACTAAATAAAGACATAATTAGAATTTTTGTAAAAGATGATATTTTTTTTAAAACTTGTGTTTAATGAACATGCCGACAATTATTACTGTAATTTGAAAAATGAAAATGATTTCCCAACACTTTCAATAGTAATTTTTTAGCTCATAAATTTAGACAAATGCGCACAATAATTTTCTAACACTTAAATTCATACAATTCCAACGACAAACATATGCATTACATACAGAACTGAGCTTTATATATTAGATACCATCACATTTTGCTGCAATCTCAGAAGATAGGAAATTTAGGGACGCCCTTCATGTAACATTCAATTTACCTAATGTCATTTTTATTTAAACTTATTATTTATATGAATAAGTTTTCAAAACATCATTTTGATTTAATCTGTTTATTGAGTTGTCAACTCTCCAATTGTAGTCCTACACACCAAACTGACGCAACATTTTAGGAGGGTTAACCCCAATAAAATCAAGTTGATTACCTAAGCAGCTGGGGTCCACTCTTTAGGTATCCTGTACAGGATGTAGGTTAGCTGTCTGTGCCATACACTTGGGACATTCACGACAATCAATAACTAAAATAAACCATGGATGGCAACTAGTGCCCAATGGTTGATTAACTATTGGCTTCCGCGACCACCCCACAATGCCCCTGATGTATGGGCATTGCTGAGGGGTGTTCTACCTCACCCTTATGGAGGGTGATCAACACCTTAAGGTTTTCATGCAGTACACCCTGGAGAATCTGAATAGTAGGCTGGATAAACCTGCACCCCAACAGCTAAGATACAAGAAATGTAGTGCTGTCATTGTTTATATTTAAATAACGTGAGTTCTTATCAACCACAAGTTATAAATTTGGTATCTAGAACTGTCTGATATTGTAAGGCTGGTCTTTGTAAATTACTTGACATCGGTTGGCCGGTACTTTATTTTGCATTTCAACAATCCTTTTCTTTTTAGATTGCAGCAAATGGTTAGCTAGTAGATGAATGTAAATAGTTTAAGATGAAACTTTAATTAATTTTTAAAAACTTCTGTTTACTTTTATATAATGAACCTAAAAATATAAAGAAGTAAATCAGTCTTCTGTTTACATCTATGTCTCTAGAAAAAAAATTGGAGAATTTCAAGTAACTGTTGCTGTCACACCTAATGGCTATGCTGATGCTATCAGTAATGGCAGGTTTGTTATGCCTGAGGAGAGGAAAATGGCCATGTCAGAATTCTTGGACATTTTATTCAAACCAACTCAGGACAAAAAGGGAGTATTCTACATCCAGAAACAGAACTCCAACTTGAAGGATGAGTTCTCATGTTTAATGGAAGATGTTGACGCTCACATTTCATGGGGAACAGAGGCATTTGGTAACTTCACTATTTGATATGTAATTGCCTACTGTACACTTATTTGTAAGCTGAATAGGTCGCGATAAACCTGTATAATTTTAACAAGGTACATTGTATCGCATTAGCAAATAGAACTGAACTAACAGCTGGTACAAACTGTCAGCTGGTACAGACAATTATTTCTATGGGAAACCAAATAAATTATTTGGTTCACAAATCTGTTTAAAAAAGCAACTCCAAAATAAAATTATTGGTTGTTTCTCATTTTGTTTAAAAATATTTTTCAAGATTTAATGCATGATTTTATTGATTCAGGTGCTGAGCCAGATGCTGTAAATTTCTGGATGGGAGATGAAAGAGCTGTTACATCTAGTGAGATTTTACGTACTTGTATTTTCTTGTATTTATAATGCTGTTTTTAAAAAGTGCAGTTCACTGATAGTAAAAATTAAGTCAGAGAATTCACTGTCTTTACTAGGTTGCTTTAAAAAAGTAAACTTTTTTGTTTTGTTTTACAAATATTTTCTTGACTTCAGTGCATAGGGACCATTATGAGAATTTGTATTGTGTTGTGTCAGGACAGAAGGTGTTTACTCTGCTGCCCCCCACAGATTTACCCTTTATACCCTATGGTCAGTACTTATCTGAGGAAATGTTTACATTTTAGAAACATTTATCAGTATTATTAAATGGATAATAACTGATACAATTAAATACCAGAATTGTTTTTTTAGCTATTTATTCTCATCTATACCTTCAGAATCCTGTCCTTCAGCTGTATATAAAGAAACAAATGAACAGTTTGAAGTAGTTGATGTAGAAAATTTAGACAGTATTGATGACTGTAGTTCAGAAGTAAGTATTAACACTTGCACTTGTTTATACTGTTTAGAGTTTCCATTGTATCACATTTTTTTAATCTAAAAATGTGTTAGTGGTGATAAAAATAAAAAAGGTGGCTAATAATTTGTATTACAACAGTCAGCTCTTTAATTAGAGAACATTAATATTCTCTCAAATTGTTAACTGTTATGGCTCAATTGCATTGTTTAAACTATTGCTATCTAACCTTTATTTCTGTGATGGTCATCCATTTGTGATGTCCAGACCTTGGGAGTGTCAAGGATTTTATGTCAATGTTTTATTTTAGTTCACCATACTTACAGATCATATAACATTCAATGTCTTACCCTACATCAGAATATTAAAAAATGGTACAATTGTTTTAAAACATCTAAGCAGGTAGTTAATCATTGCAGCTATGTATATTCAACTTAAACCTTTTCAGTGCCTACAAGGGTTGTGAACCTAAAATGGCTTACAATTAATTTTGATGCTGTATTCATCTGCCCACAGTCTTATATTTAAACATTTTTCCCATACAGTAATAAATGTTCATTACTCAGTTTAGATTTGAAATTTTTGTATTGTTCATGCATATTGAAGGAGGGAGGGAAGGGGGGTGCCTGGAGGTGATGACCACACAGTTTGTAGGGAACATAGTCATATTTTGTACTAACTACTGTCATATCCAACAGTATTGTAATGACATATTAAATCTGGGAATATTGATTATTGTTTTCTTAACATACAACTTATCTGCAGATAAAACCCTTGCTTTTCGCCATCAGTCATGTGATATACGGCTGTCCAGTCCATTCCTTGTTTGGCATTCAGTCATATATTTTTGTTTATATATTTAATGTTTTAATATTTATGTTTTCCAATGACCAACCTAGGTTTCTTGGATAGCCATTGATCCATTAGAACCTGATCTAGAAAAGTATCCTCAGTATTCATTGGCTCAGCCCCACACAGTGACGGTGAATGAGGGAGAAATGTTGTATCTGCCTTCACTATGGTTTCACCATGTACAGCAGTCACACGGTTGTATTGCTGGTAAGTGATAAAAGGTTTCTTACATCTTCACATCTTGCACATTTAAAGCATTTAATAATATTTAGCTTTCAAAATAGTCAGAAAAAAATAATTTAAAAACTAATACTATACTCAATAACCAAAGGGGAGATAACAAGATTAACTGATAGTGAGTACTAGATCAGCCAGGTGATGGTGGAGAGCTCTAATAGTTTCCTGCCTGAGAGCAGATCATAGAGGTTAACAAGGGGCAGATCACAAGCTCCTGATTGAAGCAAATACTTTTACTTGTATATGTAATAATATTAATTAACAATGGCCTTTTGAAGTGGGATCACTATTTTTATTTTATTTTAATATCAACTTGCTATTTTAAATTTTTTTAAATTCTTAAATACTAAAACCTAGAAAATAAAATCTATCCAATGATAGGCTTTAGAATGTGCTTTTACTCCTTAGTTTACATTACTTTTTAAAAAGGGGAGATAACTAGTTATCACTTGATTAGCCAGGTTGAAATGTGTTTTCTAATGTTTTACACCTGAGATGTCAATAAGATGGATAATTATCTTTTAGAGTTAAGACCACTTGCTATGTATTGGGTGTTAAGGCAAATATGTTTGCAGATGTTGGGTGAAATAAGATGTAAATAATCCGGGAGTGATTTCCCCTAATCTTTCTTGAATATACTTATATAAAACTACGGTTATAGCAACTCAGGATATAGACATGATTTTTAATTACTTAAACTTTTTAAAATAGAATAGAATCTTATAGAAAAAAGAATTCTGCACCAAGTGAACGCCAAACAATTTGTGTATAATAGTGCGGAATAATATTAGTATTTTATACATTTATGTATGTTTTTTTTTGAGAAATCGGAAATCGCATAAATTACTACTTCTGGTCAACGGAAATTATTCAAAATTTGACAGAAGGAAAAGAATTAGATCTTTTAATGACATGTTAAATTTCATTTATCTATCTAAAACAGTACTCAAGTTATAGGCTTTTGAAAAATTGAAAGTAGAATAAGTTCCACTTCCGGTTACCAGAAATCGCTTAAAAGTTGATACAGAACTACAAAGTTGATATAATACTTATATATGAAATTTCATCAACCTAGCTGTAACGGTACTCAAGTTATCGTGTTACAGACACACAGACATACACACACACATACATACACAGACATATAGACAAAATTGCAAAACTATCCTGACTCAGGGATGTGTAAAGCATCAAGATTTGTAAAAATCTTGTTTTTTTTTTTTTGTGCCCGATTACAATACTTTCTTTATGCTTTGTCTACGAGAAAGTAAAAAGGGACTAATTGTTGTTAACAACGTAGACTTGTTATTTTAAAATTCCCAATTACTTTTTAACAAAAGCAATTAAATGATCATTCTTTTCTAAAAGCATTAAATTAAATGAATTAAATTAAATATGAATGAGATCATTAGCGACCAATATAATCTAATCTGACTAATTTTTTTTTTATTACAATAATTTGTTTCCTTCATATAAAATGATTACATGAGTGGGGCTGGTAGCTAATAAAGCAACAATTTAATGGAAATGTCTTCAGCTTTCTGAGTGAACAGAAACATTAACACTAGATTTTAGTGCTTTGGGTGCTTAATTTCCTACTGTGTTAAAAACTGAATTTTCCTTTCATTGCATTTTTTAACTTGCAACCATAATTTTAAAAATTCACACTTTATTTCTTTTTAATTCCCTTTGCAGTGAACTATTGGTATGATATGGACTTTGACATCAAATGGGCCTACTACAAGTTTTTGGAAAAAGCTGTGTCTTATCACTAACCTTGAGTAGTGTACTCAGTCAATGGATTAGTTGAGTGAAGTTTAAAATTTGTTTAACTGGTGCTGCATTTAGGGTTTGGACTGATTATATTCTTGAGTACAAAATTTTTAATTCAAATTTTTAGTCAAACCATGTGTTAGCTGGCATTAGAAATACTTTCATTTTTTTTAACTTAGTTGTCGGAGTTGGATTGATGTTACTGTATACCAGCACAAATTTTTAAAAAGTTCAAGTGGTTCAAGTACTTATTTAGACAACTAGAAAGTATCCCACTATTCACTGTTTTTATATTTATGACTCAAAACTGGGATTTTTTAAACATTAAATAACTAGTACAAATTACTAATAAAAATTTGTTAATGTATAGAAAAGCTGATCTGTCATTCAAATTTGTTTTAGGATATAATACAAAACATGAGAATGTATATATGTATGTATATCTATTACAGATTTCATCCATTACACATTTCTTCACGTCATGAATAAAATATTGGAATGTTTAAAATAGTGCACAGCTTGTTTACTTTCTTGTATAAAAATTAAAAGGGAAGTATGGTAATTGTGCAAACAATAGAAATCTAGATTTTCACTAATCTCAACGTTTTACACCTTCTCTTGAGTCTGAAAAAAACCAGTTTTGCAATCTTGTCTGTTTGTATGTGTGAACACAATGGCTTAATACTGTTTCAGATGGATAAAATCTCATATATAAGAATTGGTTATTAATTGGAACTATTTTGAATAGCGGAAGTGGTACTTCACTCCAGTGGCGTTGCTAGGTCGGGTGTCACCCGGTGAAGCACTTCATGGTGACCACCCCCCCCCCTGAATATATAAATATATATATATAGGCCTATATATAAATATAGGCCTATATATATATATATATATATATGGTCTACGTAGGCCTATGTATATATTGTTGCAATTGGTCTCAATCCGCTTCCCCCCCCCCCCCTGTCAATTCGTGCACTCATTATATTAATCCACCAATTCATTCATGTGTAAAAAGTATCGTTTTCATGGTAAATTATTAGATCCCCTCCCTCGGGTGATAATTTTAAAGTGTGCACAGTTAATGGTTACGATGTTTATCTATAGTTAGTTCTTAATATAGGTGGTTTAACTCAAATTAATCATTGAATTGGCAAAAAGCATATTTCTTCTATATATTTTGCAACTTTCGCCATGCTGTCACCCCCCTAAATGGTGTCACCTGGTGCGGTCTGCGCCCCCTCCTCAAAACTGTATTTTGATACAGCGGCATAGTCTAAGAATTTATCACCTCTATGTACTTTTTCAAAAACCAAGCATTTCTAAAGCCTAATAATAATACAACCGTAATGCCTCTCCTTACAACCTTGCTAGCGGTAAAACATTTGAAAATCAGCCAACCTCTGAAACCAATAGCTAAAACAGTAAATTACAACCTCAGATTACTGTGCAAGTGGTGAATAAACCTAATGGTAAAACATTGGATCCTGTTGACTCTCCAGAGTAAAACAAACCTGCCTGGTAGAAATTACCTGCTTATATGCATGAGATTAACAGATGTGATTAAAGACCTTTATAGGCGTAGTGATATGTAATCTTTCAATGACCCTCAAGCTGATCACTGTGGTAGTATTATTACAGTAAAAAATTCATTAAGTAATGATGACTCCGACAAGGGGGGAGGGGGGAAGGTAACACCATGACGTAAACATGCAAACTATAGATGCTACATCCAGCTATATATAAACATCTTTACTATTAAATGTGAAAACTTTAAAGCTTTTACTGGGAGGTGAGGGGGGGGGTCATATCAAGTGCAAAATTTACAGAGGAAAAAAAAGGGGGGGGGGGTGAGTTACCGCACGAGGTGGCGCCCGACCTAGCGACGTCACTGCTTTTCCGTCTTCGTTCTTAATTGTAAAGTTAGAAGGGATTTCCTCCAACACTTTTAAGTATTAATAGTTGACATGTAATAGGCCGTTGGCTCCGATTTCAACCTGCTTTTCCTTCTGGCTCCAACACAGTTTGTCCACCCAACTCTGGTAAGTTGGTTACATAGATTCAAGGTCCCCACACAGTTTGTCCTCCCAACTCTGGTTACATAGATTCTAGGTCCCCACACAGTTTGTCCTCCCAACTCTGGTTACATAGATTCTAGGTCCCCACACAGTTTGTCCTCCCAACTCTGGTTACATAGATTCAAGGTCCCCACACAGTTTGTCCTCCCAACTCTGGTTACATAGATTCTAGGTCCCCACACAGTTTGTCCTCCCAACTCTGGTTACATAGATTCTAGGTCCCCACACAGTTTGTCCTCCCAACTCTGGTTACATAGATTCTAGGTCCCCACACAGTTTGTCCTCCCAACTCTGGTTACATAGATTCTAGGTCCCCACACAGTTTGTCCTCCCAACTCTGGTTACATAGATTCTAGGTCCCCACACAGTTTGTCCTCCCAACTCTGGTTACATAGATTCTAGGTCCCCACACAGTTTGTCCTCCCAACTCTGGTTACATAGATTCTAGGTCTCCACACAGTTTGTCCACCCAACTCTGGTTACATAGATTCTAGGTCTCCACCAGTAGCGTACGCAGGGGGGGGGGGGTGGAGCAGGGGGAGCGGCCGCTCCCCCTCTGGCCATTTTCAGCAAAGTGGCGCCTTTTTGGAAACTTGTTGAACTCAAAGTTTTAAACAATGATATTTGTTAAAAAAAATATTTTTGGTCGGCACATCTATGTAAATCACAAGATTTCTTTTCATGCAGCAATTAAGCATTATTGTACTAGTCTAGTAGTGTCTGCGTTTACAACACGTATTAACAGCTGCATCAGTTTGCCATTCTAAAAATAACCATTACGATGCATTGCAATGTTTTAAAACCTGTACGGATAGTACCACTTGGCAAGAGGGGTGTTAAGTTTAAGGCAACTGTATAATGTATTTGCTTACGAATAATTGAATTAGAAAATGTTATACATAAAACTTCACACATAATTACTTTATATATACAGTTTGAATCGCGTGATTAAATTAAAAAAAAATTACAATACAGAAACAAATACAACTGATGTGCAACTAAAAAAAAGGTGACGTCACTGTGTGATCCAGACTTTTTTCTCCGGGGGGGATGGAGCATTTGAAATTTTCGGGGGGGGGGGGGGCGGTAAACTTTCTTCGGGGGGGGGGGGGGCGGACACTGTTAAAGGTATATATTTTCTATATAAATTATATAAATTTCGTTCGGGGGGGGGGCGGTAAAAAAAATTCGGGGGGGGGGGGGGGGCAAAGCCCCCCCGAAGAGATGCCTGGAAGAAACTCTGATGAGCTGTAGTGTGAACGATAGGTAAACTTTCAAACCACTTCCATGAATTGTTTCCCTTTTTTAAATAGTCAAAAAGAATGCCCGTAAGCTCCTTTTAATAGATTTGTACTAAATAAATTAATAAACAATTAATCTTTTAATTATTAGTTTTCTTAAAATACATACTAAAGAATGACATAGTATAAAAATGAAATGTATTATTAATTAATAATATAAATACAAAAAAAAACATCATAAAAATAAACATAACACGAGAAACCATTACAAATTACACATACAAAGCTTTCATGTAAATATATACTTCTGACGAGTTCGCGTGATACATGCATTACGCCTGATATAAAATGAAACGGAGATTTTCAAAACAGACTAATGCACTCATATACAATACATGATTTGTTGTTGTAATTTGTTTAAACAGGAAAAAAAAAGCAAAGAGCTTTTTTCAAAACCCGATCAGGCTCGAAATGAGTATTCTATGTTTGTATTTTGTGTTTATTTATAAGAATATATATATATATATATATATATATATATATATATATATATATATATATATATATATATAAATATATATATACATATATATATATACTAGCCGTCCCGGCCAGGCCCTGCTCTGGCTTCTGTGAAAAACCTTTCCGTTAAAGACCATTACCTGTGTGTTTAGAAATCATCATAAACCCGGCATTGCCCACCCAAACCACAACCAACCAAAACAACAAAACGCAAACATAACGCTAACACAATTAGAAATACAAACGAAAACAAAAACCTAACAACAAACCCAACCACAACCACAAACACCAATACAAACACAAAGAAAAAACAAACGAAAACAAAAACCTAACAACAAACCCAACCACAAACACCAATACCAAAAAAAAAACAACGAAAAAGCAAACGAAAACAAACCAAATCCAAACGCAAAACCAACCAAAAACACAAATACAAACCCAAACAAAAAAAAACACAAACAAAAACGAAAAAAGAAAGAACAAAAACGAACCAAATCAAAACGCAACCACTAACGCAAACCCACCTAAACACAAAGAAAACACTAACGCGAACATAAACGCCCGGGGCAGAATCGCCTGTTTTAGCTTAATAAACGACTATAGTACCCCAACTTATTCATAGTTTTTGCACTCACTTAAACGAACGCGCCTGTTTCAATTTAATGAACAATTATAATACTCCAAGCTTATCCGTAAAATACCTAAAACATTTGCACTTGATCAATCCCCGCTAATTATGTAATTATTTTTTTCCCAACACCAAAACAAAGTAATTAAAAAGTAAATGCTTTTCAACTAATGCTATGGTTTTATAAAGGGAAGTAATTGTGTTTTGCCTAATTTATCAAAGGGAAGTAAGCGCTATAGGACTAAATAAAAACATAATTAGAATTTTTGTAAAAGATGATATTTTTTTAAAACTTGTGTTTAATGAACATGCCGACAATTATTACTATAATTTGAAAAATGAAAATGATTTCCCAACACTTTTAATAGTAATTTTTTAACTCATAAATTTAGACAACTGCGCACGATAATTGATCTAACACTTAAATCCGTAGAAATGCCAACGACAAACATATGCGTTACAGAATTGAGCTTTATATATTAGATATATATATATATATATATATATATATATATATATATATATATATATATATATATATATATATATATATATATATATATATATATATAAAGGTGCCAAAAATATTGTTTTCGGGGTGGCCCTTTTTTTCTAGTTCCGCCACTGCAGCAAGGCATAGGTTGGGTTTTCCTTTCCTTGCAGTTATAATAGTTTAGTTTCTTATTGATCAATGATATCCACCATGACGTTGAATTTTCCAATTTGGGAAAGAAACTGTAATAGGAAGTACATTTAAATAGTGAGTAACTAAATATTCTAATTAAATAGCGTGTGTTTATTGTTTATATTTACTATTATATCGTTCATTGCCGAGTGTTGCAGAATAATATTTTTTCATGAGCTTTGAAAAAAAAAAAATTTGCGCATGGAACTCGAGAGCCGCATCTTGATATCAAAGAGCCGCATGCGGCTCGCAAGCCGCAGGTTGCCGACACCTTCTGTATGCCAACACTTAAAAGTAAAACTTAGATCTAGATTCTAGATCTAAATATTTTAACACGAGAAAAATGGCCCGTTGAGGAAGGATACACCGGGTGCTAGGCTGATAGTGCTGTCTCTTTTCTCTAAACTAAAACCACCCCCCACACCCCCACCCCACCCCCCACACCCCCCCACACCCCCACACACACCACCCCCCACCCACACACACACCACCCCCACCACCCCCCCCCCCCCCCACACCCCCCACACCCCAAAAAACATGTATACCGTCCCATTCAACGAAATATAATTATATACTTTTTCCAGTGTCCGCCCCCTCCCCGAAAATTCTACCCCCGCCCCCGAAAATTTCAAGTACCCCCCACCCCTCTCTGGGGAGGAAAAAGTCTAAACTAAAACCACCCCACCCCCCACACACACCACCCCCCCACCCCCCACACACACCACCCCCCCCCCCCCCACACACACACCACCCCCCCCCCCCCCCCCACCCCCCCACCCCCCAAAAAAAAACATGTCTACCGTCCCATTCAACGAAATATAATTATATACTTTTTCCAGTGTCCGCCCCCTCCCCGAAAATTCTACCCCCGCCACCGAAAATTTCAAGTACCCCACCCCTCTCCGGGGAGGAAAAAGTCTAAAATAAAACCACCCCGCCCCCCCCCCCCCAACCCACACCCACCCCCCCCCCCCCCGGACCCCCTAAAATAACATGTCTACCGTCCCATTCAACGAAATATAATTATATACTTTTTCCAGTGTCCGCCCCCTCCCCGAGGGGGGGGGGGGCTCAGACGTTCTTACGCGGGGGGTGGGGCTTCGCCCCTACCCGAAGAATTGTATGCAAGAAACTCTTCACGCAAACCACTTAGATTAGACAACATTTCCTCTTTATTCAATATTTACGCCAGAATCAATGACGTCATTATATTACTGTGAGATTATTTTCTACTCTGTGCGCTAAATGTGTCGTCATACTTCGTTTTTCGAATTACTATGCATGTTTTTAAATTGCTTGTCTTTTCTCTAGAGCGTTCTTGTCAGACAGATAGATAGATAGATAGATAGATAGATAGATAGATAGATAGATAGATAGATAGATAGATAGACAGACAGCGAAACTATTATTATAGATTTTTTTTTATTTGGGGTGAAAGAATAATTTAATTATTCTTTTTTGCATCATACATAGGCCCTCATTTTACATTTAGATCCTATTTTTATAGCTGTTTGACCATAATCACTAATGGTAAAAAAAAAAAAATTATGGGTGCAGTTTTCTTTATAGTTTTCTTTATTTATTTTGCGCATTTTCCCGTCAATTTTTCGTTGTCAGAGTGATACTTACCCCCATTAGCTCCTAAGGTTTGTTTTTAAACTTAAAATCATCGGTGGTCTCCCTTCTAACAAACAGCAAATGGTATGATTCTTAAGAGGTTAAAGGTTACCCTAAATGTTATAGGTCAAACAGATGACAGCCAGCGGTTTTGAGTACCAAGTTGTTAGCTGTTAGACTGTTTAGGACACATTTTGGAGTTGTCTTTGGTATGTTTTACATAATATTCAAGCTCTAGACCGTTTAGCTAATGTTTTACTAAAGCTTTTAGCCCTCACTATTTAAATTAGGCATAGCAATAGCATTCTCATAATCAAACATCATAATAAATTAATTTCATTTTTATTCAGTCAGCACTATCACTAGCTAGTCTAGAGTTCACTAGAAGTCACTGACTGAAGTAGAAAACTAAGAAGTAAGAACGCTTTATCCGATGCTTTAAGTTTAAGACTTTAACTTTAAGAGTAGACTACTTTAATTAAATATTTTTACTAAATAAGCGATGGGGATTGAATTTGTTAATGTTTATCTAACTTTTCTTAGTATTAGTCATTAGTATTAGAAAGATTTTAGGCCTACTTACTTAGATCTAGTCTAGTACTTACTTATCCCAGTGCAGTATTAATTTAAACACAATTTCTCATTTGGCTATCAGTAGATAGATCTAGATCTAGATAGTTGGTAGTTGGTATGTTCGTCTCAAGATAGCTCTGCTGGTATGGGACTAAAATAGATCTAGAGATCTAGATCTATAGGGCCTATATTAAAATATATTTCCTGGAGTCCATCTACAATTTACTATTCTAAAAGTGTGCTGTGTCATTGAAAGTGATCTTTTGAAAGGATTATAAATAATAAGGATTGGTGTATTCAATCTTCATTATGTGATTATTGACACATAATCATCCAAAGGTTTTTGTTTAACAGTTTTATAATTACAGCAATATTTTTTTTTTTTAATCATTTTAACTTTGAATTTATCTAATTTATGCTTTCAGGTTTCATGTGATTGAATTCTGCAAGTTACATATTGGTGATTAACTCAGGTGTGCAACTGTGGAAGAACCTTAAACTACATTATATTCAAAGAGTACTCTTATAGCAAATACAGACAATATGGTATAATGTTGCACCTTTGTTACATTGTTTGACTGTCTTTATAAACCTGTGCCTTATTTTTACTAAACATATCTTAATCATAACTTGTTGAACATTTTACAAAGACTTTAGACATCACATATAATGTCCCACATACCTCTTGGATATGTTAATGGAATACAAACACCAACAACTGAAAGTCAAGGACAATACAATAATTACCAGTATTTGTACAATGCTCCAAAAAGACCAGAAGGAATCCACCAAATTTTATGGCACAAAGTTGAATCTCTGATGGTTTATCTATGGGTTCTTCTACAGACTTTATTTTTAATTGCTGGACTAACTGTGCTCCATTTCTCTACTTTCTCTGTCATGGTTTGCTATTTGGTCAATGGTGTGGTCAAGAGAAGACGGGAATTTTTCCCACAAAAGTGATAATACATTATATTGGTATTTGTTGACTGATTAGACCATGCTCTTAACTACAAAATCACAATATTACTTGGACATTCTTTTGCTTGAATGTGAATTTGATCTCAGAAGCAATTTACCTTTCATAAGAGCTGTAGAAATGCATAAACCATAAAATATATGCTACTTTCTTAAGTGTTTGGGATTATGCTTTATTGCTGCTAAAATCAAATAAGTATTTTGTGGGCAGAAGTTGAAATCAAATTTTGTCAAACTAAAATTAAACTATGAAAAACACAGATTAGATTTGAAAGCAGTTTTTGTAGTTATTTTATTTATTCAAATAGAATATACACACATTGATGTTCACTTGAAGCGCAATTCATTTTTCCACCATATTCTATTCTATTTAAAAGTTTTAGTAATTTAAAATTGATTAAATACCTTGTTTGGTTACAGTTGCCATCCCCTGTTGTTATACAAGTGTGTTTGCGAAAGTTTAGGGGACAGCACTCCCGTTTTATTTTAATTTTTATACTGTTAAGACTAAAATCTAGAATGATTTTACTGAATGTGTGTATTTGTTCCTTTAAATTGATGTGATTTAAACATTTATGAACAAAATCATTGAAGCTCAAATATTAGGGTGCTCATAGAGTGTTGGAAGATTTAACCACTAAGTGAACTTAAAAAAGGCAACTATCTTTTTTATAATTTAAATTACATTTGGGAGAAATTCTCTAAAAAAAATTAAGTGATAATATGTGTAGATGTTTTATAACAGGGGTGGACTGACAATCTCCAAGCAGGGAAGAAAATAAAGTGCCCCCTCCAGTCTTATAATTTTCAATTTGCATTTTTATTTCATCAAATCCTGAGAGCAAAAATCTTCAACAGACAATGGAATCTGTTATCCATGTTTGATTTATCTCATTAGAGGATAATGTCTTGTAAGCTTCTTGGTTAGACAATGGTCAATAGAATCATTTTCTTGATTTCTGAACTTGACCAGCCAGTTTGCAAACTCAGAATAAAAAGATAAAGCTATCTAATCGAATTTTGCTTTACCGCTGGTCATTAATTTAAAGACGGTAGTGATTTTTGTTCTGTGCACAGGGATATCAATATGAGCAGATTCTGGTGCATATTGGAAAATACACTTTGGGAATTCAGTTCTTTAACCCTTTCCCCGGCGACTGGGTGTAATCGACCCGAAGTCGCTATATTTTTGCTCATATCTCGAGTCTCGTTTTATAAATTTTTCTGGGTCTCATTCCCATCTATAAGGTGGTTGGGATGGACACATTAGAGGTTGTAAATTTTAAAAATATGCGTAAAAAAAATTTTTATGAGGGTTTGAAATTTTTTTATATGGTCCCTGGCAACTGGGTGCTACACACCCGTACACAATTTTGAATGGAAAAAATATTTAGAACTTATAAACTTGCTTCTAACAATTTGTTTTTACTCATTGTGGGTTAAGTCATTGGGTTACATTTTCAAAGTTTAACTATAAATTAACAATCTGAAGGTATTTGAGTAACAAAAATATCAAACCGGATTGAAGTATTCAACTTTAGAAACAAAATAATAGAACATTAACACGTTTTAACAATTTGCACCTCAGAGAGCACAGTTGTTAGTTAAAATTAAAATAACTGGACATTTCCTTTTGCTGGCAGGGAACTTTATTTTTTTTTAATAAAATATGGGCACCCTTTTAGTGGTGTTACATGAGTCACAGGTCCAAAATATTTTAATTCCATACTTATCGGAATTGCTTGGTATGTATTGGATAAATCTACTCCCACCTCTAAAATCAACCACTTGCTAATTAGTAATGATCTCTCCAGAAACATAACACCTTTCTAAATTTGAATGGAATATCTACC
Source organism: Physella acuta (assembly GCF_028476545.2). Lineage (NCBI taxonomy): Eukaryota > Metazoa > Mollusca > Gastropoda > Physidae > Physella > Physella acuta. The sequence continues at coordinate 250,810 of NW_026732181.1, read as the reverse complement.
ATAATTGAAGCAAATATACCATGAGCCTGATGGACTGTTAGTGTTATTGTTGTGAAAGTGAATATGATCCAGAAGGTTGCTGAATCTCTTCATAGAAAATTCTGCCTTCAAAAACTTCCATAAGCAGAACTGAATTGACATACAACTAAATTGTTATTCTGCAGAGTGCCAGTATCTCCTCTTTCTTTTTCTCCATCCCTGCTAATGCAGTAAAATATTGGTTGTATTATTTTTTGTATTCATGCACAGAAGAAATATTTAGGGTCAGGCTGTTTATAAATTTTCTGGGATTAGCACTTCAGGCAGTGGTCTAGTGTAATGTTACTTTGTCTTTCCTGAAAATATTTCTTTTTCTTCACTTTGCACCAGCCGTTTCATTTCATTATGAGTGTCAACTGTTGACACATTATTGATAGTTCAGACTCAAAAGTTGCTGGTCATTTTCACCTGCTATACTAAAACTGGCAAATATATTCCTTTATCATTAGCTCTTGAGTTTAGACAAAAGTGTTCAAGACTTGTTTCTGTTGTGTGATCAATAACGTTTGTAACTATTTATAAACCTTACTCTCAGGGCCACAACCTGTAGAACAACCACCCCACTCCCAGTTTGATCAATTAATTGCCCAGTATTAACTTTCAAGCAGCATTACAAAGTTGTTTTGCCTTTTTGTCCTCATTCGTACTCCTAATGAGGTTAATGTCAAGTTACTCTAAAAGGCTCGAATGTCTCTATCTACATTCCAGAGCTCCCTAAAAGAGTACAAATCACTATATATATCCTCCCACAAGCAATCTTACCCCTGCATTTCATTAACCTATTGTAACTCTAAACTACAGTTCTGTCTGTAACTGCAAGTCAGAGCTCCAGTAAAGAGTATAAATCACTACATGTGTCAACCCACAGGTTAACTCTTGCTTGAGAATCCCATCAACCTGTAGTATCATATTACAGCTCTCCCATTGACAACAACATGTCTTGTGTTCCCCATGGCCTCTGTGCCCTGAATACATCAACTGTGTCAGTATTGTTACCCACCCCACAATGAACAAAGAAAAGAATTTACTATAAGAAAGTCTTTGGGTGTGATCCACCCAGTTGCCGGGGACAGGGTACCAAATATGTTGCCGGGGAAAGGGTTAAGAACGATGTTCTGTTTTTAACTTGTAGAAGGTAACCTCAATGTTTATAACAACTGCAAGGATGCTTCATGGATCACCATGACTTCTGTCAACATCCGATACATGGATTCTTACATTCTTTCCTATTTCACTTGTTTATTGTGACATACAAAGTAATCTTCCCTTTGTACTTCTTGTTTGCTTCATTACTTATTTTAAAACAGTGTGGACATTGTTGTCACAAGATTCACAAAAGTGGGCGAACTACAATCTTTCCACACACTACACACACTCTGTTTGATTGGTCCTTGCCAGGCAATTGTCTAGACTACTCTGATAGTTCTCACTTCTGTCGTTGGGCTGTAGCTGTAAGTTTTAGTCAACCAACAAAATATTTCTTTTTAAACCAAATCAAATATAGGCCTTTTACAGCACACTATATGGTAGCCCTACCAGGATATTTTGTATGGGTGGGCCATTAGTACTTTATTTGGTTCCACGCTGCCAAGTCCACCCCTATTTTATAGTATGTTTAAAGTTATCCATTTTTCAAAGTACTTTAACAAGCTAAAGCAGTTTAACTAGTTTTTTTAAAGATATCAAACAAGCATCTTTAGATAAGATTTGTATTATCTTAAATAAGTATATAAGCCTGCTACTATGTAAGGCATGTTAATCAGTACACAGCTTTTGCTTTTTTATTCAATGTCTTAATTTTTCTAGTCGAAAATTATATTTACAATTTTTTTATAAGAAACTTATAATTATATTTTATTTTAAAATTTAAACTGTGATTATTTAAAAAAAATAAGTTATTTGACACAAAACTATTTAATGGTAACAGTAACAGTCTTCTAATTAATTAATTCTCCATTATAAAATTGGAAACTGTGCATGTAAATTATTAGTTATAAAATTGCCTTTTAAACTGAATGATTTTAATTAATTTTGATTATGTTTTTGTGGAGTTTTATTTAATCCAATGGAAATGCTGCAGATAACTAACACATAAAATTACTTACACAAATTTTAAAAACTATCTTATGCACATAACTGTTTACACAAGAATATAATTACTTTTATTCTTCATAAAGCTTTAAGATTTTTTAATTACTTTTTATTAACTGACATTAATAATTTTATTTATATCACATTAAATATTGTAAGATTAAATATTGATGTCCAAGAGAGTTGATTTAGAATTGTGATGTCTCTCAATTTTTATATGATTTTTTTTTCTAGAATATTTTTAAAACAAAAATGCCTTAAAAATGCATGAAATGAAGCAGCCCGGTGGTGGTGTAATTCTATTGTCATATAAATGACATAGTTGATAATTTTTTGTAACACAACTTCTTTGCACTTGCTAAGAAAGGTGGATCTATTGTCATTTCATATATCTGGCTTCAAAATCGCCATTTGTTGTTATAACCTGGTCTATAGGTTTGCAAGCAGAAGAAGGTTTTATATTTGTTAAGAATTTGTTTAACTTTTTAAAAATGTGTTCACCATATTTTCTATTTATTGTACTACAGATTTTAAGTGATGCCCTAATTTTTGTACTTTTGAAAAAATTAATCAAAAATTTAACAGTAATGGAATCTAGTCATAGTTCTATACTTGTGCAAAAACTTATTTTTTGAAGACAATTTCTAATTATGCAGTGGAATGGAAGCCTTATTTGGAGTCCACTGAAGCGTTTACAGATTTCTATAATGTAAAAATGATTAGCATAGTTATGACTGATTTGTTTTTAAAACTTAAGTTATTTTTATCTAGTTTATTTTTAAACTTATTGAATCTTTATAAAGTGTAAGCATAATGTACTATTGATAAATTAGAGCTAAAGTAAGAAGTAAAATGATGAATGACATTGCTCTAAAAAAGCAGTTTTTTTTCCTGGTGTTGGGGTTTTACTGTATATTTTATAGTTACAACAATTTTAATTTTATATATACAGATATATATATATATATATATATATATATATATATATATATATATATATATATATATATATATATATATATATATATATATATATATATGTGTATGTATGTATGTATACATACTTGAAGAATATTCTTATTTTTTGGAGGAGATATTTATGCATTTGTTATGAAAAAACAGTCTTCTTTGAGAAATTGTTCATGATTGTGCACTAAAAGTCTACTTACAGACAAATTTTGTTCCTTTGTGGAAAACAGTTCTTAAATTGTATGTTATTTATTGAACAATTAATTATTATTAAAAGTTTACAAAAATAAATGTTTTACTGCTATTTCAATCATACTAAGACATTATGTGCATGGTGCAAAAGAATCTACTGTCATTGAAGAAAACATTTTTTAAATGTACCTTTATTTTAAGCTGGTAATTTAATTCCGTCCACACACAATAAAACAAATTATGCCATAATGAGTGCTTTCCTATAGTATAAGAAAAGTCAAAATTGGTTTCTCTTTGAAATAAACATCTAAAGGTTTGTCACTTTTTTACTGTCACAATTATTCTTGTTGAAATTCTATTCAAAGCCATCACACTATTAATCTAATTTATGTTCAGACAAATCACTAAATTAATAGCAAAATTTAGGTACTAGCTTATTGGTTATTAAAGTAGTTGGAAAGCCGGTCTACTGACAGGCAAAAGAAGAAAGAAATTTTGTTCCAATGTATCAAATTTGATGGAAACATAAAAAAGTTAACACCAAAGAAGAAGACATTTTGTTTTAGCAGTAATAAAATTAGTAAATTTTCCTTTCAAACCTGACGGTTCATGAGGCAAGTGAAGTTAACAATATTAGTGTGATTCTGTGACCATGGCAATGATAGTGTAAGTGTAGTCAGTAATATGCCTTTACCCATCAGAGCTGTTAAACTTTATTTCTTGGCTGGATCTTTCTTTTTGGCCCCTTCAATAATCCTGTCCTTAATTTATTATATTTTAACACGTTTTTCTTAACTCAGCTTCGCGTTTGTGGATTTGTGGATTTGTTTGTTTGTTGTTAAAATTGACATCGAAAATTAGCCCACTTCTGATTGCTCTAGAGATCTGAAATTTGGCATACACGCTACTTTCGCCTAACAATTTCAGATGCAATCATAAAAACTAGCAATTAGAGACCGTAATTAGCTTAATTTAATTACGCCCCAAGGACCATAAATTTGAGGACATGATTTCTAAAGATACCGACAAGACTGGAGGCCTATTGAAACAGTTACTTCGGCCCCAATCGCTGTGAGCGCGCTGGCCGTGATCGTATAGTGGTTAGTACTTCGCGTTGTGGCCGCGAAAACCCAGGTTCGAATCCTGGTCGCTCAATATTTTTAGTCCGTGTATTTATAAACACTTAGTCAATTCATACTTAATCAAGTCATTAGATAAAGTAGAAAATGAAATATATAAAAAACTTTTTTAAAAACCACGTTTTTCATGTGTAGCAACGGACTAAAAAGGAGAAAATAAAATACTTAAAAAAAACTTTTTAAAAAACCACGTTTTTCTTGTGGACTAAAAAGTAGAAAATAACTATTTACATACATTTGATGACAAAAAACGTGGGTCGGGAAATTTGATGGTGAACGTACCCACGTTTTTATCATCAAATGTGTGTAAATAGTTATTTTCTACTTTTTAGTCCACAAGAAAAACGTGGTTTTTTTTAAAGTTTTTTTTAAGTATTTTATTATCATTATTACATATTGGCACATCTACACAAAATGTAGCATTTAGAATATAATAAATATCAAACATTCGAAAATTTTATCATTGTGAACTCTAATGTAACAGAAGGATATAACCTTGTTAAAATCTTTATAAGTGATCTGGCTGGATTGAGTGCCCTGTGGGTTCATTCTATCCAGAAGCTAATAACTTACAATATGGATTTACGTGTCATGGAACTTGGTGGGAGTTAGTGTCCTTACTTCTTTTTTTTTGCAAATGCAAAATTAATTCATTCTGGTCTAGCACTGGTAAAACTAAGAGAACACTTCCTTAACTGCATGGAGATGGAAAATACAAGATGTAACAAGAACGCAATGCTTGCTGAATTCAAGGTAAAGCTGCGCTTCAGCAGATGTCACACTGATTTGCTGTAAATATTTTCACAATAATCTATTATTTTGTGTTTGCGTGAAAATAACATTTTATGTTTTTGTTCTATGTTAGAAAACAAGGTCACTCGTCGAAGAATATAGGATTGGTAACTCATTGATGAAACCCTCTTAAAATATTGCGTCAGACTGTCTTCTAAGACCGCGCCAACGCGCGGAACGGGCACGCTAGGGTTAGGGATTAAAAATTTTGTTTGACCTTATTAAAGTTTGGATTATTTTATGTTTTTAGCATTTTTCGTAACTGTGGAAAAACAATTTTTAATAAAGCCAAAAACAATTTGCTTATATTTTTATCACTGAAAATTGATTGTGAAGTAAACATAAATGGCAGAACTGTCAATAAGTAGATCTAGATCTAGAGTCTATAGGGCCTACAGTATATCGATATAGATTTAGAAAAGTTCTAGTCTAGATCTTAAAAAAAATTTTTATTTAGAACTTTATCGGTTTTGTTTTGAGAACAAATTACTATCTCTATACTACTAAAACTCAAGTTTGTTTACATGTTTGAATATTTATTTGTTTTTTTGTTAGTCTGATTGACTACTGCAGAGAATCTGCTCTATGTGGAGAGCTGTAAAATAGTATGTAGGTAGAGAACAATTTTTGTTTTCAGACAGACTGTTAATCACAAATTTATTTAAAGACGTTAATTAATTTATTGATTTATTCATAGGTAAATTAACCACTTTAATTTTAAAAGTTTAAACTTTGACTTTACTTTGTGGGAATAGTTACGTCACATGATTAGTTTACTTTTTAGTACAATAAATGGCGGCTTCAATCCAAGATTTAGTTGCCGATTTAGATGTTTAACGCGTTCTTAAACTAATTTTGGCTGCTATAACTTTAACAATACGTCCGTTTGCTATTTTTATTACGTTTAAACACTATTGTCAATGTTTTAACACTTCTTTTTATTTTATTATACAATACATTTAATTTGAAATAATTCTAGATCTAATTCTAGGGAATTTCAATTTATAGATAGTGACTAAGAGGTTAGCACATTAGTTTACCATGCGGGTGGCATGGGTTCTAGACATGTCGGTGTTTTTTGTTATTTATTTTAATTTTTTGTTTGTTTTTAGTTGTGAATGATAATGTTGCCTTTGCCTATTGGAACTTAGCTGGATACAGGGCAGGTGAAGTAGTTCGCCTGTTTCTTTGTCCTCAGTATATAATGTGGATTGTGTGGTCAGAGCCATGCTCGGCCGGAATCTTTTTTTTTTAAAAGATAAAACATGTTGTCTGAGACTTGGTGGAACACTTGGCAGGTGAAGTAGTGTTAGGTAGGTGTAAAGTTCACCTGTGACGACAGCATATGAAGAGAAAGTGTGGTCAGACCCACGCTCAGCCGAAATCTGTGTTTTCACAGACAAAAACATGTCTGAGTTGGGAGGACACTGGGCAAGTGAAGTAGAGTTGACCTGTTTTTGTGACCTCAGCATACGAAAAGATTATGTTGTCAGCCCCATGCTCATACGAAGTCAGTGTTTATAAAAGACAAAAACGTCTGAGGTGTAACGCCTTTTTGAATGTGGGGGCTGGTTATTTTGTGATGATTAGTGACAGACGTGATGTCATTTTTGACCCTGGAAACCCACAGTTATCTAACTAGATAACGGGTAGTCTAGTGTAAATCTAGATCTAGTACGGTTTTCAGAATATCGATCTCTGAGTTCATGTACACTACAGTATTGTACAGCCAATCAATATTTATTATTTAACATAAAATATTTGTCTTACGAAAGTGAAACTTCAGTTGATAATTATAACTTAATAACTTAGGGCCTAAGCTTGGTGAAAATAAATAATAATAATAAAATAAAGCATTCGAACTCAAAAAGTTATTTTCAAGTTCTCTGGATTTGCAACTTTTATAACATTGATTCTAAATAAACCGGGAGCGATCTCCCCTAAACTTTCTCGAATATTATTTTATAAAAAAAATAAGGGATAGAAACTCGGGATATAGACATGAATTTTAATCCATTTTAAATAGGCCTACTTAAACTTTTTAAAATAGAATAAAATCTAGAAAGAATTCCACACCTGTGAACGCCAAATAAAACGTGCATAATAGTGCGGAATATTATTAGTACTTTATAAATTTACCTTCATTTTTTTTTTTTTTTTGAGAAATCGGAAATAGCGTAAATTAGTACTTGCAATCAACGGAAATTACTCAAAATTTGACAGAAGGTAGAGAATTAGATCTTTTACTTACATGTGAAATTTCATTTATCTATCTGAAATAGTACTAAAGTTATAGGCTTTTTAAAAATTCAAAGTAGAAAAAGGTCCACTTCTGGTTATCGGAAATCGCTCAAAAGTTGATCAGGATCTACGATTTTCATAAAATACTTATATATGAAATTTCATCAACCTAGCTGTAACGGTACTCAAGTTATCATGTTTACACACAGACACACACACACACAGACATACGGACAGAATTGCAAAGTCCAGTTTTTACGACTCGCATAAAACGCCAAAATGTTTATATATTTGTATTGGTGGCCGGAAAGAACCGCAACGGAAAAAAGTGCACACAGAAAAAAGCGCAAAGAGAAAAAAGAGCACACAGAAAAAAGCGCAAACGGAAAAAAGCGCAAAGAGAAAAAAGCGCAAACGGAAAGAAGCGCAAACAGAAAAATGCGCACACAGAAATAAGTGCAAACGGAAAAAAAGCGCAAACGGAAAAAAGCGCAAACAGAAAAAAGCGCAAACGGAAAAAACACAACGAAAAATGTGCAAAAGAGAAATTTAGCACAAAGACAATATGGACTAGATGACACATTTATACATGACTGTTAGGGCTGCTGTGAGAGTGTCGTGTTTGATCACGTTATCTACTACCATTTAAAGCGTACCACTACCATCTGCATTCCTATCGCCACGATAAAGGCGACAATCACTTTACACAATGCCTATTATTTTCTTGGTCAATAATTATTCAACTACTATTCTCGTATAAATAAACATAAAACTATCCTTGATATCGACATTACACGAAGTATCTCTCACATTCTGCCTAGTCCGAACTAGCTTGCATACCATAACAACCCGTTCCTATGGCAAAACTTCACTCTCTTTCATCCGCGTCATCAAACGTGCATTCGTCATATTTCACGTAAAACAAAATTCATTCGCACCAAAATACCTGATAAAACACATATCATAACAATGAAATATTTACTATTATTTCATAATGACGCACCTACCTACCTACCAACCTACCTTCCTCCCTCCCAACCTACCTCCCTGCCTCCCTCCCTCCCTCCCAACCTACAACCTACCTACCTACCTACCTACCTACCTACCTACCTATCTACCTGCCTGCCTAGCTACCTACCTACCTGCCTACCTACCTGCCTGTCTGCCTACCTGCCTACCTACCTACCTGCAAACCTGTCTTCCTACCTACCTGCCTGCCTACCTGCCTGCCTACCTACCTACCTACCTGCTTACCTGCAAACCTGCCTACCTACCTACCTGCCTGCCTACCTACCTGCCTGCCTGCCTGCGTACCTACCTACCTGCCTGCCTGCCTACCTACCTACCTGCCTATATATATATATATATATATATATATATATATATATATATATATATATATATATATATATATATATATTTATAGTTTTGATGTATGTTTAAACAAGGATTGGTGTGCACGAATATTAGTGCGAAAGTTAAAGACGCATTGAATAGTTACGCGGTTCGCAAGAATGTGACGTTTTAGTGTAGGTTCGTTGTTGTCGGGGAAAGAAGTTAAAAAGTACACTTGTTCTTGTTGTTTTAGAGTGATGTCGTAATGTAGTCCAGTCTTAGTATTGTTCGTTCAAGTCGTCCTTTGTAATGCAATAAATAGTAAAATTATCCTGTCGAATCATTTGTATACCTTGATGTCGTCGTGCTTTGGGATGAACTACTGAATGGCTAGACAGAATATAATGGTAGTGTTGACCCTCTCATGTAGAGCCCTACATTACATAGTTAATCAGTTTAACGATGTAGATGCCATTGGAGTAGGTGTAAGTCAAAGCCTGATGTTATTATAAAACTTCATCTCTCTTTGTTTCTTTATAAAAAGGTTATGGAAGGTTTTTAAGGTATTTTACTGAAATGTTTACCGGACGAATACAAAATGATATAAACAACCATAGCTCTATAGGCTACATGCAGTGTTTCTTCCAGACTCCCCCCCCCCCCCTCAAACTTTCGATTTGCACCCCCCCCTCACACTTTATATATATATATATATATATATATATATATATATATATATATATATATATATATATATATATATATATATATATATATATATATATATATATATATATATACCGAGGGGTCTATGGGGGGTTATGCCCCCCTAACCCCGCCCCCCTGCCTACGCCACTGCAAATAAGTATTCGCTAAGATTTAGAGTAGCGTCACTTTTGTTTACATGTTTTCATTACCCTTCAAACAAAATTCTATTTTAGTTATATTGAGATTAAAGAGTGTAAATAAATAGTACACACAATTCTGAAGAATAGGAACGATTGCTAGCAGTGGCGGAACTAGAAAAAAAGGGCCACCCCGCAAAAAAATTTTTTAGGCCCCCCCCCCATATATATATATATATATATATATATATATATATATATATATATATATATATATATATATATATATAGGCCAATATATGATATGGTATATATACAATCACAATATACGAACATAAGATACTCATTATACTGGCCTGTTCGGGATTTGAGATACATCAATTTTTAAAAAATTCAACTTCATGTCAAGTGAGTTAGTGCAATTTTTTTTTTTTTTTTTTTTTTGAATAGTGTGTTTTGTGATAAATTAGTCTGAAGCAATGCTTGACAGAGGCGGTCAAAAATAATATAAAATATTAAAGCTTTGTATAAGTAATGGTGTCTCGTGTTATGTTTATTTTTATGTTTTTTTTTTTGTATTTATATTATTAATTTTTTAAATATTATTGATTTAATACATTTCCTTTTTATACAATGTCATTCTTTAGTAATTACTTATAAAAAATAATAATTAAGAGAAGTAATTGCTTTTTAATTTGTTTTGTAGAAATCTATTAAAAGGAGCTTATGATCACCCCTATTTGACTATTTAAAAAAAAAAGGGGAAATAAGTCATGGAAGTGGTTTGAACATTTGCTTATATTTGATAAGTTTAATTGTAGCAGAAAGACCCGGCTTTCACAGTGGTTTAAAAGCAACGCGAAAAAGAATATACAAGAGCGTGGGGTGGTGTCTATAGAATAAAGATAATCCAACCGCAGCTACGGTAATGTTTTACAAAACAACCAAAAGTCAAAAATAAAATAAAATTTAATTTTTTTTAACTATAATTTTTTTTTATTATTGTCGGCTCTGGGCCCCTAAATGGCGTGGGCCCCCCCCCCCCGCATTGCGGGGTCTGGCGGCACTGTAGTTCCGCCCCTGATTGCTAGGGAAGTGGCATTTAGCGCAGGAAATTTAGAGGATAGGTAGGGTATAATAAATGGTGGGGTTAGGAAAGTTAAGGGGTCCATTCTCTAATAGGCAGTCTATGTCTCTTTCGTACTTTCGTGTTGGTTTATTGTCGAGCCTGTCCTCACCTCACATCACAACAGTTGGCTGACGCTTACCGTGTAATGTTAAAATAAATAGCATGTAATTGAGTTAGTTTGAAGTGTGTTTTCATACAAGCCCAACGCATTGATTAAGGTTGTCGCAAAATGTAACATATATGTAACATATGTCAATGATGTCAATGAATTTTCATTAAAAAAAAGATGTCTAGTACAGTTTACGAAACTTACAAACTTCGCCGATACTTTTTTGGTGGGTAGGTGGGTAAGTGGGTAGGCGGGTAGGTGTGTAGGTGGAAAAGTGGGTAGGTGGGTAAGTGGGTAGGTAGGTAGGTTGGTGGGTAGATAGGTAAGTGTGTAGGTGGGTAGGTGGTTAGTAGGTAGGTAGGTAGGTGCGTCATGATGTGAAAAAATATTAAATTGTTATTTTGGTGCGAATGAATGTTGTTACGAGAGATACGACGAATGCATGTTTAATGACGCGGATGAAAAAGAGTGAAGTTTTGCCATAGGATCGGGTTGTTATGGTATGCAAGCAAGGTAGTTCGGACTAGGGAGAATGTGAAAAGTACTTCGTGTAATGTCGATAGTTTTATGTTTATTTATATGAGAATAGTATTTGAATAATTATTGACCAAGAAAATAATAGGCATTGTGTATTTTAAGCGATTATCGCCTGTATCATGGTGATAGAAATGCACATGGTAGTGGTACGCTTTAAATGGTAGTAGATAACGTGATCAAACACGACACTCTCACAGCAGCCCTAACAGTCATGTATAAATGTGCCATCTAGTCCATATAGGTCTTTGTGCTAAATTTCTCTTTTGCACATTTTTCGTTGTGTTTTTTCTGGTTGCGCATTTTTCTGTTTGTGCTTTTTTTCTGTTTGCGCTTTTTTCTGTGTGCGCTTTTTTCTGTTTGCACTTTTTTCCGTTTGCGCTTTTTTTCTGTTTGCGCTTTTTTCTGTGTGCGCTTTATTCTGTTTGCGCTTTTTTCTGTTAGCGCTTTTTTCCGTTTGCGCTTTTTTCCGTGTGCGCTTTTTTCTGTTTGCGCTTTTTTCCGTTTGCGCTTTTTTCTCTTTGCGCTTTTTTTCCGTTTGCGCTTTTTTCCGTTTGCGCTTTTTTCTGTGTGCGCTTTTTTCTGTTTGCGCTTATTTCTCTTTGCACTTTTTTTCTGTGTGCGCTTTTTTCTCTTTGCGCTTTTTTCCGTTTGCGCTTTTTTCCGTTTGCGCTTTTTTCTGTGTGCGCTTTTTTTCTGTTTGCGCTTTTTTTTCTTTGCGCTTTTTTCTGTGTGCGCTTTTTTTACTTTCTCGTATATACGAAGTATAGAGAAAGTCTTGTAATCGTGCAAAAAAAAAAAATCGAGATTTTTGCAAATCTCGACGTTTTGCATCTCACTGATACGGAAAAACATAATTTTGCAATCTTGTCCGTATGTCTGTGTGTCTGTGTGTGTGTCTGTGTGTGTGTGTGTCCGTGTGTAAACACGATAACTTGAGTACCGTTACAGCTAGGTTGATGAAATTTCATATATAAGTATTTTATCAAAATCGTAGATCCGTATCAACTTTTGAGCGATTTCTGACAACCGGAAGTGGTACTTTTTCTACTTTGAATTTTTCAAAAGCCTATAACTTGAGTACTATTTCAGATAGATAAATGAAATTTCACATGTAAGTAAAAGATCTAATTCTCTACCTTCTGTTAAATTTTGAGTAATTTCCGTTGACCGGAAGTAGTAATTTACGCTACTTCCGATTTCTCAAAAAACTAATGTAAATTTTTAAAGTAATAATAATATTGCGCACTATTATGCGCTTTTTTATTTCGCGTTCACTTGGTGTGCAATTAATTTGTCTACGAGATTTTATTCTATTTTTAAAACTTTAAGTATTTAAAATGGATTAAAAATCATGTCTATAGCCCGAGTTCCCATCCCCTGTTATTTTATATAAGAATATTCGAGAAAGTTTAGGGGAGATCACTCCCGGTTTATTTATCTTTGCGCTTTTTTCCGTGTGCGCTTTTTTCCGTTGCGCTTTTTTCTGTGTGCACTTTTTTTCCGTTGCGGTTCTTTCTGGGAACCATTTGTATTTATATTTTTTGCCTGATTAAAATAAGTCCTCTATACTCCGGATGTGTAGAAGGACTGAGGAGTAAAACGGTGAAAACTGTCAAAATTTCATGTTATTTTTGTGCACGATTACAATACTTTCTCTATACTTCGTATATAGTCTTGATCTAGATCTACGAGAAAGTAAAAAAAAATTATATTAAATTTCTAAATTATTTTCAGGCTTTTTAAAATGTATTTTTTTTATTTTTACGGCTACTTTAAATTTGATTCCAAAATCTAAACAGAAGTCATGTTGACCCGGGGTTTATACGTTTCACCCTGACCCTGTCGTGCAGTTATTAACATAACAGGTTGATTACACTACACTGTAAGTCACTGTAATATTACAATAGATAATAATTAATAATAAAAGATTGTTGATCTATATTAGATCTGTTATAGTTATGTTAAATGTTTTTAGTAACTTTATTAGTGGGATCATAATATACTTAAAACTATAGCGGCCTAGCCTAACTACTAACTAAGATACCACCGGTGTCCGATAAATCGCCGGCCGATAATAATAGATCTAGATTAGATCTAGACTAGATTCTAGAATCTAGACTCTTCCATAAAATAGTTGTGTTGGGTTGTTGTTAGTAGTATAGATCTGGACTAGAATCACTGATCCAGTAGTATTGTAATCTCGACCAGTGGCGTAGCGAGGTCGGGCGTCACCCGGTGCGGCACTTAATGGTGTCAACCCCCCAGAGGCGTAGCGACCCTTCCCAAACTTTCAAATTTTCGATTTGCACCCCCCCCCCCTCAAACTTTCGATTTGCACCACCCCCCCCCCCCCCTCAAATTTTTCTCTATGTGCTCTTTTGTGCCAACTATAGTAGTACAAGATCTACCAACTAGATCTAGATCTAGTAACTAATCAGAGGCTCATGGAGGGTGGGTGCAGTGACACCATTTAGGGGGGTGACACCATGGCAAAATAAGGCAAAATGTACAAAAGAAAAAGGCATTTTTGCCAGTTCCATTGATAATTAATTAAACTTAAGCTCAAATCAACAATTATTACAACGACGACACCATGACTAAATGTGCTAATTATAGATTGTAGAGAAAACAATGCTACATCCATCCAACTGTATTATTAACTGTATTATTATTATTAAAGCTAATACATGTATTTATTTATTTATTTATATTCATTGATATATATATATATATATATATATATATATATATATATATATATATATATATATATATATAAACTTTGTTTCTTGGTGAGGGTAGCAGGTGACACCACAAAATGCCGCACCCGCTGACATCCGACCTAGCAGCACCGCTGCCACTTATAGTTAGTAATGCCGCCTATACTATGCTGTAGCTATAGATCTCTAGATTCTAATAAATTCTATATTTCAGATCTAGACCTTGGGCCTAATGAATTCTGCTCAGCCATGTCCACCTCCTATAGTCAAGGAAGAAATTGACCTACCAAACGGATACAGAACAAAATTGGCATTTCTGCTTCATAATGTCATGACAGAAGAAGTAAATTGGCCTTTTATTATAATACACTTACTACTGATTTTGAATTAAGTATTCTAGATCTAGTTAAAACATACATGCATAATCTATTCTATAGCCTAATATTTGATATTAACACTAATAATAATATATTTGGCCTCCATAAAATATATTCTATGTTTGAATCCCTAGTTATATATTTTTACTAAAAAGTCAGGGTCTTACAATATCTTTAAATTTAGAACTACCTAAATTCCTTTGTAAAAACAATAGGTAGGTTTATGTAATTTAGAAAATTAAAAATTATTGTTACCAAATTCAAATATGATAAAAAAACTTAATTTAATAGCTTCAGAAACATTTAAACAAGTTGATTGTGGAGAGAGTGTGGCACAGCATATTATAAACTTAATATTTTTGGGTTTCATAATAGAATCAATCAAGACTTTTAAAATCAATAAACTTTTAAATGCAATTATTCAAATTATTTACCTGAAAAATATAGCAAAAAGTTAATATTAGTCCTGATTAAAAATCCAAAGTTTACATTTCAAACATGATATAGATCTAGCATAAAAACTGTTAAAAGTAAATAAAAAAAATTCATAGCCTTTATCATTAAAGTTAAAGTGTAAGCCTGTAGCATACGCAGGGGGGAGCAGGGGGAGCTGCCGCTCCCCCTCTGGCCATTTTCAGCCAAGTGGCGCCTTTTTGGAAACTTTTTAAACTCAAAGTTTTAAACAATGATATTTGTTAACAAATTTTTGGTCGGCACATCTATGTAAATCACAAGATTTCTTTTCATGCAGCAATTAAGCATTATTGTACTAGTTTAGTAGTGTCTACGTTTACAACACGTATTAACAGCTGCATCAGTTTACCATTCTAAAAATAACCATTACGATGCATTGCAATGTTTAAAAAACCTCTACGGGTAGTACCACTTGGCAAGAGGGGGTGTTAAGTTTAAGGCAACTGCATAATGTATTTGTTTACGAATAATTGAATTAGAAAATGTTATACATAATTACTTTATATATACAGTTTGAATCGTGTGATTAATTAAAATAAAAATTACAATACAGAAACAAATACAACTGATGTGGCACCTCTATTTAAATTTACTTATGAGCAAACTGCGTAGTGGTGGGGAAATTTTGACGTCATCATGATGAAGTAGTGGTATTCTTACAGATTGGGCGATAGTGATTACGATTACAAATTATACGAAACAGTTACAACCCCCCTCCCCCATGGACCCCTCTGTAAAAAAAAATATTGTCATAATACCACTGCTACTTATTTAAATCTATTTCTGTATTATATATTTGTGTAATATATATGTATGTTAAGAACAGTCATCTAAAAACTGACGCTATGTTCACTCAGAGTTGGTTATCTCCCCCCCCCCCCCCCCCCCCATCTCCACCACAATTGTGTAGAGCAACATTAATGTCACAACTAGGTATACACCGGGTTGGATAATTGACCTAAAGTGACCGGACAGTGGTAAATGAAGTTGACTTTAGCATTTATGATGACGATATATTAAATTAAAGTGAACGGACAGTGGTGAATGAAGTTGAACCCCCCCTCCCCCAACCCAACCCGAACTGATCTGTTAAGTACATGTTGAAAAACGGGTAATGATGTACCAAAGTACCATGCCGCCAGAAAATTAGCTTTTTAAACGTAAAACTCTGTGAATATTGTTTTTGCAATTACCAGTAAAAAGTTGTGTGATCAATACAGTGATCTAACCCATACCTATCACTATGTTAAAAAAATTATCTTTAAAGAACACAAAGAAGCAGTAGTTAATTAAAATATATGATCTGAACTAAAAGACCGATGTTTAGTTAAACGTACGCTGTTATTCCGAATGTTTTTCTATTATATTGAAAAGCATGCTTTTATACCAACTCTGATTTTAAAACTTTCATTATGCTGTAATACTTTAGCATTTATGATGAGGATATATTAAATTCTGATTATAGACAAAAACATTATGTAAACATGAATAGTGTTATAACAATTTCATTATAATATATATATATATTTATATTAAGATAGTGATTATTTCCCCTTTTTCACTTGTCTTAAATAATTTCCCAGGAATTATTATGTAAGAAATTTTTTTTACAAGAATTACAAAACAGATTGTGTTACGTTCATTGTTTTTGGTTGTAGTGTGTGTATATATATATTTTTTTGTTTAGATTGATACAATTTTTGTTTTGTCTGCCTACATTGTGTGTTTTTTCTTATTTCTCCAGAGTGCTACTTTCAATTAATTTTACATCATAGCGAAGTAACTACATAGGGCCTACAGCTTAATTATATATATATTATATATATATATATATATATATATATATATATATATATATATATATATATATATATATATATATATATATATATATATATATATATATATATATACACATATATATATATACATATACATATACATACATATATATATATATATATATATATATATATATATATATATATATATATATATATATATATATATATATATATATATATATAATACACGTATATAGAACGTGTTAAAAATTTGGCGCGTTTTTTGCTCTTTTCGCTCCCCCTACAAAGACCTGGATACGCCTCTGGTGTAAGCTCATTCTCAAATGACACTGATTTCTATTTTAATTAAAATATGATGTCAATAGTTTGTTGAAAAAACTTAGTTACATTTTTACTTTCAAGTTTTATGTATAAGCCACATTGGTTTAGCATGAAACGAGTTTTAGTGTTCACTCCTTTTATTTTTTAGGAATGCAAAAACTTTATTACCAAATCAGAAGAGGTTGGCTACGAGGAGGCTTTACTTAATATAGGTGGTGGAAGGTATGTTTTTGTTTTTAAAACAATTTGTTACTCATTGTTTAAGTATTTTGTTATTGACTTTAATAAAAAATTTGAATGAACTCCATTTCTGTTTTCATTTCATTATTCACTAAGGCCTACTCACAGCAGAAGTACTGACTTTTAGTAGCTGCTGCAATGTAATTAGATCACACATATGCACTAAAGTTACATGTTTCAAACTCCTCTCCCTCTATGCAGGCACTGAACTGGAAGGACTCTAGTGGTTACAAAGTAGGCTTACATTATGAATGTAAATAAGTAGGATGGAATGGCTGATTAATTTTTAAAAACATGAATTTTAAGATATAAGGGAGTTTCATTCTAAAATACACAATTGTATTTTGTATCATTCCAACAAATTAGATTTTTCTCAGTAAGGTAAAAAAGTTGTTTTATATTTTTGTGTAAAGCAAAGCTAGTTCTTCTCTAACTCTTAAGCTTTTGAAGGAGTAGGGGTTAGGTGTGCTGGGAAACAGATTTGAAAAGTATCAAAATCTACTTTGAGACCACAGTCTAAAATATTTACAATCATCCTACCTTAAATCTATACAAGACAGCAAGTTGGAATATTTTCTCATTCTTTTGACAACTAGATTTGCATCTGTCTTCTGTTTTTATCTTGGTACAAGTCAAAATATTTCACCACTATTTTGTTATACCACTTTTTCTAATATAAGTGATTACAGTTCTTTTATTTTTTACACATCTCATAATTGACTAGCAGACAAATAATGATGTCAGAAATTCGAAACAGTAAACGGTGTATTATAGATTCTTATGAATATGCTGCCGAGTTGTGGAAGAGAATCAAAGGATTTCTCCCTGATGATTTTGAAGGGAAAAAAATTTTGGGCCTTAATGAAAGGTAAAAAAAGAAATTAGACCTAAAATGTTGATTTCTTTGTGATATTTTAAACTTTTTATTGTAAAATAAAATAAAAAAGAATTTATTTTACGGTAAGAATAATTAAAAAATTATTATGTATGGTTCATGTAAATATTCAGCTGGTGTAAATTTCAGACTTCGATTTCTACGGTATGATCCTGGACATTATTTTAAAGAGCATCTAGATGGAGCCTATGTACGGGATAATGGTGAAGCTAGTGTCATCACCTTATTATTGTATTTAAATCAGGTTGGTTTATCTAGCAGGTCTGCTTATTTGAACAATTTTCTCTTTAAATTAATAAGAAAAGATGTTAATTCTATGATTTAATGCCATTTTTAAAAAAAAGTATTCAAAATTGTGAAAAACTAATTTTAAAAAGCAGTTAACTTTGTGTTTGGAAATCAACCAAAATTTGGGGATAGAACTATTTTGTTTTTGGTAAATTTCACTTTTTGGTCAATGGACTTAACCGAGGATAGTCTCATTCAATATTTTTAAAATCATGTATGATGTTATTAAAATAAATATGGTTATAAAAATTTGACTGTTTGATTTTTGTTGGACTTTACTAAAGATTCGATGTAGCTGATGTTTCAAAAACTATTTAAATGTTTTCATTCATCACAGAAATTGGGGAAAAAAATAGCCAAACTAGGTCAAGGGTTTTAAGAAAATTGATTTTTAAAAACATTGTATCTGAGTACAAATAACTATCAGTTTTTTATAAAGTGGAATGAAAATAAATAGAAATATAGCCTTAACTCAAAAATTATTTTCAATGGGTTAAGACAAAGTTATTAAACAAGCCTCCCCCTTAATTTGCACATCGCAGCTTAGTGTAAAAATGCGATTCAATCTGAGTTTTCTTTAATGTCTGAAATAATACAGAAATCAAACATATACAGTTTAAAAGGTTGTTCTTTCTTCTTCTTCTACGTTCTAAATTTTAGTGTTGAAAGGGATCCCCTCAAATACAATTAAGTATATGTGACAACTGGTTATGGGCCATTGAGGCCATTGACTCCGAGTTCAGCCTGCTTTTCTTTTTGGATTAGCTTCCATAGCCTTTGTCCAACCAAGAACAAACCACAAAGCAGAAGTTGTTTGATTTTGGAGTTGTCTCTCCTAGAAGAGTCGCTGTCCCCAGCTAACGAGCCTCATCTGGCAGTGGGTTCGAACTCGAGACTTTTCAGTTTAGCAACTTTTTTTAAGCTTTTTAACATGTTAACATAAACACAAAAAAAAGCATGCAAAAAATAGTGTTGAACATGCAATAGGTAGGGAAAAGGCGATTAGTCAGATTTACTCAGCAGCGGCATTGGCTTAGCTAATTACTTGGTGCTGTGGTGTTTTTACTTTCTCGTATATACGTATTATAGAGAAAGTATTGTAATCGTGCAAAAAAAAAAAAATCGAGATTTTTACAAATCTCGACGTTTTACACCTCACTGATACGGAAAAACATAATTTTGCAATCTTGTCCGTATGTCTGTGTGTGTGTGTGTCTGTCCGTGTGTGTGTCTGTCCGTGTGTAAACACGATAACTTGAGTACCGTTACAGCTAGGTTGATGAAATTTCATATATAAGTATTTTATCAAAATCGTAGATCCGTATCAACTTTTGAGCGATTTCCGATAACCGGAAGTGGTACTTTTCCTACTTTGAATTTTTTAAAAGCCTATAACTTGAGTACTATTTCAGATAGATAAATGAAATTTCACATGTAAGTAAAAGATCTAATTCTCTATCTTCTGTTAAATTTTGAGTAATTTCCGTTGACTGGAAGTAGTAATTTACGCTACTTCCGATTTCTCAAAAAACTAATGTAAATTTTAAAACTACTAATAATATTGCGCACTATTATGCGCTTTTTTTATTTGCGTTCACTTGGTGTGCAATTAATTTGTCTACGAGATTTTATTCTATTTTTAAAACTTTAAGTATTTAAAATGGATTAAAAATCATGTCTATAGCCCGAGTTTCCATCCCCTGTTATTTTATATAAGAATATTCGAGAAAGTTTAGGGGAGATCACTCCCGGTTTATTACTTTCTCGTATACGAAGTATAGATTAAGTATTGTATCTCGACGTTTTACACCTCCCTGAGTCGGAAAAACATAGTTTTGCAATCTTGTCCATATGTCTGTGAGTGTATTTGCGCATGTGTGTGTGTCTGTGTGTCTGTGAACATGATAACTTGAGTATAGTACAGCTAGGTTGATGAAATTTCATATATAAGTATTATATCAAATTTGAAGTTTCGTATTAACTTTTCAGCAATTTCCGGTAACCGGAAGTGGCACTTATTCTACTTTCATTTTTTAAAAGCTACTAACTTGAGTACTGGTTCAGATAGATAAATGAAATTTCACATTTAATTAAAAAATTTAACTCTCTGATTTTTTGTCAAATTTTGAGTAATTTCAGTTGACCGGAGGTAGTAATTTACGTTATTTCCGATTTCTCAAAAAACGCATTTAAATTTATAAAATACTAATAATATTCCGCACTATTATACACAGACTATTTGGCACAGATTCTATTCTATTTTAAAAAGTTAAAGTATTTAAAAAATGGATTAAAAATCATGTCCAATCTATATCCCGAGTTGCTATCCTCCGTAGTGTTATATAAGAATATTCGAGAAAGTTTAGGGGAGATCACTCCCGGTTTATTTGAGTGTGTAATCTCAATGAGTGAATATCACTTTTAAAATGTAGAATAACCATGTGTGATTGGGAACAGTGGACTTCTAAATGGTAACTTGAATGTAGGTTGATATGCAAAAAAACAATTGTATGCTTTCATTTTTAATTATTTTTTTAATTAATCAGCCACTTAGAATATTGAAAAATCTTAAAATGTCATTGTTTTGTTGTTAAAGCTTTTTTTAAAATTGTGTTTCAAATTCATTTCAGGGATTTGAAGGTGGTGCAACAACATTTTTAGGAATAAACAATGAACGAATTTCTGTTGTACCAAAAACAGGTTTGCAGATTACTATTTTCAATTTTGCTATTAGTTCTTTTATTAAACAATTGTTAAAAATCATTTCAAGATTCTTTAAACAAATCAATGTGAAATAATATATTAGAACCATAATGGGGCTCTTGGTTTGTGTGAGCTTACTTTGATTTCTACCCAGATATGGGTAGCTTAAAACTGAAAGCATTTTATTATGTTGGGGGGGAGGGGGGTGTCACCTATTTCAATTTGTCATCCCTTCATTCAGACTCCCACCCACCCCATGTGGATGCCGAGGGAAATGAGTAATGTATGGATAAAAAGGAGAATTCAATTGGTGACAATAGCTTTAACAGAATTTTTAATAACTGAATTATTATTTATTCATTTTAAGTTATTAAAAAACCTCAGTGTGTGAAATTGAGTATCAACAAAAAAATAATTATTGAAAACAAGTTATCAACTTTACAGAGCTGCCATACTTGAGCTAACATACAGAAAAGATTTTATTTTTTATGTTTTAAAAACTGTCAAACAAAACATTTTTAACAAGTCCACTGCTTTTTGTAAAATATTTCATTAAACCACTTAAAAATGTCCTCCAGGCTCTGTACTTATCTTTCAACATGATGTTAGACATGAAGGATCACTCCTGGTAAAAGGCAGAAAATACACAGTGAGGACTGATGTTATGGCATCTGCTACCTAGAGTTTGTCAAAGGGTGTCTGTTTTGTTTTGTAAGATTGTATATTCTTTTAACAAATGTCTTTCAAATTGGTGCTCATGAAAGTGATTATATTTAAGATTTATAATCTAGTGTCATGGTGTGAATGCATTGAAGAAGTGATGATGTCAACAAATGTTAACTAAGGGATTAACCATGAATTGTTGAATAGTGGGCAACTTAATACAACAAACTCAACCAGTCCAATACAGAATGCATGAATACAATATACATCAGAAGCTGACACTACCAAACAAGATAATGTGTGTTAAAATAATGTTAAAATCCTACAGCTAATCAACCAGCAGTCTTGATTACCACGGAACACAAAAGCATATTCCACCTTTCTCTGCCTCACATTTCACCTTTCTCTGCCTCACATTTCACCTTTCTCTGCCTCACATTTCACCTTTCTCTGCCTCACTTTTCACCTTTCTCTGCCTCACATTTCACCTTTCTCTGCCTCACTTTTCACCTTTCTCTGCCTCACATTTCACCTTTCTCTGCCTCACAGTCATGGAAACTAAATAATACCTGGGTGAAAGGGACAAGCCAGATCAATACATACATTAGACTTTGAAATTAACTGTTGCACCATCCTATACAGTAAAAGTAATAACAGCAATAGTATAAGCCAGTGGTCCATGTACATGGAGGGCTAGGTTACTCCCCTTGGTCTCAAGTTAGACATTTTTTACTTGATACTTTAAAGTGTTAAACTATTACAGAAAGGTGCTGGTGAAATATGCATGATGCCTCTCTTCACCAGGGGAACTAACCTTAGCAATCACCCCCACATTCTGCCTGCTGTTGAATAGTTTTCTGTACTCTGTTAATCACCTGGTCTCTGGAGCACAAGTATTGCTTTGACTCCCTAAAGTTGTTGCAGACTAGACTTCTTGTGTTACATTGCTAGAGCTATATTGTCTGGTGTGCCAAGTTTCTACCAAAGATCTTTTGTAACAGTTCACATTGATTAATAGTCTTTTATATAACCATCCTCTTCAACTTGAAACAAGAAACTAATAGAAACCATTACAACATTCTACACCACTTTCCAAATATAAACCTTCAGGATATTTAAAGTATTTAAAATTACTACATCTGAATTACATATATTTTAAATGTCTATATCAGGATTGAAAACTATTACATTCTTTATGTATTGTATTTTCAAGATTTTTCATTCAGTACTGATTGAATATTCTATTTCTTAAATCAGTTTGTGCATTATGGCGTCATGTAAGCATTACTTAACTCAGGATTGACTTTTTACTTTCTCATACATTGAGTATAGAGGAAATATTGTTGTAGCCCTAACAAACTGTTTTACACCTACTTGAGTCAGAAAACTTAGTTGTCTGTGCTTGTTTGTGTGTATGTGAAACCATTTCAGTTAGGTTAACTAAATTTCACATGTAAGTGTTACAGCAAATTAGTAGTTATATACTAACTTCTGAGCATTTTGTGATACTTTATCGACTTTCAGTTTCTTAAAAGCTGATGACTTAAGTACCGTTTCAGTTAGGTGGTAAAAATTTCACAGGTTCTTTCAAGTTTCAAACAATTTCCTGTAATTGCAAGTGGTATTTTAATCTATTTCCAAAGGAACATGATAACTTAGTACTGTTTAAGTTAGATAGATGAAAGTTCATAGTTAAAGAACTTATAATTAGATTACTTTTAATTTTTGCGTAACCTCTGACAACCTGTGGTTCCATCTCAATCTTTTATATTTTTATAGCCCAAGTGCAGTGTAAGTATAATTCCAACCCTTACTGTTATAAAATACAAGAAAGTTTGTTGTAAAAAAGGGTTGGACTCAAAGAAAAAATCCCTATCCTTTCAACCCCTCTATGCAAGGGCAAAATCTAGTGTTGTCCCTTTTTTAAGCCACCTTGTGATATGAACAAAAGATTCATATTTGTTTTAAATGTAGAAATAACTTCTCACTTTCAATTTCCTTAAGTACTTTATTACTTATTGTTCACTAAATGGCTTGAAATTATGATACACAATCCATTATTCTAATTAATAACTTAATAATTTAATAACTTTTTAAAATTTATTCCTAAACTAAAAAACGACTATTTCTTGACCCCCTAAACTGACTCATTGCAACATTTCTCATTCATCTATTCATTCAATCCCATTATGTATTATAACTATGTAATAATTATATTACTATATTTTACTGATATAATTTCTTTATTCCTAAATTTTAAATGCTATGTTTTTTACTACTCAATTTTTTTTTTTATTAAAATGTTTTTTTTAAAAAAAAAGGCCAATGTGATAAAAAGTCTACTGTTATTACCGTTATTAAATAAAGTTATTATTATTTTTATTCCTATTTATTTTACTACCAGAGACTGCCTTGCCCACCAAAAGTGCTGAGGTTTTTCTTGAAAAGATGAAAATAATTACTATTACAGTATCTGTTTAATTTTATGTGCTTAAACTGTATTATGTGCTTATGAATTTTTTAACATGCTTATTTCCTATAAAAATATGCCTAAATATGGTCTTTTAAATTTTACGTCTCGTCCATGTTTTGAGATTTTCTCAACATTAATATTTTTTATAAATTATAATTTAATAGTATTATAATTAAACAACTTTATAGAAATGAATCAAAGATACGTTTTGATTGTGTTACTTAAGAATATTAACATTTCTTGCACTCAAAGCCTTTAACACAATTCATTATTTTGTTATAATGCCTGTATCATGCTGCATTACTGTTTTTTAAATTTAAATGAGTAGAGTAATAAAACTCAAGGATTTCAATTTATAAGGCTTACTGCCTAGCTTTGCATAATGTTTGGATAAAGATGCTAAAAACTATAATCCGTACCATATTGTTAAACAACAATCTTTCACATGACACGTGTCCATACACTTTTTGTTACATGCAGTGCCAGTGTTACTGTTGTGAACATGCCAGCTCACAGAATGTCTGCAGCAAAGTGTAACAGGACAGAAAAAAGCAGCCAACAGATAAAAAAATTATCAATTACAAATTTTTTAAAAGCTTGTTGAAATATTGATGAAATATTCTCGATGGAACATTGAGCTTATTCTACACTTTCCATTCTATAAAATGTGTAGGCTGAGTACAAAGTCCTATCCATTATCTGTTCTGTCAGCCCATGTTCAGGCACTCAATAGAAGCCTGGTTTGCACTTTGACAGTAAAAAACATGAATAGAAACAGGTCTTCTCACTTCTTTCCATTTCTTGACTTAGTGGATCCTTTAAACTTAACACCTTTATTTTTAAGTTCCTACATTCAAAGATTCTTCAGATGAACACCTTCCACAGATTTTAACGAACACAGTTAAAAAGATTTCAATAGTTTTTATTTTCTTTAAGGCAATAACCCAAAGTAACTTTTACTTGGCCAATATGATATATACAATATATCTAAACTCATTCATTGAGATGTGCAAAAAAAAATAATGACTCATGCAATATTCATACATGCAAGATACAGTTTGGCTACAAAATCAAAAGGCACTGAATATTAGCACAAATGTGAGTTGTTTTACATTGGTGATGTATTGTTAAGTACATTTGTAATAACACAGACTTGCAATGATTTCATTAACACTGGCACCACTGTGTATGTAAAAAAAAATTAGATAAAAAATATTGTTTATCACAATTATGTGGTTCAATGTACAACATACAATAGTTTTAACTGGCTTATTAAAAGAACAATTAAACATGGACAAAGTTATGAATGGAATAAATGAAAACCATTTGTTTAATCATAATAGAGATTTCACAAAAGTGAAAAACAGGCCAAAGTGTTACAAATAGGGTGACAGAATTTTAAATATCAGCCTGACATACCATAAAAAAATCCAAAACAAATAAAACTCCTTTCTCTAAGCTATTATGAAAACTATTAACAGAAGATGAATGTGATCAATTACAAACTACTTCATAATTTAAATAATGCAATCTGACATGAAAACCCACTATGACTACTATGAGCTATGGCAGTAATGATAAGTGCCAATATTCGGTCAAATTATGCTAAACTTTAAACTAAAATTTAACAAGAGATGGCACAAATATCCATTTAAGAAACTTGCTTATTAAAATATATTAGCATCTATTATTAACAGCAGTGTTTCTTCCAGACTTTTTTCTCCGGGGGGGGGGGGGGGGGGGCACTTGAAATTTTCGGGGGGCGGACACTGTTAAAAGTATATATTTTTTATATAAATTATATAAATTTCATTTTGTTCGGGGGGGGGGGGGGGGGGGGGGGGGTGGCAAAGCCTGGAGATGCCTGGAAGAAACTGATTAACAGTAAGTTGGTTATATTTTAAAAAAAAACACCACATAATACAATCATTTTGACGTAATTCCAATTTTACTTCCATAAGTTAAAATGTAACATTTCTTTTTATACATGCAGAATTAAATACACTTAAAAAATCTTTTCAAACAAAAATGCAGAAATGAATCATGTCCGAAAAAATATGACCTGACAGACTGAAATGGGGAAAAAGTTTAAACTTTAAGTGAGGTGTATGCAGGTATGAGTGCTGTTCAGCCAACTGAAACATGTATTTATAAAACCTTTAAAATTACCTTGTAAATGGACATGTAAATAAAACAAATGTTTCTTTCTTTAGATTAAAAGTATACTTATTGATGTCTAAAATTTGAAGATATTCTGACTCACATATTACAGCTAATTAAGGAAAGTTTTGTTTTTTTGCTTCAGCACATTTAAAGGTTTTTTAAATGGTTTTTTAGAATCTTAAAATTGTAAAAATTTAAAAGTAAGTTAATATTTAAGCTTTAAAATCACTTATTTCCTTCTAATTGTTCTTAATTATGTAGTCATCACAACTATTTTCTTAAGACTTAAAGCATGATCAGTAGCTAGTAATAAATGAACTCTAAACAACAATAGTCTGCAGTCATTAAAATCCTTCTCAGCTCTGGTTAGGTAAACACATGTGACAGTTCAGGTGATCATTAACCAAGATGGATGCCTTTTCTTATTGAATATAGTAATTTTTTAATCAATTCTTATTAACTACAAAGCTTGAAAGAAAAAATTGTATCAGCAATTGGCCAAAATAGAGTATAGGATTTGACCACCAAATAAGGAAAAGAATGTAAAAATACAAAATTTCATTCAATTTTTTTACTCCCATTTATAAAACAAATGTCCAAGAACTGAGGAGAATGTTTAAAGAGGGTTTTCTGCAGGCTCAAGTTATGAACAAGTCTTGTTTAAGGCTAATGTTTTTAGGGCACAAGTGCCTTAGATTAAGTCAATGTGGAAGATGTTTGATTATCAACTATGTGAAGTAGATAATCAAACAATGGGGACGAATCATTATTTTAACAAAACAAGTGTAAACAATTTTGATTACAGAATTGCAGTAGGCTCTACTGAGAAATACAAACATCTCATACAAAAGGGAAAAAATGTTTATTAACAGAGTTTTCTATATTGTACGTCATTTGAAATTACATTTGTTATAGTGGATGAATAAATCATTATGGGCATGAGAACTTTGATAGTAAAACACAAAACCCTAGACACTCGTACAGAATAATTTTTATACTAAAAATCACTTCTATTAATATTGCAACTGTTCTGGATCAAACATGACATGGAGACTCATCTATATTTTCAACAAAAAAAAAATCACAAAAACTATTGTAGTAGATACATTGATGGCAAATATTTAAGTGCTAAGGGCACTGCTAAATAAAATAAAAATTTACAACAAAAACTAATGTAAATAATGTGTCAAGCTACTAGTGCTGTAAAGATGGTTGGAAACTCAAATATGTTATAAAGCATACAAAGAAAACAATGTGTGTTTGTTTAGATGTGACACGAATATTAATTTAAATACTTTCTTGTAACAAGGATCATCCTGGCATTATGAATTCTGTTGGTGAATAAAAAGGATTTTTAAAATAATAGGTAATGGTATGAAATCAACATGTTTAGAAAACATCCTAATTCAATAACATAAGTATCAGTTTATGAATAACATGAAAATGGTGTGTTTGATCACTGTTAATCTGCATCATATCATTTTTTGTGATAAAGCATATGTAGTTAATAATAACAATAATAATATGAACATCTAACGAATATCTACATATATGTAAATATATGTGTGTAATAAATATATACCTACATATACATATTATATATATATTATATATATATATATATATATATATATATATATATATATATATATATATATATATATATATATATATATATATATATGGATGAATAGCTAAAAAATAAACCATTATGGAAGCAGTTTCATGTACATATTTTGACTAAAACATTAAAATTCTAACTTAAGTTTACCTTTATGCATTATCATATCGATGTAGTGCATCTTCTAACTTGCTAGTTAACTGGAAAAAAATAACTTTTGTTATAAAACTATAAAAAGTGTCTACAAAAAATGATAATGGAGAGATAGAGGAACAGTGCGCTTTTTAAAAAAGTATGGTGATTGTTTCTTTGCTGGAAATGCTGTTAAATGCAGTTAAATGCTTTAAGCTTTCCTTCAAAAACCAAAAATACTGAAATTATGGTCAATATTTGACTTACTATCTAGGAAAACTCTCCAAAAAAAAACTCTTTTCAATACATAGAGATATTATAATAATAAGCAATAAGTTTTAGTTTCTGCACTTCTTGTATTTAAAAATAAGTGCAAATTTTGTAATTTGATAAAAAATAATTTGGTCAAATAAAATAATAGGCCTAATAAATTATGTAATGAAATTGCTGATATTTTAAAAATATTTTACCCAAAAATGTGTTTGAATTTTACTTTCATGATTTATAAGTCTTAGAAAATAAATTGTAGAAGACATACACACAAAAGAAAAGCATTGCTGACTGAGTCTATCAGTAGAATTTTACACAAGTGGGAAACTTTACAGTTACTATTGGCCATAAGCAATGTTGGAAGGTGGGAGACTTTACATAGTTACTTTTTGTATTTCCAAAAAAATTTTTTTTTTAAATTGTTAAAATTGGTTCATCAGTTTTATATTATTTTAAGGATGGGGTTGAAAATCTGCTAGTCTCTTCTTTAAATTTCCTGTAATTGTCTGCCTTGTTATCTCAAAAATAAAATGTCATCTTCCTTGCTTGTGACCACAACATTGTAGATGGCAAGGTGTTTAACAACTGATTGGCAAGGTGTTTAACATCTGATTGGCAAGGTGTTTAACAACTGATTGGCAAGGTGTTTAACAACTGATTGGCAAGGTGTTTAACATCTGATTGGCAAGGTGTTTAACAACTGATTGGCAAGGTGTTTAACAACTGATTGGCAAGGTGTTTAACAACTGATTGGCAAGGTGTTTAACAACTGATTGGCAAGGTGTTTAACAACTGATTGGCAAGGTGTTTAACAACTGATTGGCAAGGTGTTTAACAAATGATTGGCAAGTTGTTTAACAACTGATTGGCAAGGTGTTTAACAACTGATTGGCAAGGTGTTTAACATCTGATTGGCAAGGTGTTTAACAACTGATTGGCAAGGTGTTTAACATCTGATTGGCAAGGTGTTTAACAAATGATTTAAGTTTATTCTTGAGGTGTTTAACAAATGATTGGCAAGGTGTTTAAGCATACCTTTTTATAAAAATCAATTTGTTCCTTCAGGTAACTCTGCATCATAGACTTGTAATCAATAACCCTCTCATGTTGAAAATGATTCATCTCAGCCAGTGTCCCGTATGATATTGTGTCTGCACGACTCAAGACACTTTGTACCTCAGTCTCTTGCATTTTACCTTCCTCTTGTAATTTTAGGCACTCCTTAGCTTTTCCTATTGCTCCCTTACAAAAATATACAACAAAATACTGCATGCTCTGCACAACTGTCAAAGGACAACACATTTTACAACATTTTTATAACGGCACTGTTAGTTGTTAGATGTTTATTTTGGGGTTGGTTTATGTGACAACATTTTTAATCTTGTGCTGTAGCATTTTCTTTCACACTGTGCAAAAACTGATTGGTCAATCAAATTAATTTGAAGGTTACAATGTACAATAACAAAGGTAAATAACTAGATCACAATGATTAATCAGGTGAGTTGGTGTTCATGTCATTTGCTTCTTATAACTTAAAGTCATAATGGAGTCATTTCTATAAAAGTATATAGACATTATGTTTGGAGTGGGAATATGTGTTTGTTTAATGGTTATTTATCCAGTTACTGATATATTTTTATATTTCCTAAATACTAAAAAGTAAATTAATAAAACATAAAAATGTATATATATATATATATATATATATATATATATATATATATATATATATATATATATATACATAAATATAAATATAGGGCTCCCATACAATTTGTCAGGGGTCTAGTTTGTGACATTACTAAATCCCAAAGTAAACTCTATTAAGGAGGTAAGTTTTGCTGAGTTGTATAAATCAGAATGTCTCATCCAGGATGTTGGAGTTGTCTATGAAGAGGAATCAAAGTTAATGGTAAAAAGCTATAAATTGTACTAGGTTAGTCACCAATGTACTAGCACAAAGTAAATCAAATAAATACCTCGTGGACTTTCAAAGCATCAGGGTAGGTTTGTAACAATCCTTTATATTCATAAAAAGATTCAATCAAAGGATAGGCATCCCGGGGAGGCTGCAATAGTGCAAAGATCTTTGATATAAATACACATAGCAAACTTCTTGAGTTATTATAACTTTTGTCAATAATAAAGCTCTACAAAGTTTTGGAATTAAATGTTAGCCTTAGAACCTTTAATTGCAACTACATTACCTGTTTTGCAAACATTTCTCCAATATCATTAAAGGCATCTCCAGTGTAATCAATAGCAGCAGTCAGATTTCTAGAAGCTGGTTTGATTATATTGAAAAAACTTAGGCAGCTGTTAAGAAGACTGCATGTAATAAACAAATCGCTTTAAAACTCTTAGTAACTACCCATGTAATTTATTGATCTTGTTATTAGTTAACAAGTTCGGTACATAAGGTTCTTATCTTACGTTCAGCTAGCACATGAGCAATTAGAGTAAACCTTGCCAGATGGTAACTAAATGTTGGAATGTTGTAAGAACTTACCAGGATTTGTATCCATGTTAAAAGTTTGTGCCAGTTGTTTATAAGAAGCACCAATTCTGCCATATTCTCTTTTGAAAGCTAAAATTTTAAATGTAACAGGAAAAACAACGGCTAAGGAAATGAAACCTAACAACTAAAATTCTTGTACTTTATTAAAATTAAAAATATAACCAATCAGTAGAAAGATTCAGACATAATTTGAAATACTAGAAATGTTAAATATAGCAAAAATGCTGTTAAAATACTCACGCCCAATTTGTTTTTTAGCATAATCTTGGTGAACTGTGATTAATGTCTTTATATTCTCTGTCATACTCAAGACAAATTTACAAAATAATTCCATTTTAGGTTCACTGCAGATGGAAAAAAAAGTCTAAAGAATATCATAAATAAACTAAAATTAAACCTAAATTTTAAGTGAAATGCTATATTGTTTACCTAGGAAGCTACACTCCCCTCGCCCTTAAATGGTCATAAGCACCCAGATAAATCAGCTTCTGTCATTTACCACCCTGTGTAATTAACCCACTGCACAATACATATTATACCAATACCTGTCCCTGTCTTTCACCATAGCTATCTCCTAACCTTAACCCTGTTCCTAACCTTATACAAAACCTTCATCCTATCCCTATTTATAACATCCTATCCTTAACCCTACCATAACCCTTACCCGTGTGTAATTGTCATGGGGCAATTGATCAGGGGATAATGATGTTGGGTTAAATAAAGGGAGGGGAGTAATGTCATGCTCACTTTTTACCCACCTCCTATCAGATTGTGTAGCAATACATGACATCACAAATAGGTTAAATAAAGGGAGGGGAGTAATATCATGCTCACTTTTTACCCACCTCCTATCAGAATGTGTAGCAATACATGACATCACAAATAGGTTAAATAAAGGGAGGGGAGTAATATCATGCTCACTTTTTACCCACCTCCTATCAGATTGTGTAGCAATACATGACATCACGATAGGCCACAAAACCTCTAAATAATTGTTTCGTGTTGCAACACTTCTCTTCCCCCCCCCTCCCCACACACACAAGTAAAGTACCGTTTCAAATCTTATAGTCTATGGGGCAGGTGAAGTAGAGAGCACCTGTTTTGGTAGCCTTTACATATGAAGGCCATCTGCCTTTTATTCCCAAAAGTGACTCAGGTACCCATTAGAGCTTGGTGGACATTGTACACTTGAGCCAGGGATCTGAACTCAGAACTTTTGGGTTAGCAGTTAGCACTCTACCTTAGCACTCTACCTTACAACCAAAATAAACATTTTTTTTTAAATGTAGCAAGAGTTGTATTGTTTTAGAGGAGGCTCATGTTCTAATTTTATAACCTTATATATTTCGCAAAAAAAAAATAATAGTGTTATTTTCATTAATACTTTTGTAGCAATGGGAAAAAAACATTGCATATATAATTCATTAATTTCTCAAAGTCCTTAGATATGAAATAAATATGCATTAAATTTATGTAGGCTTGGATTGAAAATATATCAATTGTTTTGCATCTGAGGATTTTTAAAAATTAATTTAAATTACATTTTGCAATGTTATTACTTTAGCTTATGTAGTTTACGACTTACAAAAAAAATGTAGGTAAGATTAGCAATAAAAGAATAATTATGGTATGAGTTTAGTTTCTTTTGTGAGAGTTAATAAGGTTCTGGTTTTAGAGTAGGGGATCATTTTAAAGGTAGGGTTATAAGATACAACTTAAATGAGACAAAAATAATTAAGCTTGAATTATTATTGCTTTTAAAACTTAATATTCAGGGTTAAATCTATATGAAAAAGTCATTTATCTCGCATGTTGTTGCATTCATATTAAAAATAATCTTTTAACTAAACAAACATCCTTTATAAGCAGTTGGTTAGCTATTCATCTATATTGATTTTATTTGTATTAAAATTATTTTATTTTATAGTCAACCAACATCACAAAAGAACCAAAAACAAAGTTTACTCCATTAATTAATGTATAAATTTATTTAAATATGATAGCATGATCTAGTATACTAGCCATAATGCAAACAGTTCATTACTTTAGCACCTTGTTTAGATATCAATTTATAGTGATAAAGGGTAGATCATGCAGAGATGAAAAAAGAGTTAACATTACTTTTTAATGTTGCTAAAGTAAAACTTACACTTCTCGTAAATCTAACGCTTTAGTAGGTGGTTGTAAAACCTGGAAAAATTTTCCACCCTGAAATTGATCTTTTTCTGCGTTTCTTTTACCAACTTTCCATTTCTGAAGAAAAATAAGTTTAGTTTGTATTAAAACATCTAAATTGAATGGCATTCTAGTTCCCTGGCCCAAACTTCTTGAGAATGCTAAAACTAATAAAAACAACATTCTACTGTTGGTTGGATCTGATTAGGAAATTATGAAGCGTAAATAATAAACAAGAGTCCTACATAACATTTCTGAAACAAATTAGATTTTTATAAAGTAAATGGCTAGAAACTCCCCTTTCTCCCATATATTTCCTTATCTTTCAATTTATTTATCCCACAGTATATTGCATAGCACAGCTTTTCACATTTCTAATGCAATGGAGATACACAAGGTGGTCACTGTTGAGTCATTCAACATTCAGGTCCTGGAGTAGCAAAGAGGTGATTTTACTGCAGCATCTAACTGAATATTTCTCTCTGTCTCCTATTTGCTACACAATCAATGTCTCTAATATAATCCAAGTGTTTATCAATACTCTGAGTGTATTAAAAATCACCTTATCATCCGTGCATGTCAAAAAATGATGAAACACATCACTCCTAGATATGACAGGATGTCTGACCATTCGATTGACCCACGCTTGAAGTTGGCGCATTCTTTCTTGAATAAAATCTTCTTCATATCGACCTAAAGAGAATAAATCTGCATATTTTCTACATATACAAAAACAGAATGTGCCAAATCAACTTAAATAGATCCGCATACTTTCAATAACTAACACTGGATGATAAGTTCCAAATCAATTTGAACAAAATGAAGTTTTAAAAAGTTTAACGACAATAGTAAATTGCTCTAAAAATTTGTTTTCAATTACTCTATTTCCATACCTGTGACAGCTTTATCTGGCAATGGTGGGATAGGTATACAAACAAATTTGCACTCCAATCTCCCATGTAGCCAATCAAAATGCTTATACCTCCTGCTTACTATAATGTTACTAAACTGAAAATGTAAACAAAACAGTACTTATGTAATAATATTTTAACATAATCCTGCAATTATTATCTCATTTTATAAGCTTTTATAAAGTTCAGAATGTCAATTTGTTTTTTTTTGTTTGTTTGTGGGTTGTGGCAAGCCTGGTAGCTTCTTCTTCGTTCTTAATTCTTGTGTTGGAAGAGACTCCCTCCACATAATTAGGTATTATGTGTCAACTTGTTATGCCTCATATAGGTCATTGACTCCAATTTCAGCCTGCTTTTCTTTTTCCATTTGCTTTGCCCAACCAAGAACAAACTACAAGGCAGCAGTTGTTTGATTTTAGAGTTGCCTTTCCTAGACGAGTAGCTGCCCACAATTGTATCTCAATTTTAACACATTTATAATGCAGTTAAACTTTCAAGATATCTTCTGAGTTATTGTTCAACGACAATGCAAGCATATCTAATTTATAATCTACTTAGATAGACAATTAGTCATTATAATTAAATGTTAAAATTTATAAATTTAGTAAGAATAGAGAAGATAAAAACAGAATGAATCTCAAGCAAGAGACAACTAAGACAATGTGATAAATATTTACACCTAGGGAATAAAGTTGTGTCGAGACTTGCAGATGGCCTTGAGTAGTAGAGGAAGTACATACTCTAGATTACATAGCATGCTGGAAAGAAAAGACTTTGTACAATAGTTAAAAGACTTACTGAGGGCTGAAGATGATATGCTATGTAACTCTTTAAACCTTTCATTTTGCTTTCTTTCTTTGGTGATGTGACTGCACAGGTGAAAGCACTGTCTTCTTTTAACCACATAGGACCATCAGCAGTTTCCTGGATGCCAAAGAAAACATGAGGGATGATTAGAATTCATTTAAAATGGTTTTTCTTGTAATGATCTATATATATAATTCTCTACATGGGAACCATGCAGGACACCACCACTAACACGTACACGAGCCATGCTGCCCCCTCCCTTGCACTCTAATTATATTGCTACCACCCCCCGCCCCCACCTGTTTGGTGAGCTGTGGTTCATGCCAAATGTTTACAATCGTAGAGCAGGGTCGAATTGGTGACGGATATTAGGGGCAGATAACTTAGTTTTTAAACTATTTAAAACTAAGGGGAGGTAATAACAAGTTCTGCTTGAGCTTTTCATTGTCATATGTAAACTGTTGTCATGGATGGCTGCTTTGGGGGGGGGGGGGGGGGAAGGAGGATAATCGTCCTTTACGAGCTACTGATAGTGTTTTTAAAGCAAAATATTTTCACTGGCAGCATTGGTAGTGTCGAATTCACACATTATGAATCACTGAAAAGTAGAAAATAAAACAAATAGCGGGTCAGCTCGTATTTTATATTTTATCACAAGTCAAACAACTTGGAAGAAGTTGTTGAATTATATGAATTTGAATTGTATACAGTTTTTCATCATTTTACACATACCATTGCTATAAGCAGTTTCAGCTAAAGCTGTAACAAGATGGTTTAAATGAAGCTCAAAATAAGCTGCATACTTCCTTAAAAATCCCAATCACCCAAAGCACAAATTTGCAAGCCAGCCTCTTCCCCTAATTAGTTTACTCTCAGCATTGCATACAAGAATCACATGGCACCAATTCTCTCTTTCTTTCCTAATGTTTCACAAGTGCCTACTAATCAGCTTCTTTGACTGCTTATATAATTATTGATTCTCTTCAGAGACACTAAGCCACAGGATAAAGTTAGAGAGCTCAAACTTACAATTATTTTGATTCGCTCACTATCATTCACTTTCTCAACAGCCTGACCCATCAGGAAAGCTTCCCCACCAGATTTAGCAAAATGGGAAAACCTAAAAAAAGGGAGGAAGAAGTGCCAAAGGTGAAATAATTATTGAACCAAGACCTCTATATAACACTGAATGACATTACTAGCTTACATGTTAGTATCTGAGCTAAGAATGACATACCTGCTAAAACTGCTTTTGACAGTTCCATATTTAGACATTTCTGTACCAGGAGATATTTTCTTACCCTCTCGTTTAGGAACTGCAAGTCCAAAGTTTCCTTGCCCCCCTAAATCCTGAATCAATCAATATAAGCATTTCTCATTGTTTTAAGTGGTTTTAGGAATACTACTTCAAATCATGTTATTGTTTCTGTATGAAAAAACATTTGAGAAAAGGCAATAATAAAATTGTACTTTGAAGAATCATAAATTGTACTTTGTATAATTAACTCTAATTAAAATGTTTATAATCTGTCAAGTTTACTTGTGTAGTCCCTGTTGTACTATTGCTAGATTCCCCATCATCATCATCCCATTCATCATCATCCCAATCATCAAAGCTCTGTTGTTGACTCAATCCTGGTGGTGAGCCTGAAAATCCATTAGAAGGATATAGAGGAGGAGCTGATGGTAAACTGCTAGTGACAACTGGGGGCGGTGGAGGTGGAAACTCTGGTTCTGGTACTGACACAATCTGCAAAAAACAAATGTTAACAACATCCAAAAATGATCAAATAATCTGTAATAACTAAATCAGGTTTCTTAAACTTATAGAGAAAAGAGGGAGGCTTCTCACAAGAATCCAGAACTGGACCAATTTATTGTGAGAGAGGCCAACAACATATAGACGTACAAGAAATTGAAGCACCTCTTAATTAATTATAAATGTTGCTCCTCAGAAAAGAAAAATGCACAATAAATGGCTTTTATTGTTTTTTTAAATTGTTTTTTTATGCAATAGCTGCAAGAACAAATCTTGATGCTGTATTATCATGTGTTTGTTGTTGTAAGAAACAAAAGCACCTACTTCAATATAGGTTTCAGGAACCAGCCCATGTTTACCATCAGCACTTCTTGCTTCCCACCAGCCATCACCTATATCCTAGAAAATAGAAATGTAACAGATATGTGTTAATAAGCATGTATTGATTTATTGGCATAAAAGTAACAAAGTATACAGAATAATGTGTGAGGATGACAACAAAGGATTCAAACTTCATTATTTACCAACATTAAAGGGAAGATGATATGCCTGGGTGCTCC
Source organism: Physella acuta (assembly GCF_028476545.2). Taxonomy (NCBI): domain Eukaryota; kingdom Metazoa; phylum Mollusca; class Gastropoda; family Physidae; genus Physella; species Physella acuta. The sequence continues at coordinate 213,517 of NW_026732181.1, read as the reverse complement.
AGGTCACCTGACATATGGAACACAAAGACCACACCTATTGCAGTTTGACAGTTGAATCAAAAGTGCTCCCCCTGGGCAGCCTGCCCAATCAAACTCTTATAGTAGCCCACAGTACACTTAGTGTATGGAGCTCTTTTAAACAAACCCAAGTGTTAAAGTTCTCAAGGGGGAGGCTGGGGCACACCGGGTCAATTTACTGCCAGGATGCAGTTGGATGCACCTGATGCAGTTCGGCCATTGAATCAAGTAATACCCTTGTGCAGGACATCCAAACAATGTATCCCAGCTTCTAACGTAGCTGCTGAGGTACTCTGGGTGCTAAACTACACCCTAATGTCAGGGCTCCACCACTAAGAAATTAAAAATTTTATCAAAGAAACCTTCTAAGGAGTATTCTCAACAACTTCCCAAAGTTTTAAGATCAGATGAAAAGTTTAGTATTGCATTAAGGACAACAGACAAGCATATTTTCATTCTTACACGCTTTTATTGAACTCGTTTTTTGTGCTTTTATCTGTTGTGATTTTTTCATCATAGTTCAAAATTGGTGAGCCAAATTTGGACCACTTCTACCTGACCGATTTCTTTCAAACTTTCTGTATAGGTCAAGACCGGTGACAATGCAATGTGACATGAAAATCAACCTTATTGGATGCTTAAGTAAGTTTTTAAGAGTTAACTAATGTCTCCTATGTAAAGTATTAATTTTAACGCACTACTATAGGCTCATTTTTTGTGTTCATTAAGTGTTTTTAGAGATGCAATTCTTTTGTGTTAAAACTTTAACCGTATTAAAAACAAAATGATTAAAAACTTTTTTAACAACAAGCTTTTGCATAATTATTAAACTAAAAGAAAGTCAGTGATATAAAATATAAATATATAATAATGAATGAATATTTACATAAATAAAATGAAAAGTAGTGGATCACTATATAATGCATTGAATACCTTTTCTAAAATATCTAAGGTACATTTTTCAGGATTTAGCTGGAAATACATAAAAAGAATGGTTTATGTAGGTAAATGAGGCATGTCTCCCAGGTAATCCGCTGACCAGTGTTAAGAGAGGCATAGGTGTAGCTAGGGGAGGGCAGGTGGGGTTGTCGCCCACAGCGGGGGGGGGGGGGGGTGGTGGCCGTAGAGGATGACTATAGTTTGCCCTGGGTGCCTCTGAAAAGAGGGTGAATTTTAAAATTTGCTAAAGAATTTTTTTTTTAATGCCTTAATAAAACTGGACCAACTGAAATGTCATCATCCCACTTGCAGGCCAACTTTTTTCAAATAGGCAATAGCAATTTAGTAAGTGCTCAAAGCCAGGTTTTCTAAACAACAAATGAACAGGACTGGATAAATCTGGGTGAAGTGTTCCATAGGAGAGAATTAATTGTGTAAGAGCATAGGAATGCCATTCACCTGATTTAAAAAAAAAAAAAAAAAAAAAAAAAAAAAAAAAAAAAATACGAAGGTACGTATTCAGCAAATGACGTTCTTCAATAGAAAATACTTATCAAACATACATAGCCAACAGAATTCTCCCTCCCTTTGATACCCCCATTGGTTAAATGTCCTGATGCCTGTAACCCCCCCCCCCCCCCCCCATCATCATATACGGCAATGCTCATCAGCACTTAAGTTGAATAGGACGTGGTGCAGAAAAAAATTTCACCCGCCCCCTGACCTAGTTATTTATAAATCAGGACACGGTATGACGAATCCAGTCACGCCCCTTTAGTCACTGCAAGTTGACGTGCAAAACAGAACACACGTCGAGAAATGTCACAGCTAGACAGCACGAAGCTGGTTGTCCAACGTGCACGTAGTTTCACGTAATGAACGAATATACTACGTCGCTGTTACATAAACGTACAAATAATTGTGAGAAAGAATAACAGAATTAGTTATTGTTTACATGGCAAAACCTAAGAACATAGCAGAATATAGAATAAGCCAACATTTTACTAACAAAATAGAAAGTGCATGACTCGACGCATGCCATTCACTGACGGACGACGACTTTCAAGGTACGCGGATGCTGAAACCAACCATGTTAGAATTTTTAAAACACTAGAAGTACATTTTATAACAACTGAAGATTAAAGTAATTTAAAGTTATGGCACCCCGATAAGTTGCTCAAACCAAATTATGGTAGGCAGATGGCCCTAATATTTGTTATTACTATAAAACTACATTCATGTTTAAATGTCCTCTTGAATGCCACCTTAAGTGTCAAACATAAATAGGATGTTGGTTTTTTATCAACAGATGTGGGGGTGGTTCGTGCTTACGTAGAAGTGAGTAGCGGGGGGGGGGGGTGATCAACTTTTGTGGACGTGTCTGAAATGGGGAGGTGGGTTGAGTATGCGTCCACATCTTGAATTTTACATCCAAGTACTTCCGTTTTAAAAACAAGCATTTTATGATAGACTACAACTAACTCTTATCCGGCAAATAAATGTAAAATGAAGACTGTAGTGCTCGTGTTGTTTAAAATAAACCCAGCTCAGCGTGTAGATAAACTACAATGGGTTCAGACATACCATTAACGACGTCTAGATCTAGATTTTTGAAGATTTTAACTTCACCCTCCCCCTCTCCAAAGTTACGCATTGCCGTCAAAAGCCTGAATACATCTAAATGACGTCACACTTCAGGCTACCGCCGATTTTTTGAAGGAACTGATACATTTTTTTTTCTAAAAGAGTTACTGAACTCTCTCAACATTGAGAATATTGATCAATTTAAATTGCAATTTAAATTTATATATAATTATATTCTTTTACCAATATAAATAACCGTTACAATTCAGTTTCTCACATTATTGCAAAAGTATGTGGTTACGTTTTCAGAAAAACCTCTTCTCCCCCGTCACACACTGTCACACACTGTCATCCACGCCTACCCCGTCACAAACAGTCATCCGCGCCTACCCCGTCACACACTGTCATCCACGCCTACCCCGTCACACACTGTCACACACTGTCATCCACGCCTACCCCGTCACACACTGTCATCCGCGCCTACCCCGTCACACACTGTCACACACTGTCATCCGCGCCTACCCCGTCACACACTGTCACACACTGTCATCCACGCCTACCCCGTCACAAACAGTCATCCGCGCCTACCCCGTCACACACTGTCATCCACGCCTACCCCGTCACACACTGTCATCCACGCCTACCCCGTCACACACTGTCATCCACGCCTACCCCGTCACACACTGTCATCCACGCCTACCCCGTCACACACTGTCATCCGCGCCTACCCCGTCACACACTGTCACACACTGTCATCCGCGCCTACCCCGTCACACACTGTCACACACTGTCATCAGCGCCTACCCCGTCACACACTGTCACACACTTTCATCCGCGCCTACCCCGTCACACACTGTCACACACTGTCATCCACGCCTACCCCGTCACACACTGTCATCCGCGCCCCCCCCCCCCCCCCCCCCCCCCATGGAGTGAGACGTCATATAGAGACCGACGTTCATAAAGACAGTGAGCTCACCTCTTTGGTAAGCAAGCGATGAATAAACAGAATTAGAGGTCCTGAACCTCAGGAGGTCTTAGGAATGATTTATCTAATGATTGTCAATATTAATAAGAAATAATAATACTGGCTTAATAGGGCGTCGCCAGGTCGGGTCGGTAAAGCTCGTGGTTGCTACAGCGAAAAACAGAAAATCCGATAACTGGGGACAGCAAACTATATAGGACAAAAGTTGGACAAAGGTTATGGAAGCAAATTCAGACTGAAAAGTAGGCTAAAACAAGTTGCTATTTAATTAAAACTTGTTTTGGAGTAAATCCTTTCTAACAGTACAAGAAGAAGAGAGGCAAAAATTGTATGACGTTGTTCACGGACGGTTGGTGGATATATCTGTTTGTCTACCAAGTTTCAATGTTTGTGTAGCTGTAATTTAGTCTAAACTGGGCTGAGTATGTAATGAAATGTACTGAAGGTTTGTTCTCTCGTGCACTGGTGTTGTTCACATCATAATCTGTTCGGGAGCACAGTAAAATGTCAACAAGTTTTTCCTAGGCAGATGAGAGCTCACTTCCGGCACTGTCATTTGGTAATGAGCTATTTTAAAGTAAAGATGATGGTGATAAAATACGGCAATCTTTGTCTCACACTAACTGCAAGCAGACACTTTCCGTGGATGTGTTGAAAGGGCACATTATTTTCTGTATGATCATACATATGTCACCAGGCCTTCAATACATACATGAGAACTACGAGTTGTTGTGAACCAAACAACGAGGCCTGTTTCACATTTAATGTTTGCCACGTTCGGCTGCTACATTTTTACGCTACGTATGTACTTTATGGAAAAACAAACCGCAAAACATGGCTCATCCATTCCTGACATCCATACGAAAGGCAAGTGAGGGGGGTTACGGGACACGGAAGGGTTAGGTTTCCGGATACATGTGGACGTTCACGTGTTAACTAAGACAGTAGCAAACCCAAGACTTGATTTGTATAAAAATATGAAGAAATAAGTGGCACTGCGCTTTTTCTATTTTTAAAGAAAAAACTACGTGTATAAACTCATCGTATCTCGTTTCTATATTTATAAAATGGGTACTACTTGTACGATGGTACTCGATGGAGGAAACAGAACTGATAGTTTTGTAAGCAGAAATTTCTAGTGCCCCCCCCCCCCCCTCCCCGGAGAAAAAAGACTGGAAGAAACACTGGATATATATATATATATATATATATATATATATATATATATATATATATATATATATATATATATATATATATATATATATGTGTGTGTGTGTATATATATATATATATATATATATATATATATATATATATATATATATATATATATATATATATATATATATATATATATATATATATATATATATATATATATATATATATATATATATATATATATATATATATACTTTGTTCATGGGGGGGGGGGGGGTGATACCACGAGGTGCAGCACCGGGTGACACCCGACTTAGCGACGCCACTTGACTCATCGTCTATTTGAGACGTATTTGCTTTTTATTTTCTGCACATACGCTAGAATAGCATGCGCTAGCAGATTTTGTGGTGTTTTTTTTTTATTATTATTATGCTGGATTAATCACAAAGCCTACACACCGAACAGTTATCCCCAATATGAGTGAGATATGAGTAGCAGGATCAGACAGTCAATACACTTCATTTACACTACCCAATCTAGCAAGGCAAACAAAACAGGCTACTACTGAGAGGTCAAGGTTAGTTCACCTAACGAGGTCTTGAATATTTGACAAGTGGCACTCCTGTATTGATTTTCTGCATCCGCAATTGTTTGATAAGGGGAAAACGTTAATGAAGCGCTCATTATAAAGATCTAGTTACATCTTTTAAATAAACCGGGAGTAATCTCCCCTAAACTTTCTCGAATATTCTTATATAACATTACGTGGGATGGCAACACGGAACATGGACATGATTTTTAATTGCTTAAACTTTTAAAAATAGAATAGAATCTCGAAGAAAAAAGAATTGCGCATCAAGCGAACGCCAAAACAAAATGTGCATAATAATGCAGAATATTATTAGTACTTTATAAATTTACATGCGTTTTTTGAGAAATCGGAAATAGCGTAAATTACTATTTCCGGTCAACGGAAATTACTCAAAATTTGATAGAAGGTAGAGGATTAGATATTTTACTTACATGTGAAATTTCATTTATCTATCTGAAATAGAACTCAAGTTATAGGCTTTTGAAAAATTCAAAGTAGAAAAAGTACCACTTCCGGTTATCGGAAATCGCTCAAAAGTTGATACGGATCTACGATTTTGATAAAATATTTATATATGAAATTTCATCAACCTAGCTCTAACGGTACTCAAGTTATCGTGTTTACAGACACACAGACACACACACATACGGACAAGATTGCAAAAATGTTTTTCCGACTCAGGGATGTGTAAAACGTCGAGATTTGTAAAAATCTAAAAAAAAAAATTTGCACGATTACAAGATTTTCTCTATACTTCGCATATACGAGAAAGTAAAAATAATAAAATAAATTAAAATAAAGAATAAATCACTATATGGGGTCGCACATAAATGACTTAACACTCGTAGGGGGGAGGGGGGGTCCGTATTTTTGTGACAGTGTGTGATGAGGGGGAGGGGTTCAGATGGTGCGACGTCACACTTTTGAATTATAAAAAAGCAATTATATAGAAAACGAGTTTTAGCCGTTATGTCGCGTTTTAGAAAACGGTTTTAATAAGTTTTAATATAAATTGATTAAAATACTCTATGTTGACAGAGTTTTTGGAAAAATTTCGATGTCTTAAGAAAAATTCAACTGCAATATTTTTTTTTGGGGGGGGGGGGGGGGTTGTCGGCTGAGGTGTGACGTCTTTTTACGGGAGGGGGGTGGGGTCTGGCTTTTTGTGGCGATGTGTGACGAGGAGGGAGGTAAAAATCGTCAAGTCATTTATGGATGACTCCTACAGAGGCGTAGCGAGGGGGGGGGGGGCGGACATATGTCCCCGGGCGCCGACCATAGGGGGGGCGCCAAATTGAAAGTTTGAGGGGGGGTGCAAATGAAAAGTTCGGGGGGGGGTTGCAAATCGAAAGTTTGAGGGGGGGGGGGGGTGCAAATGAAAAGTTCGAGGGGGGTGCAAATCGAAAGTTTGAGGGGGGGGTGCAAATGAAAAGTTCGAGGGGGGTGCAAATCGAAAATTTGCTCCCGAGGGGGGCGCAATTGAAAGTATGTCCCCGGGCGCCGGGAAGGGTCGCTACGCCTCTGGACTCCTATAGTGTTAGTATAGTTAAGTCCCATTATTTCTTTCAGACTTTTTTTCAGGGGGGGGGGGGGGGACGACGACGGGGACGGACAAATGAAATCGGTAGACTTTCTTCGAGATAAGCCTGCCAAAAAGTTAACTCTATGCCACCCCAAAAAGATATTTAAAAAAGGGGGATATGAAACTTGTACTTTTAGTTTTCATATTGAAGAGGTTGAAATTGGGACATTTCATTAATAATTTCCATGAAAAGTTCTGTATTTCAGTATTTTAAACCCTTACCCTTGTGGTTATGTGTGTACATTAAATTGGAGACCACAAAAAGAGAAAAAGAACCTATCATAATACAAACTAACTGGCTAACAGGACTGATAAAATTCACTGAATTTTTTGTGGACAGGTTCTAATGCAATTTTATACATTTTATTCATGTATAAACCTAATAAAGCATTTGGCAGATAACAAACAATAATTGTAGGCTATTTATCAAATCATTTCAGCTTGTAAGTAACTGTTTTAAAAAATGTTAATTGCATAGTTTCAGATAAATATCATAGAGTTAAAATTTGTTTACAAAAGCTATTTGTGATGGTTTTTTTTAAATTGCAAATAATCAGATGGTTCTTTGCATTTCAGTGCAATATCTTATTAATTTAGAACCAAAAAAAGCAAGGATAGATTTTGGGCAAGTGCTATAGGTAGATAAATGATTGATCATGTCTGTCAGAGTGAGGATTGATGAATGCTTAAATGCACATCAATTTCTTAAATGGGTTAATTTAAAATTCAGACAAATATTACATCAAGTATGATCAAGGCTAACACAAAAACGGGTGGAAATTTTTTACCTTCAGTAAAAAAATATATTAAATCCTCTTATTGACTTAATAGTATAAAAGTAAGATACATTTAGAAAAAAACAAAATTGACTGACCTGTCTCAAAATATATAAAGTCTCCCCTGCAACAAAGCTCAGTTCTCCATTACTCTCATCACCATCAAAATCATATAGACAACGCCCCTAGAACACAAAGTTTCATTATTTAATTTGAATAAGTTCTGAACACAAAAACTAAATACAAAAAAAAAAGCATAAGTGTTATGTTTGCTCCTGAGTTGACAGGAAACTACAAATTTGATAAAATACTTAAATATGAAATTTAGTAAACATAACTGTAACAGTACTCATGTTATTGCATCTTTTATATTCTTTATAAACTGGGGAGGTGTAAAATGAGGGAAACTTAAAATTTCATTTAATTTTTCTACATGATTACAATAGTTTACTCTGTATTAGAGAAAGTAAACAGAGTTTTTGTGACCTCGGCACATGAAGGAATAGTGTGGTCAGTACTGAGCCTAGCAACTTTACTGAGGTGGACTCAGGGACATTATTTGGTCCACTAATATAAGCACTGGTTGCTCATGAAATTCCTTACACATCTTACACACACAATGCTTTTATTAAAAATAAAAAAGTTTGTTTCTTGTGCAATTAAATCTTATATTCATAACGGTGTTTTTATAATTGTATTATTTTGTGTTTAAAATCACATAGAATAATTATTTTAATCATAGTGTAAAAAACATGTAAACGGTTTACCCAACTGTGTATTATTTTATTCAAGTCATGTCATGTCTAAAAATAAAGTTTATTGCAATACAAATTCCTTGTAACAGAATCATCTTAAAACACAGGTGCTTGGTTACTGTTAGTTAACTGCTGGGGTGTCATGGGGCACTGGCTGTAGCTACTGGATACACTACCAGAAGGCACCAGATACAGCCCACAGTTTAATCATCAAATGGTGTGTGCTGGTCTTAAAAATGCATATAAACATGTGGGAGTGCTGCAGATCACCTGACTGCTGACATGCCTGATTTAATTTAGTCAACTGTTATAGTAGCCCACAATGTACATCAAGTATGGCACCTTTTAAAATGACAGTAGCAACACAGAGGAGCCCAGGTGCCAAATCGCACACTGCCAGTGTACTAGGGATGTGCCTGATTTGATACAGTGAATGACTGTGCGATAATGCTCACGGGAATGCAAAATGCATCTTGCTGCTACGCCGCTCCTTCAAAATCTTTTATTTCTTTGCAAAAACCTCCCCAGGAGTATTCTTAACAACCTCCCAAAGTTTTATAGATCAGTCTTTGAATATGTAATGCCTATCTGATCATGACCTTGCTAAATTAATCAAAGTTTAGTAGGCCTAATTATAAAATGGAGCTAATATTACTTTATTAGTTACAAAAATAAAAAACCGGATACAATATATTTTGTATAGTATACACGGCAGGTAATATAAAAGTCATACATAAAGTACTAACGGGGTATGTGTTATACACTAATGCTCAATAACGAATCATTGTTTCTGGTAGTTAAAACATAAATGACATTACTGCTAATGCCAAGGTTAACACTATCCCTAAACTAAGTCCTAACCCAATTTTGAACCTTGACACCAAATCTGAGTTACAAACTACTAACACACCTTTTTAGAGTATTTTGACACTTTTGTCAAACATTAATAATCATCAGTTGTAATACTACTACTAATATAAACATTGTAAATAATATAAGAGACAAGAAAGGAAAAGGGAAGATCAGGGGTAGCAGGTGTATTGGTATTACCAATTTCAGAAATAGAAAAAAAAATATAGGTGTCTAGTTAATATGTTGTTAGTAATATTACTGTAAGCTCAGGTATATTATGGTTAAGACTGTGGTAGGACTAGGATGAGGGATTAGGTTAGCACTGAAGTTTAGCAAGTCACATTTGTATTATTAAATTAACTACCAGTGATCTAACCTTTAAATTTTAAGTAAAGGTAATATGGCATATGGGGACATTAGTACTATTAACTTAGTTTAGATCTATTCTTTAGGCATTGGCCAACTTACAATGACTGTAACATTGAACTATAACAGCGCATTAGACTAAACTAGTCTATTTCTATTTTCTGCACTGACAAAATCCAATTGAGTAGGGGTCATCCATAAATGACGTCATGCTTTTTTTGACGATTTTTACCTCCCCCCTCCCCTGCGTCACACGTTGTCACAAAAAGCCAGAGCTCCCCCCCCCCTAAAATGACGTAACACCTCAGCCTACAACCCCCCTCAAAATTGCAGGTTTTTTTAAAACATCGATATTTTTCAAAAATCTTGTCTGAACTCTGTCAAAATATATTATTGTAATCAATTTCTATTACAATTTATTAAAACAGTTTCCTAAAACACGAAATTACGCCTAAAACTCATTTTCTAACATTGCTTTTTTATAATGCAAAAGTGTGACGTCGCACCATCTGAACCTCCCCCACCCTCATCACACACCGTCACAAAATTACGGACCCCCTCCCCCCTATGAGTGTGACGTCATTAAAGGACGACCCTGTAGTGCATGTCGTGACCTATGCCAAGCTCCTGAGACACTCACCAAACCTCTAAGCTAAGAAGCACTGAATTAATTAATGTAGCATGCCATGTAGACTGACTTGTTGTGTTACATCACATACCCCGAACAAAAACTACACATTGGCATTGTGTCATTATTAGTATTAATATTAGCCACTTGGCTTGACAGTAGTAAGTACAGTTAGTACACATTAGTAGTGTACAGTAGTAGTACTAGATCTAGTACAAGTACAGTGATCAAGATTCGACAGTCCTACATCAGTAGTTAGTATTAGTCTAACTATTACTAATTAGTTCAATAGTAGGTAGTAGTTTAAGTTCGATCTAGAATCTAGCTAGTCGCAGTACTATTAGTAGTAGAACTAGATCTATCCACACTACTACCTGCTAGGCTAAATTCTAGGGTAATACTCAATTTTAGCGTATTTCATTCGCCACTTCAGCAATTGCTATAAGAATTGCGGTCCCTTCAGTTTAGGAGTCATTGTGAGTTCATAAAAATGTATTTATAGATTTAAAAAAAGCTAAGTCTAGATCTAGATCTAGTGCATACTGACATTCAGTATTCCAAACTTTGATTTTCTCAAGTTTTGACAAAAGTAAATTATCAAAACTAAAACAAAAATTCATAAAGAAATAGGCCTAGTGTTCCTAACATTTTTGTGTGTTTCGGCTGTGTTTATAATTAAATATGCTCAACTGGAGGTGAACGTGAAGTGGGGAGTAAAATACGCTAAAATTATGTTTTACCAATTCTAGAATCGAGCTCTAATCTATTATTTTAGGTCTATAGAATTTACAGAGACTAGTAATCGTAATGTGAAAGAAAGGCGACTCATTACATTTTGATTTTAGTAGTTATTTTTAGGAGGATTTATGTTTTTGAAAGTTACAAAATTGTTTCATGTAGGCCTACCTGTTTTTAAACAATTCTAATCAAAATTGTTAGTATTAAATAAAGATAAGCAATGTTTTCATCAGAAGCAAACGAGCTCGTTTTTTTAACAGCCATCTTGTTTAAGTTTAATTTTTGTTTACTTAGAGATTCAGGGGAAACCAGATGGCCGCTGTAGTTTATACATATAAGTAAAGTTTCCCTTTCAAACCTGACGGTCTATGGGGCAAGTGAAGTAGAGTTCACTTGTTTCTGTGACCTCTGCATGCATATGAAGAGATAGTGTGGTCAGCACTATGCCCAGCCGCCTTTACTCTCCCTAACGTGAGTTGGGTACCCATCAGAGTTGGGTGGACTCAGGGACGGTCTACTGACTTGAACCCAGATACGAACTCGAGACTTACGGGTTAGCAGTCCAGCTCTCTACCGCTAGATCACTCAGTCTCATTTATATATATAACAAATGGGTAATCTATCGTTTTAGGTACGTAAAATCATGAAAAACAGGTGACTCCTTAAAATTTAATAATTACTTCACATTTTTTAGGAGGATTTATGTTTTGAAAAATACAAAAATGTTTCCTTGTTTCATTTATGTACCTTCTTTTAAACAATTGAATTAAAACTTTTCAATAATAAATGAAGACTAGCAATGTTTCCAACAGATGCAACCATGCTCATTTACTATAGCAGCCTTCCTGTTTAAGTTTTTTTTTGTAAACTTATAGCGCAAGATTCAGGGGAAGCCACTCTAACTTACAGATGGCCGCTTTGTATATAGCAAATCGTGCTCGCAAACAGTTCAAACACTGCTGTTTAAAGTTAATTTCTTGCCTCTATTTGATATATATTATATATATTTAGCCATTGATTTAGGTTTATTTATTATTCATTTATCTATAATATTTGACACAAATATATCACAATATACTTTATATACTTCTATTGAAGCCTTGACAATGAGGTAACTTTTTCGTACATTACTAGCCGCGGGCGATTTTAACTACCTAAAACTAAAACGATAGATTACCAATTTTTAATTAGACTTCATTACAGTACACCTACATCACATCTTCATCTACATTCTACTAGAAACAAGATGACATTTCTAGAATCTTATTCTTAATCTAATAATTAGTAATAATCTAACCTAACAAATAGCTAGATTCTAGATCTAGATTCTAGAGAAACTCACTAATTTTAAATTTCGTTATTTTTCAATTTCAACATTACCAATGGAAACTAGAGATCAATCTCTAATCAATCAAATACTTAATTTGTTGAAAATAAACTCATTTGGAGCTTAATTACTGATTTTTATTAATTGGCCACTCCAAGCATTGCAAGCTAAATAATCCGTGACAACCAGACCGCCATATTCTTTTCTGAAGAGACGAACTCTGCAGGGTTGACCTTGCAGCTGATTTGATTTTAGCAGAATATGCACAGTACATTTGATTTTATTACCAGATGTCTATTCGTATGGATACTGTCCTCATCAGAATAAAAGTCACCAAATGGAATTAGATCTAGATCTGCATTTTTTAATATTTGATTTAATTTTTTTTAATGGGAGGGTGTTTTAAAAGGAAAACTAAACCCAATAATGAATTTGATGACAATTTCTTTATATTTTATGAAGGAAAATCAACCCAAATTATAATGACTTTGATGAGACAATTGTCTTTGTCAGAGTGAAAATCACAAGTATAAAATATTATGAAATATATTTAAAAATCACAAGCCAGAAGTAATGTTTTTAGACATTTTTATTTATATATAAACCAGTATTCAATAAGAAAAAAACAAAATTATTGACAATTTAAAAAATACAGAATCACTATACAAAATGGAAGATATCAATAGTTTTTTTTTCAATTTGAACAGTGATTTTATTAGCCCTAATTTTAGGATTAATTTTTCCAGGTAGAGATTTATCTCTGTACCCAACCCTCCTCCTTTATCCGGGCTTGGGACCGGCAGGATATTCCCAAAGGTGTTATCCAGGCGGAGTTAAAAATATTTTGCTGAAAAAGAAAAAAAGCGTTTATTAAACAAACTACACCTGGGAGGGAAGTATGTTTTTAACATTACAAACATTAAAATACTATCTGAATTATTAGGGGTAAATAAAAATTTTAAAAATTACATACCTTTTAATTAGACTTTCTGTGAAAAAAAAAGGAGAATTATAATCAACACATTGGTATCAGTAAATGTTGCAAAGAAATAATTTTTATTAGGTTATTAAATTAATAGCTCATGTAGTATAACATTTTTATAAAAATATAAAAAGTGGAAATTGCATAAATTGTATGTGCAGAAAAATGATAAAAATCTAAAAATATTATAAAATAAACAAATTAATAATCAAAAGATAAATCATAACCAACCAATAAAACTAAAAAATTAATTTTGAGATTTAATCTGATAACAAGTGGAAGGAATTGCATGAATAATTATAATAACATAAATTTTAAAATGTATTTTACAAAATTAGGAAAAAAATACACAGCAGAAAAACATATTTAAGAGCAAATTTGCTAAACTAAACAGTTCAAGAAAGAATATATATAATGATGTATGTGTGTGTACTTATTTTACAAGGTGAAATAAATTAGCAATTTAAATAACTAATTAAAGCAAACAGCTAAGCATATAATATCAATTAGAACAAAATAAAAGTGCCAGTTATATTTAATACTTATCTTGCATAATTTATCCTAATGAGCTGAAAATGCAGGGTGTTAAGAAGAGGATTCAGTTTATTCAGTGAACAAAGCAGAGGTCTCCCATCAACAAGTCAGCAACAAGCGACTCCACAGACAGAACGAAGTCCTCAGCATCATCCTCATTATCTGTCCAATAGCTGACTGTATAACGTGCTGACTTGGTCCTGGTGGCATCTATCCTGTTCACTATTCTACCATTAAACACAACATCACTACCATCCGACTCCCACTTGTGAGTCAGAAGGACGCCAACTAGCTCTTCCTTCTCCAAAATTCTTTGCAAAAAGGGTCTCTGCTTGCCATCAACAGTATGAAATAGTGGGTGATCCAAAGAAGCAACCCCTTCTGCCATAACTTTGCGCACCTGAGCTTCGCTTACCGACCGGGCTCTATTTTCCTTTTTCTTCTGAAGCTCAGTCATGCGCCTAATTATGTTAGAGTCTATTTCATGCTGCAATCGCTTGCAGGCTTCCCTTATTTGGGCACCCCTATGCATGGCAAAGGTTACCAAGCGCTCTTGCATGTCTAGAGGTTTCCCTTCCAGCCAGACAAGAGTGTTGTTAAGCTTTGCCTTCAACTTGGAATCTAAGAAACCAATTGATACATTGGGGGCACGCCTAATAAGGTAGTCAGCAATGCCGAGACACCTTTCGGCAAACATATTGTGGGGAGGAACAGACTTAGTGGCATCCAACTGCTCAGAAGTGGGCTTCGAAAGGTCACCCACCAGGTAACGTTCAAGTTGACGTAGAAGAACCTCCTTTGTAGAATCCAACAAGGCCTTCATCACCACAGGGAAGAGCTGTTCATCCCTCGTCACCTGAAGACACACGAGGACTGGGTCGAATTCTGGCAAAGGCTGTTCAAATACATCATGTCTTGTATACATCACAATCTCAGGTTTCTCAATCCACAGTTGAATCCTCTCCCTAGCCCCCTGGAAGAATGGAGCCTACCACAAAGAAATAAAGAAAGGTTTAGAAAGATCTCCTTTAAAAAAAAAAAAGACAAAAATAATTTAGTTGAACAAATACTTACAAGCTCAAGGTTTGACCTCTGAGCCACATTCTGATAGACAAGTTTCATCCAGGGCCCTGTGATGATCTTCCCTATCAGGCCAAGCGCTTGTAGTTGCACCATTGCTTCAGGTTTGGAAAGGTCGCTCAACAAATTCTTGCACACTATCTGGTTCTTGCTATAGAGCATTATGCAATTGTTATTTTATTTTTTTTTTTTAAATCTTTAAATTAAATAAATATAAAATTAATAAATACTTACTTAGCAAGAAAGGTCCTCAGAAGGTCAGCATGCTTTACAACAACTCCAGCCATGTGAAAGAGAACTTGCAGCCTATTCCCAACGTATCTTACAAATGTTCCAGTGGGTACTTGGTGTTCTCTTAAAAATGCCTTAAAAACAGCAGGCTCTCCTTTGTGACTGTATCTGTTGAAACAAAAAAAAAAGATTAAAAAAATCAATATAAAAAAAAAAAAATCAATAAAATACTGAAAAAAATATTTAAAAAAAGAGCCCTGTGGAAAGAGTTAATTAGTGTAGTAAAAATATCAATCATCAATAACTAAAAAAAAATCTGGAAAAAACATGCTCACCTCAACTTTGAAACATTAACAATAATGTCAACAGCAAGAGCGTTGCCCTTACCAGAAGCAGCTTTCACATTCAGCTGCTTATCCAGAGTGGCGAGACACTCTCTTGCTTTTGATGCCACTGTGTCCAACGGGTGCACATTGCAATTCAGCTGTATAAACTGCATCTCCAGTTCGTTTTGCAATGCCTCCACTACACAGGCGTTGACCTTGGCCCTGTCACTTAAGCTGGCTTTACATTTCTCCTGAAAAATAGATAATACCTCTACTGGTGGTAACTGCATGAAGTCACCGTAGACTGACGCCCACTCCTTCAATGAAGCAATGATGTGTCCACTGTAATCTTCTGCTCTCCCACCAGCAACTCTTGCAGTTGAAAGAACATATTTATTATTGCCAGGTTCTGTAGAGACAGAAAAAGTGTTCAGGTGCTTTTCAACTTTAGTGGTGGCATCAAATGCAATACTGGCTGACCTGCAATTCTGAAGAGCCTCGCCAACCTGGATGAGCGCCAACACTCCAGGCTCATGAGCCATCCTTGTCGTACTTGAGCGATGGGGCATGCGTATTGGCTTATCTGGGGAAAAAACATGTGCATAATACCGAACAAGACCACTAACCTCCTTGACTGAGACGTTGGAAATCACCGACATGTATGTTACCTTTCTCTCTGACAAACCATATGCACGTCTAGATGGCTCCTCCATTTCTGCTGCAGTCAAACTGTCTAACTGGTCAGTAAGCTTTATGTTGTCTTCCAGCAGCCTTCTATTCTCTCCTTCAATAATGTCCAGCTGTGCCCGTAGCCTCATATTCTCTGCCAAAACTCTTTCCTTTTCTGTCATCACCCTGTTGATCACGCTTTGGTAAGACTCAGCTGCTGACCTATTCCTGTTTTGCAAACTTAACACAATGTCATGGTTTTTAATCATTGTTCTATTGAACTTACTCAGCAACTTACTATTCCTGATCTTGAATTGCCTAGCAGTTTCAACAAGCTGCGCAGTCCTATCTTTTTCTGAAGCTTTCTGTGATATGCATGCTGCCTTCCACTTTTCAACCTCAGCCTTTCTTCTTACCAATGACTGCTGCAAAACTTTTATGTTAGACAATTTTAAACGTCTACATTCCTTTCTTAAAGATCTCAATTTACTCTGTAAAGTAAGAATTGACTTATTCCTTACCACACACTTGGGACATCTCTCTTTGCGTAAAGAGTAGCTAGCAGTTGTCTCTGCCTTGGAGTCGCCCTCAGACATCTCTACATCTACAAAAACTGTATCATCATGTAAAACAGCCTGGGAAGTCGAAGGACCTGCAACATCTAAGAGGCTACTATCTTGATCACTTACCATTGCAACATTCAACTCACTCACCTCCGAGGTAGATACATCTGAAAAACTTACATCTTCACTTCCAACAACTACTCTCTCACTCAGCGACAGATCATGGGCTGTGGAGTCATCTTCCTCCAAGGGTTGGAAAGCAAATGGCCTGTTCAAAATGTCTACAATCCTGTCCCAGTTTCGATGCAACCACTTTCTTAGGCTATGGACATCTTTCAATAACTTTGTAACTGCATTATAAAACCTCTGAAAAAGAATAGAGTCATTTATATTTACCAACCTCAGTTCCAAAGCCAACTGCCTACACTTTTCAGCCTGACTCCTTTCACGGTTGAAATGCATAAACTGAACAACATACCCATTCAACAATGGCGTAGAATCTGTAAAAGTCTTAAGAAATGTGTCATAGTTACTAACAGCCTGTGAATTCATTATGATTAACTTAAATGTTTGTGTAATAATAAATACAACAAAGCACAATAAATTATAAATTGATATAATATGAGCAAAAAGATACAAATTAAATCAACAATTAACTAGCAAAGAAATCTCTGAATATCAAAAAAATTCACATGAAATCAGAAAGCAGCATAAACGAAGGCAATATGAATATAAAGAAACAATTCTAAAAATATGAGACTTAGGGCTAGATAATTGATTAATAAATAAATCAGAATAAAAAAAAATCTGTCAAGTTAGAAATAAATAGATAAATTAATAACAGAATTTAAATATGAATAAATAAAAAAATTAAAATAAAATCAACAAGAATTTTAAAAAGATTTAACTATTGCAAAGTCAACAAATTAGCCAGCACATTAACTAAATTGTTAAAGTTAATTCAAATAGGCCTAGGCCCATATAAAAATAAAGTTGAATAAAAATTCAAATAAGTATATATGCAAAATCTAAATTAAATATGCCAAGGCTTATTATGAGCCTGATAGTAATATAAAATCAATTAGAATTAATTTTAAATTAGTCTATGCTAATGTCATCAAAGAAGCAAGCAGGATAAATATTAAAATAAATATTAAATAAGCCTAGCTTAAATCATCTAAAATAAAATAAAGTAGGGCCTATTGACCAACAGGGCAGGCCTAAAATTAAAATCTCAAAGCAGAATCAACCTAAAAAAAAAATTATTACTAGATCTATTAGACTACTAAGAGAACTAGACCTAAAGTATAAATAATTAAGAACCTAGATCTAAAACTATTTTTATAATTCGTAACTAAAGTTAGATCAAGGGCCAGGCCCTAATAAAAATTATATAAATAGACCTAAACTAAGAATAAACTTAAACTAATTAAACTATAGCTAAAACTAAAATGACTAATGTAATAGTTAAATATCAAATCAATCACGATCAGCAAACATAAAAAAAAAAATAGTCAAGTTGTAGGCTAAACAGTATTTTTAAATGAATAAATATTAAATAATGTAGATCTAAGTATTAAGTATGCATCAAATACTCTCACCAATACCAATCTGAAGGGTAGATCGATGTGTTTCGCGGGCTTTTATAGGCCTAGCCTTGTAAGATACCTATCATCACCTGGCCAGGTAAAAGATCAATAATGATTCTCAATTAGCCTAATTACGCAGGAAATCAAGGCCAAATTGTGAGCCCAATTGAAATAATATACAACCCTTTTAGCGTCTATTGCGCATACTTCCGTTCAGCATCCATCACAATAGCGATGACGTCACAATAAAAAATTACGTGCTTTCAGTGACCTTTTTTGGGCGCCGATTTCTTAAAATGGTTATAAAATAATTACAATATTTTTTCACTAAACGATCAGTCTAATAATAGCCTACCGTACAGTGCCATTTGGACACCGAACAGACCATTATTTAAAGTTTTTAAACAACTCAAACTATACCCATGTTTACGTTTGACCTACATTGTCGGAAGCAAATTTTTTTTTTTTTTTCTGGCAAAAATAGCTTTGTCATCTTCAGATAGCTTAAAATACGCGAAAAAAACGCCATTTTTCGCGTGATAATTATTTTTAAAGTTAATGTTAAGGTGGTCTCTCGAACAAAGCTGAAAAAATTGCCCAATCGTAGGCCAAGGTGTGGTAGCCATGTTCTGGTTAGCAACCAAGGACGCTTTCGAGTTAGCGAGCCTCGCTACATAATAGATCCACCCCTAAAAGCGGTAGATCTGTACCTCTATTAACAAACTAAATTATTTATGTTTTCGAAATTTTACTTCCTGAAACTAGTAGACATTAAAATAATAATATGTAAACAAGTTGTTTGTTTACATTTCGTTTACCTGAATAGCCGCCATCTTAGATCAGCTGCTCAACGAACTGCCACCTGTGAACTGCTGTGGGAAGTAGGGGAAGTAATCGGGAGTCAAAAGGCCTAATGAGGAAAAATACATGCGGCGTAAAAACGGTCAGTTAAAAACCAGTCCGAACAAAATAAAAATATTTTCGGAGGAGGGCGGCAGGGCCGGGGCGCTACCTATAAGGCTAATTAGGCGGTCGCTTATGGCGCTATTCATAGAGGGACGCAAAAAAATGTGAAATCGCCATTATTAAAAAATACCTATTAATTAATAACTTTGATTGTATTATATAAACTATAGACAGGGAAATATACAATGACGTAGCCCTTTTATTTCGGCGCCCTGGGCGAACAATCAATTTTGCGCCCACTCCACAAATTAGGCCTATACAAACACAGTTATTCACGCAGGTAAAAAGCGCCCCCCCCCCCCAAGCATCCGCTCATTGGATGGGTCGGGGCCAAGGGCGGAACTACAGTGCCACCAGATCCCGCAATGGGGGGGGGGGGCCTTTAGGGGCACACAGCCGACCATAATCAATTTTTTATAGTTAAAAAAAAAATTTCTTGCATTTTTACTTTCTCCAATATACGAGGTATAGAGAAAGTCTTGTAATCGTGCAAAAAAAAAAATTAATAATAAACCGGGAGTGATCTCCTCTAAACTTTCTCGAATATTCTTATATAAAACAACAGGGGATGAGAACTCCATTTTATATACTTAAAGTTTTTAAAATAGAATAAAATCTCGTAGAAAAAAGAATTGCACACCAAGTAAACGGCAAATAAAAAGTGCATAATAGAGCGCAATATTATTAGTGCTTTATAAATTTACATGCGTTTTAGAGAAATCGGAAATAGCGTAAATTACTACTTCCAGTCAACGGAAATTACTCAAAATTTAACAGAAGGTAGAGGATTAGATATTTTACTTACAAGTGAAATTTCATTTATCTATCTGAAATAGTACTCAAGTTATAGGCTTTTGAAAAATTCAAAGTAGAAAAAGTACCACTTCCGGTACCACTTCCGGTTATCGGAAATCGCTCAAAAGTTGATACGGATCTACGATTTTGATAAAATACTTATATATACGGTACTCAAGTTATCGTGTTTACAGACACACAGACACAGACACACACACACACACACACACGGACAAGATTGCAAAATTATGTTTTTCCGTATCAGTGAGGTGTAAAACGTCGAGATTTGTAAAAATCTCGATTTTTTTTTTTGCACGATTACGCACATTTTATTTGGCGTTCACTTGGTGTGCAATTTTTTTTACGATATTCTATTATATTAAAAAAAAATTAAGTAATTTAAAAATCATGTCTATATTCCGAGTTGCCATCCCACGTAGTGTTATATAAGAACGAGCCGACCCGCGGCGTATCATACGCCGCTATTTAGTTGTTTTATTTTCTACTTTTCAGTAATTCATAATTTGTGAATTCGACATTACCAATGCTGCCACTGAAAATATTTGCTTTAAAACACTAACCCCCCCCCCTTCCCCTAACCCCGACCCTACACCCCCCCCCCCCCCCCCCCCCCCCCGTGAAAGCAGCCTCCTCTTAGTTATTTCTTAGTTACCTCCTGTAAGTTTAAAAACGAACTAAATTATCTGCCACTAATAGAAACCCGGCTCTACGATTTGTAAACATTTGGAGTGAACACCGCTCATCAGACAATGTGGGGGTGGGGTGGGGGTGGTAGTGATGGTGATAGTGATAGAGAGAAAGAGAGGAGACTGCAAGGAGGCGCTTGCAGCTTGTTTTCTAACGGCTCCCAGAAGAGAATTATATATATATATATTCGAGAAAGTTTTGGGGAGATCACTCCCGGTTTATTTTATATCATCAAAGAAATAACCAAAGAGAGTCCAAGTCTTAGGCCACGTGCAACAAGACACAATTGCCCAATCTCAAGAAAGGTCTTGTTTCCAAACTTTTGATATTTAAAGGAATCCAACAATCGCCATACGAAGCCTTGCTTGGTTGTACAGTAAAAGTGGGACTTAACACTTCAAATGTGCCAAGACAGGCTCTTGATAATTCTGTTACTGAGGAAGATCTTGAGAACATTAAACAAGAAATGGAGGATGCCATAAATGCAAAGACATCCTCAGCTAACTGCTAACACATCTGCTGCTGTGGCAGAACAGATTATGTGTAGTTTGTGAAGAAGAATGTAATGCAGTCCATTCTTGTGGATCCTGTGGCAACGATGCTCGTGCAATTTGAGGAATAGTTAATGAAGCAGACGAATGGTACGAAGGGAACATTACTTGCGATTATGATTATGTTACAATGAAAAAGAAATAAAGAACAGTTAAGCAGCTCATAATAGCTTGCAAATTCAAGGTGTGAAGATGCAAACAAAAGCAGATACAAAATGTAAACAATCTTTAATTGATAATCAATAAATCGGGTAAGCCGGGGTAATTCCACACACTATATACTGAATACTCTCTATTTTTAATGAGAGTAAAGTTTAATTAAAAGTTACTATTCCCTGTTTCTAAGAGGTCATTTCTTGTAATTTCTGATACTGTTAGAGAAGCGTTCATCTACAATCAGAGCAAGAATTTTAATTTTATCTGCATGTATCTTCAAAGACCCTTACGTAAGTACAACCCCTGCACTTTTTAAAAAATAGTTTATTTTGTCTTATTTTTATTTGTTGTCAATTATTTATTGATTTTATGAAAGCTTAATCATTTTTGTTAATAGTAACAGTTAATGATGCTAGATTCAGCCTTTAATTTAGAACCGGAAAGCATATTAGAGCCGGCGTTTGGGGGTGGCGAAAGGGGCGGCCGCCCCAGGCCCCGCGCTTGGAGGGGCCCCGCGCTTCAGCATCGTCACTATTATCTGAATTAGTTTGTAAACTTAAATAATTGTAGCTGAATTCACTTGTGAAAAACTAAATGGTCGAATGCCGACGTTGTTGATTGATGTAATTGAGGCCCTGTTGATGCTAGTGAGTTATCACCCACCTGAACTGGGACAGGCCGTAAATTATAGTCACACACCTCCCTGTGTGAAGGGTATGATCGCCTCGCATTTGACCTGAGGTGACTGGGGATGGGTGGACTAGAATTAGCTCCCGACCTGACCAGGGAGGAAAATTTGGAAATCCCGTAATCAGATACCCTATTGTATGCGGGCCGATGAAGTTTTGTAGTGAACAGACGGGATGCCTGTAGTAAACAGTTAGTGAACGCTAGTCCTGACTTTCTTGTTGTAGGTAGGTGTCGTCTATGTAGGCTTCTTGTCTTGGTATAACAAAATTAACATTCACTGGCGGGCATAGGGGCGGGGTCCTCATTAGGATGGGGGGGGGGGGGTACCAACAGGGTGATTTATTATTTATATTTTTAGAAGAAAGTAAAAGTGTTGTTATGTTGTGTCATCTTAAAGATTCATGCGTTCTCAAACATAATTATTAATTTACCGAATTCATTCAATTTGTTATATACAATAGTTTTCAATGGTGCTGACATAATATAGTCATCGTATTGTCCGTGTCGCACAATTAGTATGGAGGAATGGGCATCGTTGAAGGGCAGAGATATGGTAGTCATTATTAATAAACGCACATTTTTTATTGTAGGATATCCTTTACAATAGTTAGGAGCAATGATTTTGGTTTAAAATATTGTATGGATTCTAAACAAATTTTGAAGTCCATACTGTTTTGATACTTCGGGCCGAGTTTGCTTTATTGTAAAGTTGTCCTGATTTCTCACACGTCTAAAATACCGGCATTCACGGCGGCCCGAACAGGCCGTCAGGAAACTCATAAATAAGGTGTATTTGGCTGACACGTCGTTTTCTCCCTAATTATAGTCACGATTCTTCTCTTGTGAGACCTCGATCATGGCCGGTAATTTAATACTTGTACGCTCTACAAACACAAACCTTCTTCGGTCAGAGATCCAGTAACGTAGTAGTAAAGTAGTACTCGAACTTTGAGATTTGTTTCTTAGGGTTTGGTAACCCAAGGCATAGATTTAAATACTCAGCTATCCTTTAGTTCACCCCACCAGCAGCCACCCACCCCAAAGATTCACCCTACACTGAGCGTCAGTGATTACATTTGAGAATTATTTCTTTTGGATATCCATAAACAGAGTGGGTTTTCACGATTCGTAACCAGTGTTAATTCACGATTCGAGCTAAGTCCAAAATTTACTACACCTCTCATCACTTCGACGTGAAAATTTGGGAAGTTGTTGTGAATATTCCTGGGGAGGTTTCTGCGGGAAAAAAAATTCTAATTCGCAGGGGTAGCGCCCCGGCAGGACGCGATTTGTTTTTTTCTCTATATACGGTATATAAAAATAAAAGTCGATTTTGGTTTGACAGCGCTCACCCTATAGCCTTGAGACTTTATATTGTTCATTATAAAACTCTAGGGAAGGGTTCTGTAAAAAATCATTTTTAATTTCACAAGAGCGGCGCCACAGGAGGGTGCGATTTTTCTCTATGTATGGTATATAAAGATAAAAGTCGATTTTGGTTGGACACCATTCATCCAATAACCTTAAACGTTTGGTGAGTTCATTAGAACACTCTTGGAAAGGGTTCTGTAAAAAATCATTTTTAATTTCGCAAGGGCGGCGAAATTCAATTTTTTTCTATATACGGTATATAAAAATAATAAACGTGACACCGTTCACACGATCGCCGTGAAACTTTGGGAAGATGTTGAGAATATTCCTGGGGAGGTTTCTGCGCTAAAAACATTTTCAAATTTGCAGGGGTGGCGCCCCGGCAGGGCGCGATTTGTTTTTTCTCTTTATGCGGTATATAAAAATAATAAAAGTGAATTGCGGTGACACCGTTCACACGATCGCCAAGAAATTTTGGGAAGATGTTGAGAATATCCCTGGGGAGGTTTCTGCGCTAAAAACATTTTCAAATTCGCAGGGGTGTTCCCCGACAGGGCGCGATTTTTTTTCTCTCTATTTATGATATATAAAAATAAAAGTCGATTGCGGTCTCACAACGTTCATTCGTTAGCCATCAAACTTCAGGGACTTGATTAGAACACTCCAGGAAAGGGTTCTGCTAAAAAATATATTTTTCAATTTCGAAAGGGCGGCGCCTAGGGAGGATGCGATTTATCTTTATTTACAGTATATAAAAAATAAAAGTTGGATGCGGTTCGACACCGTTCATCAGATATATAATTAAAATTTATTATCGTCGGCGCCCGGGAGGGTGCGATTTGCCTCAATACACGGTTTGGTGCCAAGAGTTCCAGAGCTCATGTTCTTCGAATTCGGACTTTGGCCGTTCCACAATGACCAAGTCCGCGGACTGGCCGGCCAAAGAACGAAATCAGGAGGGGGGGGTTGCGTCCTTAACGAGCTACTGATAGTGTTTTAAAGCAAATATTTTCAGTGGCAGCGTTGGTACTGTCGAATTCACAAATTATGAATTACTGAAAAGTAGAAAATAAAACAACTAAATAGCGGCGTAACGCCAAGGGTCGGCTCGTATATATAATTCTCTTCGTAGAGCCATAGAAAACACCATGCAGCTTAGCCACCACCCTCATCCCCACCTGTCAGGTGAGCTGTGGTTCACCCCGAATGTTTACAATCGTAGAGCCGATTTGAATACGTGACGGCTATTAGGGGCAGACAATTTACTTCAAATACTTCCCGCTACTATCGCTATTTACTTTCGAGAACGTCCATATGACCTTCCTCGAGTTTACAATCCGAGTCAACGTCTCTCCATATCCCTGCTATTTAGCGGTCCTTTGGATCATGGCCATTACGAAGTTCTCTTGCCTTTCACAAACACACGTGATGACCTTGTGGTGCCATCTGTTGACAACGTCGGCATGTGCACCAGCATTACGCACCCATGTGATCTCCACACTGGTGTGACGTCACCTGCCCACGCTCCTGTTACTGATGAACATTTTTACCCCCCCCCCCCCCCCCCCGAACGAAATGAAATTTATATAATTTATATAGAAAATATATACTTTTAACAGTGTCCACCCCCCCCCCCCCGAAGAAAGTCTACGGCCCCCCCTCCCCCCCCCCCCCCGAAAATTTTAAGTGCGCCCCCGGAGAAAAAAAGTCTGGAAGAAACACTGCAGAGGACTTTAAATGCACCATTTGTTACAAAACCTTCCGACTCCAGGGATATCTCAAAGCACAGTTAAAAACACACTCCACTTAACGAATGATGCAATGTGAATATTGCCAGCAATACTTCAAAACAATTCGCACTCTTATGAAGCACTTACAAACTAAACATGCACATGTAGAAACACATTCAACAACATTTCTTTGCAGCATTTGCGACAAATAGTAGTTTCTCGCACGCAATTATCTTATTAACCATTTGAAAAAAAAACGGGAATGGTCTCCCCTAAACTTTTTCGAATATTCTTATATAAAAAAATAGGGGATGCGAACTCCGGATATAGACATGAATTTTAATCCATTTTAAATACTTAAACTTTTAAAAATAGAATAAAATCTCGTAGAAAACAGAATTGCACACCAGTGATGGCTGTGAACGCCAAATAAAATGTGCATAATAGTGCGGAATATTATTAGTACTTTATAAATTTACATTAGTTATTTGAGAAATCGGAAATAGCGAAAATTACTACTTCCGGTCAACGGAAATCAGTCAAAATTTGAGAGAAGGCAGAGGATTAGATATTTTACTTACATGTGAAATTTCATTAATCGATCTGAGATATTACTCAAGTTATAGGCTTTTGAAAAATTCAAAGTAAAAAAGTACCACTTCCGGTTATCGGAAATCGTTCAAAAGTGATACGGATCTACGATTTTGATAAAATACTAATATATTAAATTTCAAAAATCATCAACCTAGCTGTAACGGTACTCAAGTTATCGTGTTTACAAACACACAGACACACACACACACACAGACACACACACAGACATACAGACAAGATTGCAAAATTATGTTTTTCTGTATCAGTGAGGTGTAAAAATTTCGATTTTTTTTTTGCACGATTACAAGACTTTCTCCATGCTTCGTATATACGAGAAAGTAAAAAACTCATGCCCTGATGAAATCCTTCTTTGAGTGTGTACATTGCAAACGTTCATTCAAACAGTTGCATCTTCTCGCAAAACACATGCACATTTATCACATTCAACTTTCCGCTGCGTTTCAAGAACACACTGCCAATTCCATCGAAGAACATGACATTGGACTACCTACCGCACAATGTACTTCTTGCAATGCTCTTCATTGGCCATCAGAGGTATACAAATCCGGACATTACACTAAGTGTTGTCATTATTTGTTATTACAAAACCTCTTTAGTGGCAAGAATCCGCTGTCCCGACATTTCTGTGATCATATCTGGGAATACAACTCTGCTTTAGCTTTCGCATCAATTGGCGCCCACATTGCTCAACCACCTGGCAATGGACCGTTTGCTTTCCGAATCCACGGTCAAATTTATCATCAAGTATCTCCTTTGTACACCTATCCTAACACGACCCCTCGATACGGCCAATTATATATCTTCGATTCTACTGAGGCTACCACTCAAGGTTTGTAAAACGATTGTAACAGAGCTTGCAGTTGAATGTTGTTGTTGCAACAAGACAAAATGATACGACATGTTAACCCCTTCGCTAAATTGTACATGCAAATGCACGACATTATTACTCATAGTAACCCTGTTACTACTGTACGAATGGTATTCATGGAAAATCCAACTCTGGACATGAGAAGGTACAACGCACCATCCTGTCAAACTGATGTTGCTGCTATCTTTGTAGGGGAAGACGGGGAACCTCTTGCACAACGCGATATTTGCATATACCCAAGAGGAGATGCTTGCAAGCGTATCTCAGTACTCAATATGAACTGTGAGCCCATGGTGTATCCACTGCTATTTCCTTCGGAGATCCAGGATGGCACATACAATTAGCCAATGTTTAAGAAAAGCAGACCGCGAACAGAACCCGAGTCACACAACTCCAATTTTATACTCACATGTTTGCCATGAGATCTGCATTCAGCATCTTACATTCCAGCGGCAAACTCTTCCAGCAAAATGTAGTCGACGCATATGCCAAAACAGAAGGCGCGCGTTTACATTACCTACGCTCCCATCAACAAGATTTGCGCGTAGAACAATACAGGGGACTGATTGATGCTATCGCTGCGAAGGCACAAGACAATAACATTTACCCTGGACAGTTGATCATTCTTCCCTCTACATTTCAAGGCAGTCCACGGTACATGCAACAGAATTACCTGGTACCAAGACGCGATGGCGATTGTCCGCAAATGTGGAAAGCCTGACTTATTCCTAACATTCACCTTCATCCTGCTTGGCCTGAAATCTCTAACGCCATTTCCCATCATGAGCGACCAGAACACAGACCTGATGTCGTTGCCCGCGTCTTTCATATCAAAGTGCGGGAGTTACTAACTGACATTCTGGACAGGAATATTTTCGGCAATGTAGTCGCATACATTTTCGTCATTGAGTTCCAAAAACGAGGCTTGCCTCATTTCCATATGTTACTGACACTTGATTCACAGTGCAAAATAAGGACCAAAGATGACATAGACAAATATGTCTGCCCTGAGATTCCAAATCCCGAAATACACCCTCGACTTTTCCAAATTGTCACTAAACGCATGGTGCATTGACCGTGTGGCACGCTCAATGCCAGCTCACTTTGCATGAAAGACGGCAAGCGCACCAAAAATGCCCCAAAGGACTTCAACGCCGAGACTCAAGAAAACACACAAGGGTACCCCATATACCGCCGAAGACAGGGCACAGCTGCCATTGTTGGCAAACACGAAATCGACAATCGTTGGATAGTACCTTACAATCCCTGGCTTTCTCAGAAATTCAATGCTCATATTAACGTTGAAGTGTGCGCGTCCAATCAATGTATCAAGCATCTATATAAGTACGTCTACAAAGGACACGACGCTGCATCCATTGCACTTCAGAAGGAGCCGGCCGATGGTGTTTTCCAACATGACGAAATACAAACTTTCCTTGATGTTAGGTATGTTAGTGCTCCGGAGGCTATGTGGCGTTTGAACGAGTACAGTCTTTCAGAAAAATCGCACGTTATTACACGATTACCAGTTCATTTGCCAGAACAACAAGTCGTCTTCTTTCATGAGAGTCAGGAAGAACGAGCACTACAAAGACAGGCCAACAAAAACATCATGCTCTTAGCTTGGTTTGAACTTAATAAAACTGATCCTGAAGCTGTGGAGTTACATTACACTGATGTTCCCCAACATTACACATTCCAACAATCCTCTGGAAAATGGCAAAAGATAATTAGAGGAGGTGCAAAAGTGATCGGTAGAGTGCCTGTTGTTGCCATTAACGACACCGAACGTTATTACCTCAGGCTTCTCCGTACCCGTTCCGTAAGCATCACGAGTTTCAAGCATCTACGAACTGTCAACGGCGTAGAATGTAACACTTTCAAAGAGGCTTGTCAACTATTAGGTCTTCTTAAAGACGAGAAGATATGGCATGATACACTTATAGAGGCATCTAAGATACGAATGCCAGCGTTTTTGCAACAACTTTTCGTTTTCATCTGTGTCTTCGGCGAACCACATAACGTTCCACACCTTTGGGACACGCATAAACTCTCCCTTTCTGATGACTTTCTCAGAACATATTCCACACGCACCGCTTGCTTGTATATTCGCAGAAATAAATGACATGCTCCAACCACATGGCCTCAACCTGCACATATTACACCTACCCCTCATTGACATTCTTCCAATGTGTCATTCATCTTGAACACTCAGGCTGGACACTCCCGCGCTAAGGAACACTACGACAAACTCAACACAGAACAAAAGCACGCTGTTGACACTGTTTTGGACGTTGCATACACAGACTCCCAACCGCGGCAAACCTGCTTCTTCTTAGAACAGGGAAAACCTTTGTCTATAAAACCCTGATCCATACCATCAGAGCCAGAGGAGACATTCAAATTACCGTTGCATCTACAGGAATAGCTGCAACATTGTTACCGGGTGGACGGTATTTAAAATCCCGTTGAAGCTCACTACTACTTCCACATGCAATATCAAACCTATCTCGCAGCACGCGCAACATATTCTGCAATCCAAATTGATTATATGGGACGAGGCGCCAATGACACATACATACACATTTCAGGCAGTCGACAGATTGTTACGTGATCTCACAGGTGAGACGCACCCATTTGGAGGGAAAACAATACTATTGGGAGGAGATTTCCGTCAAATACTCGCCGTCATTCTGGGTGGCTCCCGAGCACTCACTGTCGCCAGTTGCATTAAAAACAACCTTTGTGCCGTTACATGCATGTACTTACACTGACGACAAATATGAGAGCTCTTCCTGACGACAGCATTTTGCAAAATGGCTTCTCGATGTTGGAGACGGGACAATTGGAACACCTGTAACATTACCGTCACATTCTTTCCCTCTTCATTATGATCCCGTTCAACAACTATATGGCGGCCTCGACTTCTCAACTGTCACTTCGGAACAACTCAGTACGCGAGCTATACTAAGTGTCACGAACGAAGACTTCCTGCACCTGAATGAACAAGTATTGAAAATTATCCCAACCGACGAAGTAACTTTCACCAGCGTTGACTTCATCGTCACAGACGATCCCGCAGATGAACTTTCATTCCCCAGGGAATTTCTTAACAGTCTTACCCCTACTGGCATGCTTCCGCATAAACTCAAAATCAAAATTGGTTCAGTCGTCATGTCAGAAGCGTAGCGAGGGGGGGGGGGTGTGGACCGCACCGGCTGACACCATTTAATGGGGTGACACCAAGGCAAAAAAATAGCAAAATATATAGAGAAACATGATAATTTTACTTAATTAATAAGTAATTAATTCGAGTGTTAAATAGTCTTTTAGGAGGTGCAAATCGAAAGTTTGAGGGGGGGGGGTGCAAATCGAAAGTTTGAGGGGGAAGGTGCAAATCGAAAATTAAAAGTTTGTCCCCGGGAAGGGTCGCTACACCTCTGGGGGGTGACACCATTAAATGCCGCACCCGGTGACACCCGGCCTAGCTACGCCACTGGTCTCTGTAAATGTAATGGCACTTGTGATGGATTGGAATCACTGACGAGAAGCCGCGTTGATTGTTAACAGTAGTTTATTCACACCATGAGGAAAAAGAGAGAGAGAGGGCGGAAGTCATGAGACACTTATATACATAACATGTAAGGGACATCACTCAAGATAACAATATAAATATAATACTAATACAGAAGAGTGAGTTCCCTTGACTTCACAAGTCTCACTATATTACATCCCTTTACCCTTAGTAAACACAACACATCTCTCAATAGAACAATTCACAGTATCCTAAAATCACCAATGAGAAATTATATTGATTCATGAACACTATGGTAGATTACATCCTTACAGACAATGCACAATATGTTACAACACAATTAAAATACAAACAATGATGTCAAAGTCCTTTTGACCTTTAAAATCATAGGTCTAACTTATTTGGGACTTTGATTGTCCTGTTTGACCTTCTCAGTGGCTTTTGATTTGGTGACTCAATATTCTGACCATTTGGATTCTCTATCTCAGGAGGTCTAGGATTTAAATCATTAACTCCAGAATTTACATTTTCTGACTCCAGACTACTTGGTTCACTCATATCAACAGAACTTGGTTGTGGAACAAACTGAGTTGGTGTGAACTGTTCAGATTTGGTGGGATTGATAGATTCACACTTATTATCTGCACAAGTTATTTTTAACTGGTCTGCATGTCTACGGACAATAAGTCCATCATTTGTTTTTACTTTATAAGACACAGGTCCTGTACATTGAACAATTTGACCTGGTATCCATTTTTCCTTTCTCCCATAATTTCTTAGATACACATTCTCATTAACACCAAATTCTCTTTCAATGAATGTTTGTCATGATTTAATGGAACTATTTTTGAATTGGCATCTGAAAGTATTATGCTATTATTCAGATCCTTAATTGACATAGATTTCTTTGATTGATCAATTTTCTCAGGTAATCTGATAGTGCTTTCCTGGTAACCAAAAATACTGTTTATGAGTAATATTCTGGACCATATCACTTTGCAACTGTGATCCAGTATTTGAAATGGGTGTATTAAATGGCAAAAATCTTTTTTCTTTTCTTTTGATGTTACCCTTTTAGTTTCTGTAAGTGCTAATGATGTTAGCAAGGTTGTTTGATGATCACATTCCTTCTTACTTAAAGCATTTGAAATTGCCATATCACCATAATCATTTATTAAGTTACAAATACTTTGTTTAGGCAACTCTGACTGATAATGGACTGCATCTTCTCCATCTTTTATATTATCTTCACAAAGGGTTTTATTTCTTATTTAATATGGCCTTAAGTCATCATTCACAGACTCTTCAGGCCAACCATTCTTACAGTACTCATATACTTTTATTAAGCACTCATCTTTTTGTGTTTCTCTTTTAATATCATTCACATTTATATTGGAGTTATCCATGATAGTGAAGAGAACAAATACATCTTCTGGTACATAGCTAAGGCTTTGGTTTTTTAAAGGTAATCTACTAAGACTATCTGCACTATTCTCAGATCCAGGTTTGTATTTCAATTCATAATTTATGCAGTTAGTGTGATAGCCCATCTTTGAATTCTTGGTGAGGCATGCTCAGGTAGGGTTTTGTTTTCTCCAAATAAACCTAGCAATGGTTTATGATCTGTAAAGATGGTGAACTTCCTACCAAACAGAAACTTATGAAATTTCTTAACACCAAAAATGATGCCTAAGCCTTCCCTATCTAACTGAGAATAATTTTTCTCAGCCTGGTTCAAAGATCTACTGGCAAAAGCAATGGGTCTGTCACCCTTCTCATCCATGTGGGACAAGACTGCTCCTGCACCATCTGGTGAAGCATCACATGTTAATATAAGTCTTTTCCCTGGGTCATAGTGAGTTAGTAAGGTGTCAGAAGCCAAAGCCTCTTTTGCTGTATTAAAAGCAGTATCTTGTTGTTTACCCCAGTGCCAAGTTGCATTTTTCTGTAGCAGCTTGTACAGTGGTGATAGTTTACCAGACAGATTCCCTATGAACTTTGCATAGTAATTTATCAAGCCCAAAAAAGCTCTTAGTTGTTGGGTATTTTCAGGTTTGGGTGCTTCTTTAATGGCTTTTGTTTTCTCAGGTTGATGTCTGATGCCTTGCTTGCTTAATATATAACCAAGAAAACTAATTTCTGTCAGCATGAATTGACATTTATCTTTGTTTATCTTTAAACCTTTTTCACCAACTATTTTCAAGACTTTATCTAGTGTTTTAAGATGTTCAGTGTCATTCTTACCAGTTATGTACACATTGTCAAAGTACACACAAACATTTGGAATGTCCTTAAAAATACTGTCCATGACAGCCTGGAAAATTCCAGGGCTGGATGATATGCCAAAACATAGTCTTTCATATTGGTAGAGTCCTTTATGAGTGTTTATTGTCGTATAGACTTTTGAATCTGGATGCAGTTCTAGTTGAGTGTAAGCATGACTAAAGTCTAATTCAGTGAATTTGTCTCCTCCTGCCAAATTCAAAGAAATTTCCTCAATGTTAAGAATAGGGTACCTATTTAGCTCTATTTGCTTGTTCAATGTAGCTTTATAGTCTCCACAAATTCTTACAGAACCATCCTTCTTTAACACTGGCACAATGGGCGTTGCCCAATCGGAATAGTCTACCTTCTTTATGATGCCATTAGATTCCAATCTACTTAGCTCATTTTCAATTTTATTCCTCATTGCATAAGGTGGAACTCTAGCTTTGCAGTATCTTGGATTTGTGTCTTTAATGCTTATCTTCACTGTTCTATCATTTAGTAAACCTGAATTGCCAAAAACACTTTTATTTTCAGATATTACTTTATCTATTGAAGTAAGACTAGATTCTCTTGCATTGTTCAATGAACATATACTCTCCCAATTTAACTTAAGATCACTTAACCAGTTCCTACCTAGTAATGGTGGTCCATTTCCTTCAACCACAAGAAGAGGAAGTTTAACACTTTGACCATTATAACTTACATGAACCATACACTCTCCTATTACCGGAACATTGTCACCAGTGTATGTTGTTAGACACTTGTGACATGGTTGTAGAGGCACTGATCCTCCTGTGACAGCGTCAAAGTCTTTCTTTGTTATGACTGTTAGAGATGCTCCAGTGTCAAGTTGGAAGCTGATGCTCTTACCGTTGATATTAACTAGTACATTGATGGGAGCATGACTTATTGATTTCACAGAGAACAGGTTGAAATCCGGCTGCAAATCAGTTTGAGCATTTTCACTGGTAGAGTGGTTCATTGGTTGGGTTAGGTAGTCTTGGTGAGAGTTAACATAGTGCTGCCTTTGGTTGCGGTACTGTCTTGACTGGCTAGATTTAGCAACAGACGAAGACTTTGCAAAGCAGGCCTTGGCAATGTGACCTTGCTCACTGCACTTATAACAAGTTGCAGACTTGAACTTGCACCGATGAGATGCATGGGGACCTTTGCATCGATGACATTTTTGATAATTATTACTAGATTTAGATCTAGGCTTTAAACGTGCAGGCTGTTTAGCATAAGTTGGAATGCTCTGATGGGGTTGGTGTTTGTTGACTAACCTGCTGTTTACTGCATGGATCTCTGAAGACGTTAGAGATTTTGCCGCATCTGATGACTGCTGGAATGAAGTTGCTAGTTGTATTG
This sequence comes from Physella acuta, assembly GCF_028476545.2. Lineage (NCBI taxonomy): Eukaryota > Metazoa > Mollusca > Gastropoda > Physidae > Physella > Physella acuta. The sequence continues at coordinate 179,612 of NW_026732181.1, read as the reverse complement.
CTTTTTCTAATGTTAGATCTGACTCGAGCAGCAACTTTCTTTGAATATCAGGACTGTTTACACCTGTCACAAACTTTTCACATAGTCTGTCAGACAGCGTATCGCCGAATTCACAAAATTCACTTAAATGACGTAAAGCAGCAACATATTCTGATATTGACTCGTTTGGTTGACGAGTCCTACCGTCAAATCTAGCTCGACATAGAAACTTTGATGGTACAGGCGCATGGTGGTCTGTTAGCAGTTTGCTCAGCTCGTTAAAGCTCTTGGTAGTTAGACTAGCTGGTGCGCATAAGTCCTTTAGTAGCCTAAATTGTTGAGGCCCTATGACTGTTAACAAAACAGCTCTCCTTTTGGCTTCTATCGTCACGTTGTTTGCTTCAAGGTAAAAGCTTAACCTATCTAGGTAATCATGAATGATTTCATCATTCGAATCAAATTCTTTTATTTGGCCATACAGCGCCATTATCCTAGAAATACTTAGCCAATATGCTCTAGCAAACCTCTTTTTTGCGTAAGTAGGTGCTCTTTCTAGTGGATTATTTATCCTCGTCGCCAATGTGATGGATTGGAATCACTGACGAGAAGCCGCGTTGATTGTTAACAGTAGTTTATTCACACCATGAGGAAAGAGAGAGAGAGAGGGCGGAAGTCACGAGACACTTATATACATAACATGTAAGGGACATCACTCAAGATAACAATATAAATATAATACTAATACAGAAGAGTGAGTTCCCTTGACTTCACAAGTCTCACTATATTACAGCACTAGACTGACTGTTACCAGCATTCACCGCAACGTACTGGAGTGTAAAACTATTGCAGCTGCTACCGCACAAACTGTCCTTATTTCCCTGATATCCCTGACTCCATCAGATTCAAATTTGCCTTTCACCTTTACGCGCAGACAATTCCCTGTTAGATTAGCCTTTGCCATGACAATTAATACAGCACAGGGCCAAACATTCAAAAAGATATGCCTGTATCTTCCAAAACATGTTTTCACTAATGGACAATTGTATGTTGCTCTCTCCAGAGTTTCTTCCTATCATTCTCTAACAGTAGTTTGCCCAAACCCACCCTATTTGGACAACTGTGTCTAGATTTCTATCAGGAAGTCTTCAGTCACTAAATAGCGACGTATGTTATTTGTTAGGCCCTACGCTGCATCTTGGTCTATGCTACTTTCACTTTCATTTCTTGGTCATGTCGATATCCGGAAACTGCCTGCGCATACCGACTGTAAAAAAATGGCCGATCGTGATAGTTTAGTTGATGAATTCGTAAATGTAACTGGTGTTGACAAAAGTAGAGCACGGTTTTATTTAGAATCATCTGCATGGAATTTAGAGGTAGGCTCTTAAGAATCTTGTTATCAAATTTTTTTAATAAGATCTCTACTCGAGATCTAGTCTAACTATTAACTAGATCTAGATCTAGTCTAGAGTGAAGTTCCACAGCCATCACACATACATGATAAAACAAACACATAATACATAGCAAACTCCCGACTTTTAGCGGACGCTATTTTGTAACCGTTTAACACAGAAACAAACCCAAAGTACTATATTATTCCTCTGCCATTCTACTCTTAATATGTATCAATCATTTTATATTCCTACGCATAGAATTTGAGATATTTATGTTTTAGTGACGTGCTACCTGCAATATTTTTCCCCCCCCTTTTTTTTTCCTGCACCCACCTGAACAATCGTATTTATACGTTTTAATCCAATGTTAATAACTAAAATAAATATTTTACACTTTTAAACGTGTTGTTTATTGTATTATTAATTAATAGATTGCAAAACCAAATAAAAAACATGTTAATTAAATTAATTAACGACACATTAAAATTGATGATGACTCAAGGGACGCAGCTATAATAATCATAACAAAGGGACATAACAAACACTAACAAGACATAATGTAACACAAGCATAGATATGCTTGTATGTAGAGACACAAACTAGATTTAGAAGAAGTAGATCAGGGGTCTCCAAACTTTTCAGTCCGAGGGCCGCATTAACTATCAAATTTCAGTTCGGGGGCCAGTTTCTTCCAGGCATGTCTTTGATTTTTCTGGGCAAAGTTCCTCAGCCATCAGCAACAAACGTTTTTTCCGTGGACAAAAAGATCTCCGCGGGCCGGATGAGAGGACATCGCGGGCCGCATCTGGCCCGCGGGCCGTAGTTTGGAGACCCCTGAAGTAGATGATTGAAATAATTTAAAACAACAGAAAAAAATAGAAATACAGATTCTGGGCTTAGTTTGAAATATAGAGGGCATCTAGAACTAGGCTAGACTAGCTCAAGTCGTTGGTTACGCAGCGATGTGAAACCACCCTAATCGACAACTAAGCTGCGGCCACCCCTATTCACCTCTCAGGTTGCTTTATTAGCCTTATCCCGCACATATTGTAGAAGCTATTTATAGTTAACCAAGTTATAAAAAGCTTTGATTGGTTGGTTTTATTCATCTCATCTGGGACCTAGTGTTTTTCAACGGGGGAACTAGAATCGCCTACGACGTCATACCTCGAAACTTTAAAATTTAAAAACTCGACTTCCAGAAGGAGAAAAACAAAAGAATTTGACCTGGATATATTTAGAAATGGACAGGTTTACAGCAGATATCGGTAGTTTCGTATAAAACATCCAAACAAATATTATACGAAGCGATAAACAGGCGATGGCTGCACCAGTGTTTTAACCGCGCGTGGAACTTTACTCTAGATCTATATTAGATAAATTGATTTACGAAGTGACTACTCGGAAGAAGACTTTTCTCCCCAATGTCTCCACTTAGTCGGCAAAAGATAGCTCTGCGCATGCGCAGTGACCTATGGCTAGGATTAGGGCTAGAATGGGGGATAGGATTAGGGTTGGTGTTACACCGCGTTTACACTTATGACATGTATACTAGACTTGACCTACTAAAGTGTATACTAAACATGTTATGGGTATATGGAACATCTTCTGAGTCGCAGTGCACAAAACCACGCCCCTTTTTATGTTCTGGGTCAAGTTTTTGTCATCGCTCGCTGAGCGAAAACATTGGACATGTTCTGAATTTTCAGATGAGTGCGCATGCGTCCAAAGTAGTAATCGCATCATAGGTCTCGGCTGATTGCAAAATTAAATGTAGATTCTAATGATTTTGAGTTTTTGAGCACATGATTTCATAATTTATAATTTCTCTAGGCCCTGCTAAAATTTACATTTTTATAATTACTTTTTATTTCTTTAATTAATTTCCATACACGTTTTAATGAAATAATGTAATGTCTAAGGCATTACAATTTTGCCTTAAAACCAGTTTAGGTATTAATTACGAAAATATTAATTCATTAAAAAATATAATTGAACCAAATTTATCTCCAATTTTTTCTTGACCAACATATTTTCAGTTTCCGTCTGACATGAATAAATCCATAGGCCCACAAGAATGTGCTCGTGGGATCACACATAATCAACTTACTATAAAAATCAGGCAGATAAAAAAGTCGTAGGCTAATTATTAAGGTTTAAAATGGGACATAATTAACATAAAGAAACGAATTGGGGTGGGGGGATGTCATATACCCTACTCTAAAAACTAGATCTACTTTTTTTCTTAATAATAGACTCAGTATAGTGATAACATGATCTCAATACGTTTAATGAACTTGGCAGATGGAAGTTTTAGGAGAAATCGGGCCTTTACTTTCAGCAAACAAATATTTAGCACTGTTCATCCAAAACTGTTTCTGAAGGATATAGACAAGCAAAGAAGCTGGGGAAATGGCTATAATGGGGTTGAAGTGGGAAAGGGTGATTCTACTGCGGGATGGGAGGGAGGGGTAATAACAGGTGGGTAATGTCTACGACCCGTGGTATTATATACAGCATTATATTTATAACATCTGTCTAGCTCCAGTAGCTGGCATAAAATTTATAAAATCTTGCATGTTCTCTAATTTTTAGATAATTCATTGTTGAATCGTAAGCACCGTGGCTACACCTTTTTCCTTTTAAAAAAAAGCTGTGTGTCCACCATCTTTTTTTTTTTACTTTGATTTCTCTTTATTTTAATTATCTGGGCCTATATAGCAGACGCTCCGGGTCAAAGGTGATGTATATTTTATAAAATGTTCTATAACATGTTCTGTAAGTGTGAACGCTAAAGTATACATGTTCTGTGGAGAAAATTGTTCCAGATAAAAATAACTTTTGGCGGGCTATGTGTTCTGGAAATGTATAGTATACATGTCGTAAGTGTAAACGCGGTACTTGGGTTCTGCGGTTGTAAACACAGGCATGCGCAGTACCATCGAAAACATCCCTGCGATGGCAAGTCGTAGTTTCTCTCCATTGCGCATGCGTATCTTATTCCAGCTAGCATCAGCCATTAATTTATTACGAGGGCCTACTATAACTATAACAATAAATAAAATGGGGCCTAGCCTAAATAGTTAATATTATTAAATAATAGGTCTAGGCCTATTGTTGTGCATACTTTCACACTTTTACTTTCACCACTTTGCATTGCATACTAGATCTAGGCCTAGAAATTTAATAAGAAATACTTTCTTAATACTAGATCTAGTTACTAGACTACTATCTAGTGTATCTAGATTCTAATTCTAATGTATAGATCTACTATACTACTAAACTTAAGGGCCTAGTACTTGTATTAAGATCTAGATCTAAGTAATAAAGTATGGCCTGTTGCCTATTACAGTACTATTACTAGTTACTAGACCAGTGTATCAGCAAAAGTATTGCAGCATCTGATATTCTAATTTATTTAGTTTTTAGGCCTATTCTTATTTATTATTATTCTGACTCTGAGCATCGTGAGAGTAATAAAATAGATTCTAGATATAGATCTAGAAGTTGTGAGTATCCTTTGTAATCCTATAGAGTTGGTATATTGACGTACACTCATGCATGAGTATTAGTAGATCCTAGATCTATCTTTATTCTTTAAGTAGGCCTATATAAGAAGTAGGGAGAATTTTTATACCAGTGTCCGATAATAATATAATGGAATCTTTAAAAAAAGGGGTGTTAGGTTACTGGTAGTTAACTAGGGTTCCCAGAAAGATGCGCAACGGAAAAAAATGCAACAGAAAAAAGCGCAAACAGAAAAATGAGCAAAACGAAAAATGCGCAAAGAGAAATTTTAGCTCAAAGACCTATATGGACTAGATGACACATTTATACATGACTGTTAGGGCTGCTGTGAGAATGTCGTGTTTGACCACGCGATCTACTACCATTTAAAGCATACCACTACCATTCACATCACCCCGATGAAGGCGATTATCGCTTTACACAATGCCAATTATTTTCTTGGTCAATATTTATTCAACTACTATTCTCGTATTAATAAACATAAAACTATCCTTGATATCGACATTCTCCCTAGTCCAAACTTCCTAGCTTGCATACCATAACAACCCGTTCCTATTGCAAAACTTCACTCTCTTTTATCTGTGTCAACAAACATGCATTCATCATATCTCTCTCACCAACATTCATTCGCACCAAAATAATGATGTATTTAATATTATTTAATCATGACACACCTACCTACCTATCTATATACCTACCTACCTACCTACATACCTACCTACCTACCTACCTAAAAAGTATCGGCAACTATCGTTAGTTTCATAAACTGCACTAGACATCTTTTTTTTTAATGAAAATTCATTGACATATGTTACATCTTTTGCGACAGCTTTAATTAGTGCGTTGGGCTTGTATGAAAACTCACTTCAAACTAACTCAATTACATGCTATTTATTTTAACATGACAATGTAAGCGTCACCCAACTGTTGTGATGTGAGGTGAGGACAGGGTTGACAATAAACCAACACGAAGTCTGTATATAATTAACTTCTTTATTGTTTGAAAGTACAAACGAGACCTAGACTGCCTATTAGAGAATCGACCCCCTAACTTTCCTAACCCCACCATTTATACCTTACCTAACCTCTAAATTTCCTGCGCTATATGTCACTTCCCTCCCAATCGTTCGTATTCTACAGAATTGTGTGTATTATTTATTTACATTCTTTAATCTCAATATAACTAAAATAGACTATAGTTTGAAGGGTAATGAAAACATGTAAACAAAAGTGACGCTACTCTAAATCTATGCTAATACTTATATATAACAATCCTACCACCAACCAAAGCATGTACTGAACAGCATAATGGGCAGAATGTAGCCTATATAACAGAAGAGCTATGGTTGTTTTGCATTCGTCCGGTAAACATTTCAGTAAAAGACCTTCCATAACCTTTTTATAAAGAATCAAAGAGAGGTGAAGTTTTATTATAACATCAGGCTTTAACTTAGACCTACTCCAATATCATCTACATTGTTAAACTGATTAACTAACCTTACGTCAAACCAGTTTGAAAGTTCAAGTTTTGTAACAGTTACTAAGCTAGCAAAATGGAAATGTGCATAATCTATATCATCTACACAAACACCCAACCACCTACCTAACTACCCACCCACACATCTACCCACATACCCACCTAACAACCTACCTACCCACCAACCCACCCACTTACCCACCTACAAATAAATATATATATATTAAAAAAAAAATTCTCTTTATGCAATTTTCGTTTTGCTCATTTTTCTGTTTGTGCTTTTCCGTTGCCCTTTTTGTTTTGCACTTTTTTCCGTTGTTCATCTTTCTTATCACCGTTAACCAGTGACCCTTCCCGGCGGCCGGTGACAAACTTGCACCCCCCCCCTCAAACTTTTGATTTGAACCCCCCCCCACGAGATTTCCATTTGCACCCCCCCTCTCAAACTTTCGATTTGCACCCCCTCAACCTTTCAATTTATTTTTCCAACCCATTTTGGCGCCCCCTAAGGTCGGCGCTCGGGGACATATGTCCCCCCCCCCCTCGCTACGCTACTGCCATTAACTAAACACACACCACATGGCTGCCTATGTGAATGTTAACCCTGTCCCTAACCCCAACCCTACCATACGCCTAACCCTAATTTCTAACCATAAAATTAGTTGAGATTACAATACTACTAACAACCCAACACCCCTATTTTAAAGAAGATTCCGTTATTGGACATCGGTATCTATAATCATCCAAGAAGTCTATAGTAGGCCGTTCAATCCACAGCTTCTGGGTTTGTTTGTTTTCATACCATCTCATGGCCTACTAAAATGGCAACCAGTTTTGCTTTCACTACACTGACTACACGGTAGAGGAATAAATTTAAGTCTGTTATTTAAGAATTGTCAGGTGTAATGCTTCGATACCAAACCAGCCTATGTGAATACAAAACTTGAAAGCATTAATTTTACACACATTACAATTAGCTGGTAATAATTTATTGTGTTTATGAGATGTGTTACGTGTAAATGATCACCACTCAATTATGCCATTTAATTATAATTTTTGGTGAAAACGTGGCTCGGGAAAAAGTGTGCAGTGCAAGATTCCAATCATTTGGCTAGATTTATGACTATTTTTTTATGTCATACCTAAAAATAGAATGTTTGCGCTTTCTTCATCAATAATATTAATATACTGTATACTACTGTAAAGTTAAAAAAAAGTGTAGTATAGTGTATAGGCCTCTTATCTTTTGAACTTTTACTTTAGTAGTAGTAGGGTGTGTTGCAGACCAGGACTACGATGTTGCCGTCCGGTTGCTTAGTCGCCGGCCGAATACGTTGCTGACACTGGCTCGGGCACTAGCCAATAAGGCCGTCGTTGTCTAGGGGTATTTAATTAATCTACCCGAGTCAGCTACAGTGAAGTAATCAACGGAACAGGAGACCTTCTTAGTTTCTGCTGTTTATTAAATTGCTGAATGCCTGTGCGAGAGAGAGAGAGAGACTAACTAACCTGCCTGTATTTATACCCCTGTCTTAACCCCCTAGCTGTTCCCACGGGACAATGAGCTCAGAACATGTGACCTAACAAATTATCCCCCCTGGCGCTAACAACCCTGGCTACTGGTCAGTATAAAGACTACTATTGTCCTGTCAGAGCAGTCAGTCTCCTTTGAACGTGTCACCTACTGTCCATCCCTACTGTGTACCCTGTAATTATCTAGTGAATAGGTGTTTGTGGGATTCTGACCTAACAGGGTGGTGCTTAGGATTTTAAAGTTTGGGGCAGCCTCAAAGTTATTTTCTGCCAATTTGGCTAGAGAAAGTTCAATTGCCTAAAATAAAGGTCATTATAATGTAAGTAATTGAGAGTACAAATGTTGCATCATTTTATAAATTAGTCGCTAAAACATCTGTTATAAAATCTGGAATTTTTCCAAAAAAGTCTGGAAAATGTCTGAAAAAAGGCAGGAATTTCTTAAGGACTGTGTAGTGTGCATAATATGAACTAAATGTCTTAAAGTAAATAAATAGTTAGCAATTTTGATTTTTAAAAATTCAGATTTTGGTTTCAGGATTGGTAAAATTATGGGATTGATTTTCAGGATTCGCTTAAAAAATGAGTTTCACCCCTGTATTCTGCATCTTAAAAGAATTATTGTTTAACTAAATCTTAACTATTTTATTGGCTGATATAGTAGCCGAGGCTATAAGGACTCAGTCTTAATAGAGGCTGTGGCGCTCCGTATAGATGCAGCTCTAGACAGTAGTCTACTTTGAAGGCACTCTACTGTAGAGCCTAGCCTAGAGACAGGTATTACTTAGATAAAAATCTAGATTAGATCTAAAATTGGTAATCCCACAGTATAGCGTCAATTATTATTTTGGAATGGTATATTCGTAAAAAAAACAGTTTAAAATAAACCGGTAGTGATCTCCCCTAAACTTTCTTGAATCTATATATATAATTCTCTTCTGGGAGACGCTAGAAAACAAGCTGCAAGCGCGCTCCCTACCACCCCCACCCCTACATGGTCTGGTGAGCTGTGGTTCACTCTAAATATTTACAAACAGAGCCGGGTTTAGTGACGACTATTAGGGGCAGATAATTTAGTTTGAAACGATTTTAAATGTAGGGGAGGGGGGAGTAACTAAGTGGAGTTTACTGTAACGGAGGGGGAAGGAGGGGAGGGGGGTTATCGTCCTTAACGAGATACTTATAGTGTTTTAAAGAAATATTTTCAGTGGCAGCGTTGGTACTGTCGAATTCACAAATTATGAATTACTGAAAAGTAGAAAAAACAACAACTAAAAGCGGCGTATGATATGCCGCGGGTCGGCTCGTATTCTTATATAAAACTACGGGTGATGGCAACTCGGGATATAGACAATATTTGTAATCCATTTTTAATTATTTAAACTTTTTATTATAGATTAGAATCTCGTAGAAAAAAGAATTGCACACTAAGTGAACGCCAAACAAAATGTGCATAATAGTGCTGGATATTATTAGTACTTTATAAATCCACATGCGTTTTTTGAGAAATCGGAAATAGCCAAAATTACTTGTTGCGGTCAAAATTTGATAGAAGGCAGAGAAATATATCTTTTACTTATGTGTGAAATTTCATTTATCTATCTAAAATAATACTCAAGTTATAGGCTTTTGAAAAATTGAAAGTAGAAAAAGTACCACTTCCGGTTATCGGAACTCGCTCAAAAGTTGATACGGATCTACGATTTTGATATAATACTTATATATGAAATTTCATCAACCTAGCTATAACTGTACTCAAGTTATCGTGTTTACAAACACACACAGAGACACACGGACAAGATTGCAAAATTATGTTTTTCCGACTCAGGGAGGTGTAAAACGTCGAGATTTTTTTTTGCACGATTACAAAACTTTCTCTATACTCTGTATATATGAGAAAGTAAAAAAAATGGCATACTGTCACATCATTCCTGAATCCACTGGAATTACTTTAAATCATACTTTGTTTGGCGCTTTCTTTTATTTTTAATACAAACCTTTTAAAATTGTGGATAGATCGATTTTTTGTTTCCTGTAGTTCTATTCTTTATTTAAAACGTACTGTTTCTATTTCCTAATTTAGTTGCAATTTTATTATTTTACAGTTGGCTATGAGCAGTTTTTTTGAAGGTACTGATAATGAAAATGTGAATGAAAGAGATTTTCCTGCAGTTGCAGATGTTTCATTGCCTACAGATACAAGAAACAATCAACCAAGTGCATCTGTGACAACAGACAGTAACCAAAGGTTATTAATTTTATTTCCAGTGAAAATGATGCTTTTAGTATTCATAGGGTCCAAGAATGACAAAGCTTCTTTCCCCCTTAAATAACCATATATCTAACTAATTGAAATACTATGGTCATTTTTGCTTTTATTTGTATTAAGAAAAACAAATGCATTTTTTCATCCCACTACATCCCCACTGGAAACAGGAATAATACTTATATCCTTAATTTTTATTAACATTCTTTTTTTAAAGAATAAAAACAATTAGCTCAATGCACGTTGAATCAGACTCCTCTGAAGAAGAAGGCCAAGCCTACTATGCTGGTGGATCGGATACAAGGTAACAAAATTCCATTTTTAAATAACTTTGATCAAGTTAACTTGTATATAAGGTACCTCAAATAGATGTTAAAAACTTTTCTAAATCTTTTTTTCAATGCTGTTATGTAAAGAACTCACAATACCAAGTTTGTGGATAAAAAAATATCTTTGAAAGGTTTTATCTCTAATGAGCCGATCCGGGTGAAGACTTCGTAAAAGACACAGTTGTCCAAATGGGGTGGGTGGGTACACACTGCTGGGTATGCCTCGAAAGCAAGGGAGGGGGCAGGAGGGGGTTTAGAGAGTCAGTGTGCATGTGTGGTGGGCGACGTAGAGGTTTTTCTTAATATTTGTTTTATTTTCTACTTTTCAGTAATTAATTATTTGTGAATTCGACACTACCAATGTTGCGACTGAAAATATTTTGCTTTAAAGCACTATCAGTAGCTCATGAAGGACGATTATCCTCCCATTCCCTTCCCGGTGTCGTCCGTGACGACAGTTTACAGACGGCAATGAGAAGATCAAACAGAACTTGTTACATCCCCTTAGTTTCAAATCGTTTAAAAAATAAAATTATCTGCCCTTAAGAGACGTCACTAATTCGTCCCGGCTCAACAATTTTAAACATTCTGTGTGAACCACAGCTCACCAAACTGGTGGGGGTGATAGTGATATGGTCTGTTGCACATGCCTGGAGAGCAAGGGAGGGGGCGGGAGTAGAGTTAGAGAGTTGGGGTGCGTCCCACATGGTTGGGTGACAGAGAGAATTTTATATCTATATATATAATTCTCTTCTTAGAGACGCTAGAAAACACCAAGCTGTAAGCGCGCTCCCTACCACCCCACCCCTACATGGTCTGGTGAGCTGTGGTTCACGCTAAATGTTTACAATCTTAAAGCCAGGTTTAGTGACGGCTATTAGGGGCAGATAATTTATTTTTGAAATGATTTTAAACTTAGGGGAGATAACTAAGAGGAGTTTACTTTCACGGGGGGGGGGGGAGTGGGGTAGGGGTTGGGGAAAGGAAGGGGATTATCGTCCTTAATGAGATACTGATAGTGTTTTGAAGCAAATATATTCAGTGGTTGCATTGGTACTGTCGAATTCACAAAATATGAATTACTAAAAAGTAGAAAATAAAACAACAGTATTTCTGTAGTTAAGTGATAAACTATATATATACTAGCCGACCCGCGGCATATCATTAAAATGTCTGGCATTGTTTTTATTTGTATTGAATTAGATGATCCCATATACTGTTTTTTAAATTACAAAAATCTCTAAATAAAGCAATTTTCAGTAAGTCTAGGGCTATACTAAAAACATAAAGTACAATGTGGCTTGACTTTTATCAAAATGGTTAATTTTGGTTCAAATGTTTTTACAATTACTCTTTCCAAAACTTTAAAAATAAATATAACTCCCTTTCTAATTTCAGTTAATTTGTTTAATTTCATTTTCCATCAAATGAGCTAAAACTTTCAAATTACATTAGTCTAGATCTAGGGTCTCTATTGAAGACTTAAATTATTTTACCTTATCTATCTTTAAGAATATAAGGCTTAATTTAAAATTGAAAGCAAGTACATCTAGTGATTACAGAGCTTAATATTAAAATTAAATTTCATTTCTGTGTTTTATTCAATTGAAAAAAATGTTTAGATTTTTAAAAAAAATGTTTCTAAGGAAAGTTTAATTGCAATTAGACAAGACTTCCATTGTTACATTAGGGTAACAGAAACTTCTTTTATTTAAAATACTAGCTAAATTAAAGTATTAACTGTTACCTATTTTATCCCAAGTCCTCAAATTAATTTTTTTTTTTAAATTGTTAAATTTTTGTCACTGAATGAAGGAATGACTTTCAATTATTTTTTTTAAATTGAATACTTTTATAAGAAACTTCCAGTAAACAAGACGTTTGCAATGAAAGGCCCAGTTTAAATATAAATTTGACAATAAGGCAAAAGCCATAAGAAAAAAAAACAGATTCTTTTACTAAGTGAAGAGGGACGGGTTTAGTACATCCAACAAAACTGAAAAAGGAAATGAAAAAGCATTTGTTGAATGTAGCAACAGTTTTAATAAGAAATATATTTCCAAGGAATAAACAATTAATCTAAAGAAATACTTTTGTGAAGTTAAGTTTGATGGAGCATGATCCACCTAGAGCGATTAGAATGGAGATTGTGATGGGTTGGTTTTCTAAACTAAATCTTGAGCCATTTTTTATTTCTACTGATTTCTCAACTGATGTTAACTCTGTGACCCCCTCTTCCAAATCTTGTTTAGAAAAGAAAAACAACACCTGCAATTTTTTAAAAGCATAAATAAAACTATCAAAATTTCCAAAACAATACAAACACTCTTAAATGTCACTAATTCTCATTCATCTTATTCCATCACATGTACCAAAAAGTAAAAAATACTTTCAAACTCTTTACTGTTGAAGAAATATTTTTTTAAATATAGATATTATAACTTTGCGACTACTATCAGAAAGACATTATGAACTAAACAATAGCTGATAAAAAGAATGAGCTTTCTAAAAATGCTAATGGTAGTTTTGTATAGTTGATCAACTAGACAGAATTGAAATATACTTTTTAATTTACCAGCTTTTAATAATATACCTTTTATCATAGAAATTTAGAACATTTAAAGTTAAAGGCTGCATGTGCTACCACAAGAGGTTTAGGTGAATACTTCTATTTGCATTTTTATATAAACATACTTAATTTTACCCTCAGTGGACAGCAAGTTTTGGGCCCTCCAAAAAAAAAAGATTCAAATAGGCTTGTGGAATCTCTCTTCAAATCAGCCAGAGAGTAAGTAACTTCTCATAAATAGCTTTAATTTTTGACTGGACTATTTCCTTGCTTTTAATAAAGCTGAGTACATGTTTTAACTCTTAAAATTTAAATGTTTTTAAAATATAATATGGATTGTTAAATGAATGTAATAGTAAGAATTGGTATTCCACTTACTATAGAAATTGTAGCTCTTTCTGAAACAACAGAACCTATGAAAATGTATTGTTAAGAAAATGTTTAAAATAAAATGCAAAATTTTCTTAAAATATCATGCTATATGATACCATGATAAAAATTATCAGAATCTGAAGGTTTGTGAGAAATAGGAAATAAAGTGCCACTTTTTTGTTATTGGAAATAGCTTAGAAGTTGATAAAAACATACTTATAGGATCTAATACTAAAACATTGGGGAGGAGGGGGGGAAAGGGTGTAATTTTGTGAAAGAGGACAGGGATGACTCACGTGAGCATTTCAAGAAAGTGATTTTAGAAAGAGGATTTTAACCTTTTTTTTTTTTTTTGCGTTTTTAAAATACTGGTTTTGTAAACTGTTATAGAAATTGATTTATACATAAAATGTTGACAGAGCTCTTAGATATTTTAGAAAGAAATCAATGTTTTAAATGTTTCATTTAAGGATGAGCCCTCACTTCAAATAAATTAAAATATTTATATTAGATATGAAATTCATCCATTTAACTGAAATGCACTCAATTTATTGAACCTGGAAATAAAATTAAAATACTATTATTCCGTGTGTTGAAAATGACTCAAAATTCAAAGTAGCCCACTAAAGCAAGTTTTACCCAAATTGTTTGAGTTGTTGAGAGGTTTTATGGCTGATTTTATCTTAGTAGAGAAAGAGTAATTTATATTTTTTTGCTGGTGTTTTTTTTTTTTGGTAAGTTATGTATAAGCCTTAATATAGGGCATATATATATATATATATATATATATATATATATATATATATATATATATATATATATATATATATATATATATATATATATATATAAAATTTTAATGAAGACTAACATGGGAAGTATTGATATGCGAGCAGGATCACACTGGTGTACACTTTGTGATGACGTTTACTTAGTTACTACATCATTTGGGGGAGGGTGTGTATGATGTTATTCCACAGTGTGTCAACTTATTGTGACAGAGTAAAGTGTGATTGTGTGTAGGTCTACTATCCTACATTACCCATTATTTTTTATCAAGTTAATCAGAGGTTGCAGGCTATCATTAAAAACTATTTTTTATTGTAGGGTGAGTGGGGGGGGGGGGGGGGGGGGGAGGGGGCTTTAGACAGAAAAATTCTCTTAGTTGACTGACTGATTGCTACCCTTGTCTCCACAACACAAACCACCTCTTACCTGTTTCTTACTCGTTGCGCTGGCTGTGATGACTACATCTACCTGAGTTGTTATTTAAATATCTTATTTTCACTTTGATTATTTAAGTTTAGTACTAGATTTTTAGAGCCTAGTTATAAAAAAAAAACGTGTTTTAAATGAAATACTGTAAATTAATTGATAACATTTTCGATCGCTGCCCTTTCTCACTTCTCCATAGCATTTCCTCTCTCTCCCCCCCCCCCCCCCCCCAGCTTTTCTATGGTTTCATTATTTCTTTTTAGCTTTGATAAAGGAAATTTAAGTATTTTCATATCTTAATTCTCATACAGACATGGTGCTGAAGAAAAAAAAGAAGATAGCCAAATGCGACAAGGAGGAAGGGCCACATTTATTGGCGCAGGTTATCGACTTGGTGAGACACAAGATGATACAACTGTTGTAGCAGGGGCTTCACATCCATCCAGATCACGAGCACAGGTGTTTACTCTCAGTTGCAATGAGTGATTTTATTACTTGACAACTTCGCAATAATTATGCAGGGATGTGACTTTTCCGAATTTTAGCGGAAATCCGATTTTTCCGTTTCAGCTGCAATTTTCCTCCGCTGATTTCATTTTTGCCGAATTTTTCCGACGATCTTCAATTTTTGCCGAAGTTTTAAAAATTAGGAAAAAAAATCGAAAATGACATCTACGGAAACGGCCGACTAGCGCATTCCATATTTTCGTATTTAAATTGAGAATTACAGTACTTAGGTCAAGTATGCACATTTCTTTTTAATTAGACGATTGCGCTAGGTCTGACGGTGCTAGATTAAGATGAAACATAGATCTAGGTCAAGATTCAGAATTTCTGCGGATTTCAGTATTTTTCAGAACGCAATTTTTTGGTCCAAATTTTCTGCTGATATCAGTTGAATATTTATAAAAAACACGGGAAAAGTAATCTAAAATAATGCCTTTCTTCAAATGAAACTCGCATCTCCCAAGCCTGGTAATCTAGCTATCGATATAGCCTAATTTACCTTTCTGTATTTTTGTTCACCCAAATCTACAGTTTCTCTCTTATTTTATTTAGCTATCTAAAATGTATATTAAAATCCTTGCAAAATGTGACAATGAGGACTAGACTTACCCCCCCCCCCCCCCCCTTGTAGCAGCCGTGGCTCTTGTGACCTCACCTTGACCCCCAAGTACGTGTTTGATACTACTTGTGGGGAAAAAAATTAAAATGACGTCACAGTAGTTTCAAATAGCTGTTCCTGCAATACCTATGCTATATGCCTATAGATTTAAAAAAAAAAAACGAACTCAACGTGACTCCGAAGAAAAAGTACGATATGGACTGTTTTTAATAAGGGGTCTTCCATAAATAACGTCACACTCGGGGGGGGGGGGGATCTGTAATTTTGTGACGTGTAATGAGGGGGAGGGGGTCAGATAGAGTGACGTCATATTTTTTTATTTTAAAAAAGTAATGTTAGAAACTGAATTTTAGCCGCTATTACGCGTTTTAGAAAACTTTTTAAAAATTGTAATATAAATTAATTAAAATACCCTACGTTGGTCGAGCTCAGTCAATATTTTAGAAAAAAAAAAAAATAAATAAATAAATTCAAATGCAATTTTGAGGAGGGGGAGCGGTTGTTGGTTGAGGTGTGACGTCATTTTTGAGGGTCGGGGGGGGGGGGGGTCTGTCTTTTGTGATGGAGAGGAGAGGTAAAAATCGTAAAAAAAAAACGTCATTTATGGATGACTTCAAACAATTTACAGCCATTCCAAAAACAAAAATAACGATGTGGTTTGTCTATCGAAATTGTTAACTTTGGTTCACATATCAGACCCTTTCTAATTTCAGCTAATCTGGTCAATTTCATTTTCCATCACAGGAACCAAAAACTTTCAAATTTCAATTAATCTGAATCTAGGCATTTTACAGTTGAAGACTGACATTTTTACCATGCCAATCTTTAAAAGAATATAAGGCATAATTTAAAATTGAAAACAAAAGTGTAACTAGACTAGATTAGTACACTTTAAATTAGCTTAATGTTAAACTTAATTGCCACTTTTATTACATTGTAAATGTAATTTTTTTTTAAAAAGTTGTTTATAAGTTAAACATTAAATTGCAATTAGACAAGACTTTCAATGTCATTGTAGAGTAACATAAACTTCTTTTATTTATAATATTAGCTATATTAAACGATTAATTAGAACAGTAATGGCGTGAGGGTGCTTTAACTGAGATTTAAAAAATGGATAAAACAGAGTTCTTGTCCGAAGAAAATTTCCTAATTTTTTTTCCTGGTCTGGTCACATCCCTGATTATGTTGGTTGTAATTAATTTGTTTATTTGTTTAGGTTGGTAAAAAATTAAAATTTTGGAAAGATGGATTCAGCATTGATGATGGTCCACTCCGAGATTATAATGATCCAGAAAATAAAGATTTCCTTGACAGTATATCTCGAGGGTATGTCTTTGTGTAAAATTAACCTTTTTCATTCAGTGTTTATGAAACTACCTCCACATCACCCTTAGGTGTCACTTTTCTTGGATATCCTGGATTCCGGATTTGAGAATAACATTTTTTTTTCACTTTCCGGATTTGCAGTTGAGTTTTAAAATTTCTGGGTTTGCATGTAAAAAAGAAAAATCAAGGCCATTAAGACTTAAAAGTTTTTGGCATTCTAGAAATTTTTTTTTTATCACAACCTCAGAGTATTTTTACAGCTAATTGCTTGTTATGCCATTGGTGTGTGCGATGAGTGTTCAATATCCACTACTGAGAAAATTAAGAATTAATTAACATTGGCGTGATTTCATTTATTCAGCCACTAGTTTAGCTTTATTAGCACATACTGGATCAAATACTTGGTAAATAGAGAATCAAATCTGTTTAAAATTTAATATAAACTATCCTTTTTAGCAGGCGACCATTTTAGCAACTCTTGAACTTACTTAACCTTGTCTTGTAGTCAGGCATGGATCTTGATGTAAATAAAATTTATAGAATGAGTTGGATTGCGTGTTTTCAGTCTTGTTTGAAATTTATCTCTCGCTCAGATTAAGGATTACTAGTAAAATTCTATCAAAACTGAGAGTAAAAAACCCACAAAATTTGCTAATTCTAGTGGTTAGGGATGTGACTTTTCCAAATTTTGTGCAGATTTCCAAACTTTTCAGAATTTGAATTTTCTGTCTGAATTTTTCTGCTGGTCCTTTTAATATCATATTTTTGCATACAAAAATAATGGAAGAAAAAGTGTTCTAGAATATTCCCACTTCATAGAGAAAATGCACATACCCTGAGCCTGGTTCCATATTTTCATAGTAGTAGAGGCCAAAAGTATGTAACAGAGTGACATTTTTTTAGTATTTATGCACATCATACAATTATATAACATGACGTTGAGGTTAGGAAAATATTTCCTTTTACAGTTGGCTTTATTTTACTCAATGTCGGAAGTGCTAAAACATTAGCAGTTGTTTTGTATTGTGGTTTACCTGCATTGAGTATTCAACATAATATGATTCAAATATTTATACAAGTATTGAAATAATTGTTGATTGATTTTCAGGATTAACCTAAAAAATAATCCTGGCACTTTAACTGCTTTTTTTTAAAATTGTAATATTTATTGATTGTTAATTTTAGGAATAAAAGTTTTGTCTTTAACCCTTTATTTACGGAATTATGTTCTGAATGAGATTTTTACTTAAACAATGTGTTACTATATTGCTTTTGGCACATTCAAAGCACATGTCGAAGGAAATTTCGTTTCATAAATTTTTAATGGCCCAAACAGATATTGGTACTTATAAGTACCGTCAGTAATCTAGGACATTTTTTTTTCAAATTTTTTTTTTTTACAAAACAGGAACAAACGATACAATTTATTAACTAATAACATGGCAATCATCATAACAATCACATTTTGTAATTTTCACACATAAATACAGCACAAAAGTGTATTTTGAGTACGATTTTTACTGGATTTTCTATGGGAACAAATCTTAGACCTCATACACAGCAAAAGTAGTCGACATGTCATGCTCCCTCAATCTTGTCTGTGGTCTTTCTGGTGTAGCAATGGTTGCCGGAATGAATATGCTTTTTCTGGAAGCTTCCAATAACTAGTACAATGAGCCGCATAAACAAACAAAAGCCTAGTCATTCAGCACACAACTACTAGTAATACTAGTATAATTGTAGCCTACTAGAATGTTATGACAAGTCTACACTACAGTGCAAAGTTCATAAATAGAAGTGAGCTCAATGTGTTTAGGATAGCCGTAGTGGATTACTCTTTTCTGTTTACTGATTAAAATTTACCTTATAGATCTATATTATATGCAGAAGTATGGACTATTACTAGTCTACAGGTATACATTACGTAAATGCTAGTTATTGTTGGCAAGACAGTTTATTGCAGTAAATATAACTAACAAATTAAATCTTACTACTAGAACTAGGCTTTGGTATACAAATGCAGTAAACTAAACCTTGTAAACGAGCCTGCAACTGATACCTTTATTCTTGTTATTTTTTACTACTAGAAATTAACATGAAATTACAATATTTCTTAGGTAAACCTTATGCAAACCTTCTTATAAATGTGTAAATATCATTTTTTGAGTATATTTCGATAATTTATTATCAAGACAATATTTATGTAACTCCTCCTAACAAATCTGCCATTTTCTAAAAATCCTAAAAAAATGTCCGTGTGCCCTGACGGTACTTATAAGTCCACTTGTAAACATCGATCTAATACAAAGACAGTTTGATCAAAATTGTATAACTAGAAGTTAAACGCGTTTGCCTGACTATTGAAGGTGCCAATAAAAAATATTTGGGGTTGAAAACTTGAAAAATAAGGTAAAACAAAGGGAATTCAGGAACGTGTGTGAGAACTGTACAGAACAATTGTGAACTACCGACATAGCAAGACATTGAAAATGGCGCCACACCATTAATTTAAAAAAAACATTGATACCTCCGACTACCGGCGACTCAGGGGAGATAATACTATTAATTACCTCAATAATTTTTAAAATTCGTATTAAATTAAAAATAATACAGGCACTTAATTAAAGTGGTACTTATAAGTACCGTCAGTAGATAAAGGGTTAATCCAATTGAAACTTTCATTTATAAACTGGATTAAAAACCAAGGTTTCATTTTGTATTCACCACAGGTCTTTTGCTACAAAAAGCCTGTGTATTTTAAAAAGCCATACTAATATAATATAACTAATATATGGTAAAACGCATTTCATAAATTCTATCAAGTATTTTCTACACATTTTATAGAGAAGTTCCACATGATCTGATAAGAGAAGCAAAAGGTGGAGAGGTCAATCTGGATATGGAAGATCATAGAGCAGAAGAATATGTCAAACCAAAACATTCAGTGAAAGCATTTTCTGGTGCTGGTCATATGCTTGGCAGGTATTGATCTTTACTTTTCTTATAACATGATGACTTTGCTTTCCTGGTTTCCTCTTTCATTTTGATGACAGAAATGTAACTTTTTAGGTGGAAATCTAATTTTTCTGTCTGAAAGAAATTTTTTACAGAATAAAATTAGGAGTTTTCAGACTCCAAACTAGTTCTTGAAAAATATGTGGAAGCTTCTTGCAAAAATTTTTCTAACATGTCTTCCACATTCTTTTTATACCAAAATAGGTTGTTCTGTTTTTACAATGACTATTTTATGTATATTTGTCTACCAAGGTCTTTAACATTTTGCTATTTTATGTGATGGCTTAGTTAAATGGTATAGTTAACAATTGCTAAAACAAAAATCTTGAGTTTGAATCTCGGGCTTGAGTCTGTGAGACATCCCTGAGTCAAAATTATTAATGCATTTATGCAGGACATTTAATTTTTGTTACGGTAGCCAGTTTGGTGTTATGTACCCTCCACTGGTGTTTATTTCCTCTATCATTGACCACTATAAATACTAGTACTACCTTCTAAAATACCTGTTTTTTTAAATAGATATATTTCTTAATTGCATGCTCTGCATAAATGGGTTAACATTCATAATAAACCAGGAGTGATCTCCCTAAACTTTCTCGAATATTCTTATATATATATATATGTCTTTTTGCTTTTTTTTTTTTTGAGAAATCGGAAATAGCGTTAAGTAATAACTTCTGGTCAACGGAAATAACTCACAATTTGAAGGAAGGCAGAGAATTAGATCTTTTACTTGTACGTGAAATTTCGTTTATCTATCTGCAAAGTTGTAGGCTTTTGAAAAACCAAAAGTAGAAAAGTTCCACTTCCAGTTACTGGAAATCGCTGAAAAGTTGATACAGAACTACAAATTTGATATAGTATTTAAATATGAAATTTCATCAACCTAGCCGTAACGGTACTCAAGTTATCATGTTCACATACACACACACACACAGACATACGGACAGAAATTGCAAAGTCCAGTTATTTAGACTCAATTACGCTTAGAACACCGACATTTTAATAAATCTGGATTTAGAATTTTTGCCAGATTAAAATAAGTCCCCTATACTTTGTATGTGATGAAGTAGGCCTACTTCAAAACTGTCAAAATTTCATGCGATTTTTATGCACGATTACAATACTTTCTCTATACTGTATACGAGAAAGTAAAAATAGATTGACTAAATTTGAATTTTTTCAAGTTTTTAGGTATTGTTTATTATTTCACTATTCAGTGAATCAAAGAAGAATAAAATTTTCTCTCATTTAATTTAATTTAATTTAATTTTCTATTCCCTCATTAATTGCATCCTTCCTTTCATGTTGCCGTGAAATTTCGTGACCAGTGATGAACCAAACTCTTTCAGCCCCACCCCAACAGTGATTCGATCAACACCTCAAGCTGGGGATAGATTACCTCCTACTGTTGAGATTGATGCTGATAAGCCAGTTACAAACATACAGTTAAGATTGGCTGATGGTCAAAGGTGTGTTTAATGATCATGATACAATTTCATGGCTTTCTTACAGATATAATTTGATGTTTTTAAGATGAGTATACTCTAGTATTTACAGTTTTCAAATCTTTCAATTTTTCAGAATGGTTGTCAAGTTGAATCATTCTAACACAATCAGTGATATCAGGCATCATATTATACAGTATCCTTTTTAAAAAATTTCTTTCTTGAATACAGGGAATATGTTGCTGTACAAGAAATTGGTTAGTCTAAATTTCATATATAATATCAAGCTCTATTACATTTTTTTAATCTATCACTTAAAATAAACTAAAGTAAGTCACGTTTTCCTTAATGTAATCTAGATTATACCCACAATATGCTGAAAGAAGTTTTAGTTTGATGACAACATTTCCCAATAAGGAACTTGTAGATGAGAGTCAAACTTTGGAACAAGCCAATTTACTCAACGCCGTTGTTGTTCAAAAATTAAAGTAGACAGCTGGATTATTAAATTGAAACATTTTGTGTTGTAATGTTGGATTTGTAAATTATTTATTTTTCAACAATTTA
Organism: Physella acuta; assembly: GCF_028476545.2. Classification (NCBI taxonomy): domain Eukaryota; kingdom Metazoa; phylum Mollusca; class Gastropoda; family Physidae; genus Physella; species Physella acuta. Next base: position 157,465 of record NW_026732181.1, on the reverse strand, counting down.
TTTTTCTAGAATGCTCTGTTTGTTAATCCATAAAGCAAATCAATAAAATACCTTAACTGAAAAACTTACTTTAATATAAGTTTTGCTATTGCCTTGTTTTTAAAAAGTATGACAATTACAAATGAATCTTTAGCATGCAACTAACTTTGAGCTTAAATATTGATACATGCAAATACAATAGTAAATTTACTGTATTTTTGTGATTAGTTTTTAAAGAGCCTCTGTTACTCAATAGAATCAGTTTTAAAAATTTTTCCAGTGTTACAAAGAAAAGGTAAAATAATGAACAATAATCTTATAACATGGGATTCTTTCTTCATTTTTAATTTTAGTGTTGGAAGGTATCCCCTCCAACACAATTAAGCAAGAGTGTCAACTGGTTATGCGCCATTGAAGCCACTGACTTCGATTTCAGCCTGCTTTGCTTTTTGGATTTGCTTCCATAGCCTTTGTCCAACCAATAACAAAGTACAAGGCAGCAGTTGTTTGATTTTGGAGTTTTCTCTCCTAGAAGAGTGGCTGTCACCAGCTAACAAGCCTCATTTTCCAGAGGGTTCGAACTTCAAGACTTTTCGGTTTAGCAACCATGAGCTTTACCGACTCGACCATACCCACCATGGGATTAATTACCCTTTGTATCTTTAAAAGCAAATAAATGAAATAATTTTAAAATAGTAAATTTATCAGGTACAAATAAGTTTTATTTTTATTGGTTGATCATGTGTTTAAATTTGCTTGAATTAATTCAGTTACCTAGAGTAATCCATGACAAACAAGTTTAAGTATCCAAAGTTTGCAATATGATATACTCATTAAAAAGTAGAGTTTTGTTGTTTAGAGAAAGTTTTATTAAATAGGCGCCTTTATAAAACAACTATTTCACAAACAGGTTTACTCATTTGACAAGGCGATGATAATACACATTTTTTGTTTTTTAAGACCATCAGTCATCATCCAGTATAAAGTTCTTGCCCTCTATCAAATTGTAATCGTACTAAATTTTAAAAAAAAATCTTTTTAAAAATATGACAAGCGATAACATTATATAGTTGTAAAAGGCTGTTTGAGAACCATCAATTACACTCATTTTCATATTGAAAAGCCATTTGAATTATTTTATCAATTGAAATTTTAAAAAAAACTCACAGGGTGAGTAAAATAGTCACAGCAATTGTTTTCCATGATAAAATGCACATTAGCAGTCTATATAGTATAGCCTAGTTGTTAATTTATATTAAATATAAATTCCCTATCACCACAACAGCAGTATGTTGCTAGTTAAATATTTCAAGCCTTAATTAAACTGGAAGTCATTTTGCACTTATTTCACAAATTATTCAATTTTAGTTGAAAAATATGCTTTCTGGCAACACAACCATTTGGAACCAACTTTTCAAGCCAATGTAATTTAACCCTTTGAGCCTGCCAGGCCGGTAAACCGGCTTCAATATTAGGCATATATGTCCAAATAGCCGGTTTTCCGGCCCGATGATCTAGCGTCATATTCCTAGCGGCCGGTATACCGTCTAATTAAATATAATTAGTGGAAGACTGACTAAAACTGCGCATGTCTTTTTATTGCTGGATTATGATTCTAAAAATAGATTTTAGGAAAAGTGAAAGTGTTTACATTTCGTAGCAATGCCACCAAAACGAAAAGCTGAGCCACAGCCATCAACTTCAGCACATAAAGTTGGTGCAAAAGATGAAGCAAAAGACCGAAATATCAACAAAAGTAGAATGACTGCATCTCAGGCAATACAACTACTTTTTGATTCTGATGAAGAAGATAATATTCCTGGTCTATATTGTAATGATAGTGACATTGAATTTGAGACTGAACAGTGACATTGAAATTGGCAGTGACAAATGAAAAGTATGTTCTGATGTATGTGGTGCTGTAAAACTTCAGTCTCTTTGGCGTGTTGATAATAATTTTTCGGCTACAGATTCAACATTCAAACCAGTTGAAAATGTTGGTGTAAAAAATATTCCAGATTCTATATCAGCTGACTCCAGGTTGGTATGGCTAGGTATCAATAATAACAAAACAATTACTAAATTGGTTTCTTCTGTTCTATCAAAACAATAATGTGTTCATTTTATTGAAATTGTTCTGTTCATATATTTTTAAAAAATAAAGAATTTCAGAATCTTGATGCATTGTTGTTTGATCCTGAGTCTGGATGCCAAATTTGGCTTGATTATCTCAAACGGTTCAAAAGTTATAGGCAAAGTTAGAAGCAGATAAGTGAAAATTGGTTTGGCCCTGGGAGCTCAGGTAAAGGGAGAAATTAGGTCAGGGAGGCCAGGGCTCAAAGGGTTAAAGATAATTATAACACATAATATCTGCTTAAATATTGCCAAAACTCTTAGACGATTTTAATAAAATCTATGGTTGATAAAGAACTATAACAAAAGTTTTATTGTAACTTGTGTTGTATATTAAATTTTTAATTGCAAAAAAAAAAACAGCAGAGACATGACCTACACCCCCCCTACCCCATGACCAACATCCTGCTACAACACTGTCACCAGCCATCCTGCATGCAAAATAAAAGATAATAGAGTTTAGGATACCCATAAATTACCAACATATTTTGTAATTGCAACATTTAATACTCTGTTTCAGATACATTTTTAAAAGATTTGCAACTTTGCTAATATTTATTATAAAATACATTCATTATGAATGAAAAATTCTGATAGCTAAGGCAATAATACAGTGAAATCATTTGAACTTCTAAATGGTTATATAATTATGTTCTTCCAATCTATTAGAATTTAGAATTCCCTTTTTAATATGATTTTTGCATAATTAAAAAAACTGCACATCAAGACAGCTCAACTGAAAATAAAGAGAAACGCTATTAAAATAATTACTAATACTAATGACAGAACTATGACAACCAAGGCAATAAAAATAGTGTTTTGTAAAAAAATCTATTTAAAAAAGCATATTTCCCTTACTTTTGTTATGAAAATTATTTTTTTATTAAATAAAGTTTAGAACTTAATTTCCTGATCATTTGGTTATCACACTAACACAGCTGTACTTAATTGCTTTAAGATTCGAACATTGTTTTAGAGCAAAGTCAAATGGATAAAGAATTTGATAAGACTATTTAAAACATGCTTCTGTCTGCTGACAAGTCAAGCACTCATAATCCTATTCTGGGCCAAAGGTCATCTGTCCAGCACCACCCTTTTTCATATATCTTCTGTACATTTTGTATCTGGCACTTTCTGCTAATTTAGTTTTCATTTCTTCTTCTTTTAGTTCCTTCCATTTCTGAAAAACAACAATTTTTAAAAAACTAAACCAGAAAAAAGAAATTTTAAAAAATATATTACAATTGGAAAACAAATTTTGCTAACCACAAAATTTTCTTTTATCCAAAGTTGTTGTCGTAAGTAATCTTCTATATCACGGTCTTCCACACCCTATTAACAGAGAAAAACATCATTTGCTAATAGTTTCATTATAGAAAAGATACTACAAATTTTAATGAGAGTACAAATACATTTTATTTAATCAATTTTGTAAACTAAGTACTTACATCAAACTGTGTTTGACTAAAGCCTAAATGCTTTCGGATAAGATAGAGCTGTTCATCTTTCCCTAATTCGTCGCCTTTAATGTTGAATTTCCAGATCCATCGTAACCACCATGCAATATACATGGCTATATGATATGGTAATAAGAACAGCTGGATCCACAGTACATCAGTCACTTTGGGCTTGCTGTAGCCACCTCTAAAAAATTAAGTTTACCGCTGTATGATAATGATTTCTTCCCCCAAAGAACTATTTAGCGATACATTAAAATAAAAATGGAAAAAAATAATTGAAAAATTGCTTAATTATACCGAATATCCATCTTTTCTTCAATAATTTTTCTTATAGTCATTTCCTCTTCTTCTTTTATCTCCTCCTATAGAGCAAATTTAAAACATAAAATACAAATTATTTTGTAAAGAATCAGAAAAGTCAGTTGTTATAGCACTTATTTAAGGACATGGGCGGGTGTACTTTTCGTCATAAATCCACTAAATCATCGATTTCCCATTTTTACTTGATCTATACAGAATAACCATCGTTGAATCTAAAAATGACATTGTTATGACCCTAAAAACAGTATTTATTTATGAAAAACCGGGTTCAATGTAGTGTGTACAGGGTCTTTTGTTTAATTTCTTGGTATAAATAGCCATTTTTCGACCTAGAAAAGTACTATTAGGCTTCGCGGAAACCTAATGTGTTTCATATCAATGGAAAGGCCGTGACCTCCTTTCTTTATTTGTTCTAAAATTAAATGACCAATCAAAATACCTATTTTAATGTGATTATTTTTCTACGTCATGAAGTTGTTTATTTTACTCAGTCGGGTTTTTCCGGTATGCAAATTTTTGACCTCAATTTTTTCATTGGCATACAACTGCGGAAGCTAGTTAGCGATTGGTCGTTTCGCTTCGGAAGTAAACATTCCCTTAGTTTCAGCGCGTTGCTAAGTTTGATCTAGTTTTGTTTCTCTAAGCTTCTGTGAAATATTTACATTATTTTAACATATAATTATTTCAATTAAATATACTATTAACAGTTTAGACTAGTTTGTGTGAATTATCATAAGCAGAGAGACGATTTAATTTGTTTCTCTTTCGATAATGGGTAGAACAAAACACTCGCTAAAAATAGATACACACATCTAACTAATTTACTAAAACTAAAGCTAGGGCACGTCCGAATGCAACTGATTGCAGCTACCTCTACTCAATCTAGCACTATTCAGACAAGCACTGGTGCAGATGTAATATGCACATTTACTAAGAAACTGCGGCAATGTAAGACACAGTTTTTACAGACAGAACAAAGCACTGTTACATCTAGTACTGGTAGTGCTAATTGTAAACCACAGCCATGCAGAATTATTGTCGAATGTGATTTGTTTCTTGATGTTATCAATATATTTCCTCGCCCACTGTGATGTAGTGGCTACTATTGATGAAAAAAAGTGTAATGGGTTTGCTTCAAGCATGGTGTGGCAGTAATAAAAATGTTGTAAACCGTAAGTATACAACTGCAAAAGAATCCAGAACAAGGCCTTTCACAATAAACAAAGACATCGTCTTATCATAATTGGCTTTAGGCATGAGACCATGCAAAATATACTGCTGTTTCTGCGATAGCATAATTCAATTTTGGGCCCAGGCATGCTATGGCATTGCTGTCAAAAGAAGGAAACCATAGTCGAAGATCCAGTGAAGGACGCCAAAAAAGACGCCATAACAACAGCTTTACTACAGCTCTAGGTAAAACAAACAGCGCCAGAAAAAAAGAAAACTAACAGCTGAACAAGCTCAGAAGGAATATATTCAGCAGCACCATACTCCAGGCTATAAATGTGGTCGATTTTAGTGACATACAGCGATAAATTTTCATTTTTTGCAACTTTTTGTTAGTTTTTTGCGTTTTTCTCAGTTTGATGTTTTTCTGTACAATTGTTGAAATAACTTTGTTAATAATTATCAGAACTGAACTAAATTTGCTCCAGTTATTCTTTATATATGTTCAAATAAAACTGATAGAACACTTTTGGAATTTTTGTAAAAAAAAAAATTTTGTTGTTGAAATAGTGAAAAAAATTGGACGAAATAATGAAATTTTTACAGTGATGTTTGAAAAAAAAAAGTAAAAAAAAAAACTATTTTCTTTTTTGAAAATGTAATCTATCAGAAGTTTTAAACACATGTGTCTGCAGACTATATTAAATTTTCATGAAATTTGTACAAACCATTTTTGAGTTATTTCCATTTAAAAATCGTCAATAAAATCCAATATGGCCGCCGTCACCATGGCAACGGAAGATTTTAAAAATTTTAAAAAATATTTTTATTCTTAACTCTTTGAGTTATAACTATTAGCCAAGTATTACATATTTAAACTCGGAAATAAGGAAGTTGGTACTCATCACCCGCCCATGCCCTTAAAGGTTTAAACTTGCTTTATTTTCTACATGAGTATCTAGAAATAATTTTAATATAATAAATTGTATTAAAAGCAATCAGCACAGTATGTTTTCATTCCATTCCAACCCTATTATAATTGAGTTGACACCACTCCCAGCTAAAACTATTTGCTTTCAGCCCAATAAGCAGCTTGTAATATATTAAACTCTGAGTAATTATTATTATCTGCCCATTATCAGCTACCACCTTGGCTTGAAGATTTGTAAAGAACATTTTATAACACCAGCTCAACTGACAGAGCATTGTTATTTCACCTTATGAAACTGAATACAAGAATCTATAAAGTTTAACTGTCTAGATATCTACATAAATTTAATAAGATATATTCTTGCACTTCAATTAAAGTTGCACTAAGATACTGAGATGAATGAAATAATACATAAGAAACGCATCAAAATTGAAGTTACAAGGTTTGACCACAGTTACTCTAAACCCTTTAAATTTTTTTGACTAAACCATTTTGACTTCTACTTAACTCTACATTATTTATAATATACATAAAAAATAATTCAGTACCTTACTTCGTTTGTTTTTCTTCTTTGAATTATTTAGCAAGCCTTCACTCTTAGCTATTTCCACAGCTCTTATTCGATACTTTTGGTCTTTACATAGGTAATTTAATGCTGTTGTGTAATTATTCCAGGCTCCATAATACTGAAATAAATATTTAGATTCGTTTTTTTATGAAATCTTACTGATAGGTTTAACGACATACAAGAGAAACTCACAGTTAGTCATTAGTATGACTATGCACATTTAAAGTGTAACGGTCAACTTTCGGCATTGATACTCACCTTTTCTGTGTGAAACAATTAAAAACAGAAGTACATGAATTTAAGTCAATTTGGAATTAATTTGCCTTGTATATTGATAAAATTTGGTTTTAAATTTTGAACTTTATGTTGAGGTTCAAACAATAATCATTTTAATTTTTCACAGAATTCCACCTGGCCCCATGCCCTAAAACTTAGTAGCACATCCTTGCTCTACACAGACCAAAGAAAACATCATGTAGCAAATTTACCTGTATGATTGATATAACTGTAATGGTGACAGCAATAACAATCCTAACATCAACCTTAGGTGCCACACGCCTCCTGTAGTACCGGTAGTAGTGAGAGTAATATTCATCTGCAAAATGTGGAGCAAATGTTTTTTATTTGGCTAATAACATACCAGTGTAACTAGAGGCTACATTGAAGCTGTGTGAGAATGGCGATGGAGCATGCTAATAACTATACCTGGATTATCCAACATATAGTCATAATCTGTTCTCTGTTCTTCATCTCTAAGGATCTAAATGTAGAAAGAAATGTGTCTATAAAATACCATAATTACATTAATTAAAAGCTTAAAAAAAAAACATTTTAAAAAATTTGAGGAAATGATCTTCAATGTAACTAAATTTTGTGAAGTGTCAGAAAAAAAATATATATCTACATACTTTAGGTAAATAAAATAGCAATAAATTAAATTACTTTATTGATTGTATTTGTAATTACTTAAAACATAAATCGTCAGTTTCCCAACTGGAATGTGGAAGCATGAAAAAAATTTTCCCTAATTATTTTTAATACACTGCTATGCCCATAATTTTTTTTGCATACCAAGCAAGTAATCCAACTTTCATTAAATACAAAGCTATCTGATCTCATTGCATGTTTTAAAAAGCAGCTTTAGCATGAAAAACATATGCATGGAATATTACAATTTTATGCAAGGAATATCTTATTTCTATACAGTTTGAAATAGTGTAAGGGTAATTAAATAGCAGCTCACACTGAGAGATAAGGCCTCAAGGACAACTATTCACCAGGGAAGGGTGGTGTAATTGTTCTGGTAGGACATGGTTTTCAGCTCAGTGTCTTCAGCCATTTCTGCTATATGGACATTGGGATATACACATTTGATAGCCCTGTGTCTCTAAACAGCACACTGGGACTAATTCAGCCTGCTATAAAATTTTACACTATATTTTGGTGACAGGGATTTGCTGGTTAATGCTGCTGCAATGTAATAGAAAATCATACCCATCTCAGTTTTTTCAAATCATGTTACCATGAATCTTAGGGCTATGTTAGTTGAAGGGTTAAGGGGAGCCAAGAATTTTTTATTTAAGGTGACAAAAAGTTTGGAAAATCCTGCTATATTATATGATCAGAAAAAGTCAGCACCTTACCTCATAAGCATTTGCAATCTTCAGAAACATAACAGAAGCTGCCTCTTTGTCTGACTGAAGCAACATAAAAAATTGGATCAATCATTCCATGATTATCTCTATTGTAAAGAAAATGACATTGACTTTTTTATTATTATTTTGCAACACTTTAAAATATCTTAATTTCAAAGTTAAATGCTTCTTCCTTGAGAAGAGGTTTATGAAAATTTAAAACAAAATAATATTTTACCTCTGTTCTGTGCATATCTGGATGCCATTTCTTTGCCAGCTTTCGGTAAGCTTTTGTAATCTCAATCTAATTGAAAAAGTAAGTCTTTATTAAAAAAGAAAGAAGTAAAAATTGTGAGGAGACATTTTTGAACTAGTGACAGAGTTCCCAACAACTAGAATTTAAGTAAAGAAGTGCTAACATTGTTACCATTCAAATAATTGGAGTATTGATTAGCCGAACATTTTAAATTTGGTACCTAGGAAAAGCTGATTGAACAAACTTAATGGCACCTATCACTGGAGGAATGTATGCAGCATGCCCTAAGCAATCATTGTTATAATCTGATTAATGTTTTAGAATTTACGAGACATAACTAATTTAAGTAAATAATTTGAAAATGAGAGTACAAACTGTATTCAGCTAACATTTATAGGCCTACCAACACTGCAGTTTAAATAGGTCAAGTGACCTTCAATAATATGGATGTTTTTAATTTCTGATACAACATGCACATGTTATTACATCATTAGATTATATACAGATTATATATAAATAAAGAAATGTATGTGTTTTTTTATTTATACATTACTACCATGGTCCTGGCAGTAGTGTACAGTTAGGTGTCCCGAGTTATCCATGGTTATCTTACCACCTGGGATCAATTGATTGGATGTCCAGAACTGGGTGTCAGGAGTTCTGTTCTACTTGAAACAATGATCTCACCAGGGGCACACACACACACACTCTCTCCCCCAGTCTGGCAGTATGGTAATTCCGCCCTAGTCGTGAGCACTATGGAGCCTACGTTCCCTTTAAAGAGTGCAATACTATGCATATGATGAGCTACTACAACCGCTCACTAAATTGAATCAGGTGTTCGCTGGTGCCTTGGTAGTGTGCAATATGGTGACCCAGGCTATTCTGTCAGCACTATGACGCCTACATTCATTTTAAACAGTGCCATAGACTATGGATAATATGGGGTATTATAGACATGACTAAATTGAATTAGGAGTGACCGCCGGCGCCCCGGCAGGGTGCTATTTGCAGCCCTGGGCTTTCCTGTGAGCACTATGGTGCATACATTCATTTTAAAGAGCACCCTACAATATAGACATGGTGGCATAGGGCACTCAATAATTAAACCAAGCCAAGGGATGTACGCTGCGCCCCTGTGCTCCATTGAGTGCCCTAATATGTTCCTGACACCTGGGCAGTCACCTCAATTGCACAGAGTGATTAACATACACTACATTCAAGGGTAGTAGTGTGAGCAAACCCGTGCGCATACAACTATGTTCCAAGAAATATAACATCTGTTTTATTTCCATTGAAAAAAACTCAGTTGTAGAAAACAAGGTCATGTGTTTAAAAATACAGTATTGGTAACACATTAATGAAATCCGCTTGAAATATAGTATCAGCCTTCTGAGACCGCAGCAAAATGCTGGGGATGGGGACGCTAGTATTATTATTAAAGACTATGCATTCATTTTTATTCAACTCTTTTTCTGTTCATTAGTGTGGGTTTACATCGAACTGTATTAAGTTGTGTCAGGTGTTTTTGAAATGTTGTGTTGGGTAGTTTAAAACATGCTTTTATGATGGAAAATTTTAAGAGAATACTTTTTACAGAACAGAATATATGCTATAGATATATTAAATACACAATAAAGTATTCTAACCTTCGTAGCATCTCTGTTGACATCAAGAACTGAAATAAATTAATGTGGAAAATTGATTATCTATTAGCATATCATTATCAGTAATGACTACTATACTATACTACAAAGTCCAGATTTTTAAAAGCCACATTAAAGTTCGAATTATGAAGTCATTAGTCAATAAATTCTAGAACCATCACAAATACAACACCTTCATCAGCTACAAAGTTGATTTTAAAGTAAAGCTAGCACATTTTGGCTATTTATAAGGGCTTTAAACTTGTTTAATTTTTTGTTTTGTTGTATGCTATTGTTAATATGATAATATTATTAATTGAATAGTAGGCCTATACATTGTCACTGTCGCACATACATAGATCTAGAAGTACATAACAAAGTAGATACTAGATAGTAGATCTAGATTTACATGCTGACTATTACTTTACTTTACTTATTTTACTGACAGTAGAGTAGACAAGTAGGCCTACTGTCTTTTAACCCCTTTTTTTTCAAAGTGTCTATTCACAGTCGTGATCGTTTTTGCTAGAATTAATGTTAAAAATACCCTAAAACGCATGAAGATGTGTGGTCGAGCGGACATGGGTAGTGGCTGTTGTGCCAGAAGGTGCGGGTTAAAACCCATCAGATGCCTTATTGCTATGACTCTCGATGTATGTCTCTTATTTTCAATATATTTTTTCACAGTTATTCATGGAAATGGAAGGGTTACTTTTGTTAATTTTTTTTTGGTTTGTGACGTAATTGTTGGCAGGTCAGGAAAAAAAAAGACCTGTCCTTTAGATTTTTGCTAAGAGAAAAAACACAAAAGTGTGATGGAAACTGTGAATGATAGCTGATGGAAAAGGACATCCTATTTCACTTGATATTTATTCTATGTGAATTTTTAATGGTAATTGATAGTTGAATAGCAATGTGAACAACCAACCAAACCAGAGGCGTAGCGACCCTTCCCGGCGCCCGGGGACAAACTTTTCGATTTGCACCCCCCCCTCGAGATTTTGATTTGCACCCCCCCTCAAACTTTCGATTTGCACCCCCTCAAACTTTCAATTTATTTTTCCAACCCATTTTGGCGCCCCCTAAGGTCGGCGCCCGGGGACATATGTCCCTCCCCCCCCCCCTCGCTACGCTACTGAACCAAACTGATGCTTAGGCCTAATTAGTATTATTTATTTAAAAACTACTAGATCTATAAGTCTAGTAGGCCTATAGATTTAGAGTGCATAATTGATCATCTATGACCTACGTACGTATCCTGTAGGAGATATGTCTGATATGAGCCTAAAAGCTAAACTAAACTTTAGGCCTAACCGTAATAGCTTTTTTATAAAAAAAATAACACGATAAAAATAGTAGGGCCTACTGCTCTCTTAATCTAGATCTATACCTCACTCCCCAGTCACAATAAATGCTTTTATTATTATAAGATATTATTCCCAGTTGTATTTAGCATGAAATGACTGAATAGCCGCATTGAGGCTATTCAGTGTCACAGTCGGTTGGGAATAGCCCCAGAGGCCTTTTTATTTGGTAATCTATCGTTTTAGGTATGTAAAATCGCCCGTGGCTAGTAATGTACGAAAAAGTTACCTCATTGTCAAGGCTATAATTGTATATTGTGATATATTTGTGTCAAATAATATAGGCCCTAGATAAATGAATAATAAACCTAAATCAATGGCTAAATATATCAATATAAGCAAGAAATTAACTTTAAACAGCAGTGTTTGCGAGCAGGATTTGCTATATAAAAAGCGGCCATCTGTAAGTTAGAGTGGCTTCCCCTGAATCTTACGCTATTAGTTTACAATAAAAAAAAATAAACAAGATGGCTGCTATAGTAAATGAGCATGGTTGCATCTGTTGGAAGCATCGCTAGTCTTCATTTATTACTGAAAAGTTTTAACTCAGCTGTTTAAAAACAGGTACATAATCAACATAAATGAAACAAGGAAACATTTTTTTCAAAACATAAATCCTCCTCAAAATGTGAAATAATTATTAAAATTTAAGGAGTTACCTGTTTTTCACATTACTAGTCGCGGGCGATTTTTCGTACCTAAATCTAAAACGATAGATTTATTTATGTTTCCAATGACAAGATTAATTCTTTTTTTGTAACCTGCGCCAACCTTTGGTGTTTAAAAAAAATTCGGGCAGTTCTAATATTTATTTATTTTTAGATCGCGTTCGAGCACTGGATTTAGCCGACCGACGCGTTCCGCGCAAATGCGTCTAAAAAATGCAAAAAATGACTAAAAATGTTAGGTTTACGTTAGGGACTTGGATGACGTAGATTTTGAGGCACTAAAAATGAGAGTTTTCTGCCCATACAGACTTTCGTCAATTTAGCCGTGCGGTCGCGGGTGAAGATCGGAAAAAATTTTTTATTATAAATCGCCGATGCTACTAATAATTTGATGACTGATTCTAAAAAACAAATGTTACGGTATTTTTGTTTTGAGATTTTGTTGAAGGTGAAAATGGATATTTGGAGCCAAACTTTTGCTAAGTAAAACTCTTTGTACCATAAAAACTTACTAACAATGTAGGCCAATAAAAAGCCCTCCAACCATTATCACCATTTTTCTTTATGTGTGTAAATTTTCATAATGTTAATCGATAGCAAAGTATTTTTTATAATTATTTTTGAAAGTACAGGCTTAAGCCATTTTACGACTACCGGGAAAGACAGAGGTTGAAACTGGAAGTGTACTTGTGTTGTTATCTTAATGACGCCATTGCTCTCAATTGAATTGATTTGTAAATCCACGAATCTGACTTTAAAATCATTTTAAATTACAGAATTATAGTTTATATTTGATATTGATAAAACTTTGATTTTTTGTTGACTTTGTGCGCATTTTTTTCTATTTAGATTCATTTGTTCGTTATTTTGAGTAAGCTCTAAAAATAGATTTCTGCAAATTTTTTCAAGTTGAATTATGAGTCTATCAGATGCTGCTAGAGGAGCTTACACTTTTCGGACACACATAGCGAAAAAACGCAACGTAAAAATTTGATGCGGTCTCATTCAGTAACCGCTTAACATAGAAAACAAAAAAAAGTATCATATCTATCCGCAACCATTCTACTTTAATAATGTGTGTGTCATTTTGTATTCATACGCATAGAACTTAAGCTATTCTTGTTATAGTGACTGGGGGGTCTTAACGTGTGTTCGAACACATGTAATACAGTTTTACATGTGTTCGGACACCTTTACCCGTCATCGGACATAGCACTTTTTGTTCATTTAGAATAATTTAAAGTCAATTTAATGAATAAAAACATATATTATATGCATTTAATCATTTATATTGTGTTATTGATTGTTTGTGAGGTAATTTTAATAGTATAAAACCTTTTTCCCACACTCCCAAAGTTCATCCCATTCAGCCATTGCGGCTCGCGCAGTACGCTGCTAAGCCAGCCAGGTCACATGATTCCCCCTCCTCTTTCGCATTCCACTGCCTTCTTGACCTTATTTTGACCCTTTCCCTTCAATAACCAGCCCCTTTTATGCTCTAAATTCTTATTTAATAATATTTTTGTGTTGCTGTCCGATCCCATGTAAGGTCAAAAAAGTTAGCGAACACCCCTTTTTTATTGTTCAAGCACGAAAAAACCCATTAACCTTGACATTTACGATGTTCCATACATATATAGAAGCTATTTATAGTGTAACCTTTTAGCTAAGCATTGATTGGTTCAAGTTTTGCCCCTAAGTCCAACCCTAGGTCACTTCATCCGGCTGGTGTAAAAATAGAAATGTGCGTACCATGCAACGTTAAAAAATTTCTAAAAATAATTCTTGAGAAAGGAAACGGAAGTACTTGACACGGAAGTGTTCTTAAATGAACAGTTTACGTGCAGGCGCCGTGGTTTCGCGTGAGACATGCTAATTAAAGTTTCTATGAGCCAAAAACCGACGAAGTGTTCGGTCCTACGTAATTTTTGGTGTGTGTCCGAAAAGTGTAAACTCCTCTATTACATTATTATTTTTTTATTTTATATAGATTCTAATTAAAATTCGGTAATCTATCGTTTTGGGTACGTAAAATCGCCCGCGGTTATTAATGTACGAAAACGTTACCTCATTGTCAAGGCTGTAATAGAAGTATATTGTGATATGTTTGTGTCAAATAAAACTAGATAAATGAATAATAAACCTAAATCAATGGCTAAATATATCAATATAGGCCAGAAATTAACTTTAAACAGCAGTGTCTACAAGCAAGGTTTGCTATATAAACAGCAGCCATTTGTAAAATAGAGTGACTTCCGCCTGAATCTTGCGCGTTAAGTCTATAAAAATAAAACTTTAACAAGATGGCTGCTATAGTAAATGAGCATGGTTGCATCTGTTGGAAACATCGCTAGTCTTCATTTATTACTGAAACGTTTTAATTCAATTGTTTAAAAACAGGTACATAAATGAAACAAGGAAACATTTTTGTATTTTTAAAACATAAATCCTCCTCAAAATGTGAAATAATTATTAAAATGTAAGGAGTCACCTGTTTTTCACATTACTAGTCGCGGGCGATTTTACGTACCCAAAACGATAGATTACCTAAAATTCTCTCCAAGTCCCTAACCGCCCTAACCTAATCTACTTACTTAGTACTTAAATCTACTTTTGTAACTTTACTATTTACTATTTATACTAGATTCTATTATTTACATATCGTTTTAGATCTACTGCATACTAGATCTACATACTACATAGATCTAGGGCCTACCGTCATAGCAGTTTTCTTCACCACAGTACAGCCCGGCAATATAAGCTTTGACGCTAACAAACATACACCAATAGACGACTAACAACATCAGCATTGTTGATGTTGTAGCCATGTTGGCAAATTCTAATTTTAAAAAGTAGCAGAAGGAAATAAAAAGTCTAATTTTATTTAGACAGGGAAACAAATAAAAATTAGATGCAGGCCTTTAAATTTAAATGTAAGGGTCGCACACAAATAACACACTCTTTCAACGGAGTGGATCTAGTGGAGAGGGGAGACATGTCGGAAAGGGGCTTGCAGTGGCGTCGATAAATCGGGTGGCACCCCTTTAGGCACCACAGGTGACCAGAAAAAAAATGCACAACGAAAAACTGCGCTCTAACAAATGCGCAACGGAAAAATGCGCAAACAGAAAATTGCGCACACATAGAAATGTGCACACAGCAATTTGTACACACAGAAAAATGCGCAAATATGAAAATAACGCAGAAAATGTAGGTATAAATGAAAGTGTATGTGCAGGTGTAGGTTTAGAGATGCAAATAACCTGTAATGAACACCCGCGGTGGACAAACTGCCTGCGGACAATCCCTGACTGCAGAGTTTCTTCCAGGCATCTCTTCGGGGGGGGGGGGGGGGGGGGGGGGCGAAGAAAGTTTACGGCCCCCGAACGAAATGAAATTTATATAGAAAATATATATACACTTTTAACAGTGTGTGTGTGTGTGTGTCCCCCCTGAAAATTTCAAGTGTCCCCCCCCCCCCCCCCAGGAGAAAAAAGTCTGGAAGAAACACTGCCTGGCTCTGTTCAAACAACTTGTGGTCTTATTACCTTTCGTCGAAAAGTGTCTATGATCTGAAAATCTTAGCAACTGATGATTGATTGCTCTCAATCTTACCTACTAAAGGAATGCGACTGCGTCAACATTTTGACTACACACAAAAATAAATGAAGAAAATAATACATTTAGATTTAAGAAAAATTCCTTTAGAATGTACACTAAATTGTTTTCAAATAGCAGTGAAAATTAATAAATAATGACAAATAATTAATATTTGATCCATGGCTGATGTGAACAAAACACAGATAACAATGCCGTTTATTAGTGCGTTTGGTGCCCATTTTCCGAGGGACATGGGTATTTAATTGGAAAGTTATTTTTAACACTACAATTGAATAGTTAAAGAGATTATTTAGTACAAATCACTGAAAACTCAAAGTAAGAGAAATGTGAACCCAAGTTCTTTGACAGTTAAACATATGCAAACAGTTTTGACCCAAGGTCTTTGACAGTTAAATATATAACAATAACTAATCTTCGTAAACTTGCAAGTAATTGTTTGATTAATTTTTTTTAAAGTAATGTGAACTGTATAGGTTAGTAGAGTATTGAGCGATGCTTTTTGCACACTTTTATTTAACTTGCTTCCTCGTTCATATAACTTGTTTCTTTGTTGTGCTTTTGCCTGACGTGCTTCGTGATGGGTCGAAAATGGCAAGCCAAATTTCAACCACTTCTAACCGACCAATTTCTCTGAAACTTGGCACGAGGGTCAAGACTTGATGATAATGCAATCTGATATTAAATTTGACTTAATTGTATGCTTAATTAATTAAAATAAAAACACTTTCCTATATAAAATACTAACCGCGTTATTTTCGTGTTCATTTGATGAGTGCGCATTATTTTTGGTCATGCAACTTTTTGTTCGAAAAATTTTAAAGTACTAAAATGTATCTTAATTTTTTTTTAATAACAAGCTTTTATGTAATAATGCACTTAAAAGGAGAAAATACATGATATTCTTTAAATAAAGGCCTATTATAATACGCTACTAATAAAATAACTATAAAGAAAAGCGTAGATTGTTTCAAGGGCTCTATTTATTTACTGAAACAGCTCGGGGGACCAAGGGATGGGGACAAATGCTTGTTGTTGGTGGATTTGTCCTACCAAAAAACAAAGAGGAGACCTCTTCTACTGGGAATGTAGCCTATGCCAACATTTAGCTGCACATGAAAAGGCAGATACTCTCTGCAAAGCTTGAGCTAGCACGATTTTCTTAAATGGTTCCCGCACACTAAGAAAGTGTAGTGCACACAACCATGCCAGAGGCGTAGCTACGGGGGGGGGGGGGGAGGGGGGGGGGAGGGCGGCCGCCCCGGGCGCCGACCTTGGGGGAGGGGGGGCGCCAAAAGGGGTAAAAAATAAAAATTAAAAGCTCATTTAAGCAGCAGTTTTGAATTATAAACTGTCAAAGTTAGAAAGTTAACGGCCACAAGCCTTTACATGCTGATGTAACTGTTTTCCAACTTGATTGTGTAATTGTAAAACAAACTCATAAGAAACAGTGACCAGAAAAAACTGCTTTCCAGATTTTCCTATGGGGGGGGGGCGCTTTTTCGAAGACAAAAATTGGAAAAATTTACACTGGATTAATGAGTTGATAAACTTTACCACTTATAAAAGAAACCACATGTAGTAAATCGCATAGTACGATTGTGTACCATTAAAAAAAGAGTAAGTGACGTATAAACCCTGTTCTACAACTTAGTCCAAGATGGTGCGAAGGGAAGGGGGTGTTGTTGGCGCTTTTTAGCCAACAAAAATTGAAGGTACCGAACCCCACCAGTTTCATACGCGCATTCACCAAACCCTTCTTAGTAGATGTATCGTCCATAATGACAAAATCAGATCGTAAATCATATGAGTCAGTTTGAGTCTTGACCTCCGCGGAAACCCGGAGACTGAATTACCGAATCTCTCGGGTTCGATGGAACCCACTGTTTTAAACTCTTTTGATTTTCTTCTTTTTATTCGTTTCGTCTTCCTAAGGAGCATATGCGTAGACAACACTTCGTCAACTCACTTGATTTTTATCAAAGATCGATCCTTAATAGTCCGACCTCCCCCTACTCTATTTCAAACGATTTTCTTCGTGACTTATTTGGTCCTTTCCTCTTCCTCTTTTCCCATGGACTTTACACAAGCACCTGTTTAGAGGGTTTATTTTCTGTCTTTCTCATATTGTGTCCAAACCACCGCCTTTTCATTCTCCACTGTCTGTAGCCTAACTCCGTGCCATACAGTAAAAGAGACTTCATATTTCGCTGTACATGCTGGTTGAATGCTTTTCAATTCCACATTCGCTTAGAATGTTAATATACATTTTACCGCGGTTAATTCTAATATGAACTTCATAGGCGGTGCCACTATAATTAAACGTTTATTACTGCTTCTTCGACCAGTGCACTTTATTATGCATTTTGTGTTGACTGTGTGCGAGAAAGAAGCGCACTTCTGCAAAATCCAAGACTTCCAGCTGGTGTGTCCGTTGGATTCCAATTTGTTTCCTCTAGCTTGTTTCTTTATACAGTCATCCAGTCAACGAAATACCAATGTCGTATTCCAATGAGTACAATAAATGTGTCTGATAATTTGCTATTGTATATCAATTGTATTACCTAAATCTAACAAAGTTGTAATCCAACTAGGTAACATATCATAACAGAGACTGTTCCAAAGATAAAACATATATATATATATATATATATATATATATATATATATATATATATATATATATATATATATATATATATATATATATGTAATATAGTGAGAATTGTGAAGTCAAGGGAACTCACTCTTCTTGTATTAGTATTATATTTATACTGTTATCTTGAGTGATGTCCCTTATATGTATATATATTTTGGTGTCTCGTCACTTCCGCCCTCTCTCGTTACCATCGTGGAGTTGAGGCCAATAAACGTTTTATATACAATCACATGCTTCTATCGTCAATCTATTACATATATATATATATATATATATATATATATATATATATATATATATATATATATATATATATATATATATATATATATATATATATATATATATATATATATATGGGGGCGCCAAACTGAAATTTCGCCCCGGGCGCCGAGAGGGGTCGCTACGCCTCTGAACCATGCACCATAAGCCAGTGAAGTCATCGTTCGTGAAAAAATGACACAGCTAAAGACCATTGCTGCCATTAGCCAAGAGCTACCAACTCAAATGGTAGAGGTTTCAACGTCTGACATGAGCACAAGGGTTGATATGCCATCAAAGCAGGCATTAACAACGCGAATTAAAAGGACTCAAAATAAAAACCATCCAGTAGAGCCACATACATTAGAAGATGTGGCTATTCCAGATGACCTGAGGTTGACACAGTTTCTGTTAAAGGAAAGCTCCATAATCAATGACAAGTTGCTAATATTTTCTACTGAATCAAACGTCCAAAAGCTTGGCGAGGCTATGTATTGGATCATGAATGGTACTTTCAAAACTACTCCTAATATTTTCCTACAAATCTACTCCATTCATGCCCCAGTAGGTTACGAAAACTGCAGAGTTTTACCGCTTGTCTACATTTTAATGTCTCGAAAAACCGAGGCTATGTATACACAAGCATTTCAGGACCTCGCAGATATCGCAGAAAAAAATGCAGATAAACTTATCTCCACGGTTTATTGTCACTTACTTTGAGAAAGCTGCAATCAATGCTTGCATTGAATTCCCAAGTAAAGGGTGTTTTTTTTTTCATTTTAGCCAAAATATATGTCGAAAGCTACAATTAAGGGTTGGGCTTGGCACTTCTTTATGGTCAGGATCCACAGTTCTGCCTGCTGATGCGGCAAATAGCAGCACTGGCATTTCTTCCAAGTGCAGAGATTCCGGCAGCATTTAATGAATTAAAAAAACATTTTCCCACCAAACACAGCTGAGTTAGTAAAGTGGTTTGATGAGACCTACATTTGTGGTCGAGTGAGGTTGTTATACACAAGAGAGGTGAGGGTTCCACCACTTTTTCCACCAGAGTTTTGGTCTGTACATGACAATAATTTACATGGGATTACTAGGACCCAAAACACGGTTGAGGGGTGGCACAGGAGGTGGCAGGTAATTGTAGGGAAGGATCACCCTGGAGTCTTTTGTTTGCTAAAAAACCTAAAGCAGGAACAAGGTAGAGTTGAAGTAGAGATATATATTGCTTGGATAGCCAGCAAAAAAGCGAAAAAAAAAACAATATTTACAGAACGAGGACAGGATAACAAATGTAATTGCAGAAAGGGGAAACAGAACTACACTTGAATTTTTACGTGGCGTAGCGTACAATTTGTCATACTAGACCTTATTTTTTTTTATTTTGTAATATAGGCCTACCTTTATCATTATGTAACTGGTTTTCAATAAAAATTAAACATTGTTGTTTTATAAAACGTGTCGGCCTTTTGTCTTGTCGGCCATTGGATGTCGGCCTTTTGGAAGTCGGCCTTTTGTCTTGTCGGCCTTTTGTCCATGTCGGCCTTTTGTCCATGTCGGCCTTTTGTCCATGTCGGCCTTTTGTCCGGATCCCCCTTGGGAGCCCTTAGACTTGGTTACATGGTTGATAAACTCAGATAAACCACTGTTCCCGCCCCTCCATCGCTACAGTTCTGGGGCGTCGTTTAAGAAAGCGCTACTGTAATTTTTGAAACTGAATTTACTTCGCACTTTAAAATTGCATTTTAAAATGTAAATCTTAATACGTAACAAAGATCGAGCTATGAACCAAACTGCAGCTCAATTAATTTGCAGATTGCAACAGCTGCTTTAAGAAATAAAATTTCAATTTGAAATGTGAGATGTCATGTAGATCTTTTTATAACAATTAATCCTACTAAATCTACAGTCAATTATATAATATTTAAATATATTTAAGTAGGGCCAATATGTAGGGCCTATATTTATATCTGCTGCCATTGGTCTTCATTTTAAACAGTGTATTTAATAGTATGGACAGATCAGGGGTGGTACTAATATTCCGGGGGGGGGGGGGGAGGGGGGGGGCATTCCGTTTAGGGAAACCAAATTCGACAATAAAGTAATATTTTTTGCCACCTTGATAGATAAGTAGTTGTGTAAAAAAAAAAAAAAAAAAAAAAAAGATCTACTACAGCAGTGATTGTTGTACAGTAACAAACACGCCAGTAATGAGTTTGAGCATATTTCTGTGTGGTTGGTTGTACTACGCGATGGAATACGTTAAATTATAAAATTAGGAAATGATTTAGTTTAAAATTTAGTGAGACAGGCTACTAATATATATATACATTTATATATATATATATATATATATATATGTGTGTGTGTGTGTGTGTGTGTGCGTGTTACGGTCAAAGCCCGAATTCGGCCAATGCGCGCAATGGCCAATATCGCCTACCATTGACCGACCAAAGTCCGAAACTTTACTTCATTTCGGATTTTGGCCGGCCGATCCGCGGACTGGCCATGATGGACCGGCCAGTCCGAATTAGAGATATTCTGGCTAGGGATAAAGTCCGAATTAGAAGATCATGAGCAGATTTTGAATTTTTTTATACCGTAAGGATCATAAAATTTAAGTCTTTGTTGATTATTATTTGGAATTACATTGTTATTTTTACACTTGCAGCGATTTGTTGTGCACAAGGTTGTGCAATTGCAGTAAATGTAGCCTTGGCCGCCGGTCAGTGATTGTGAAGATGCAATGGTTCGTAGTGATTTTCCTCAGTACCAACGGGTGACAATGAGAGCAGTGTTTCGTGAAGAATTGAAAACTCACTTCTAGCATATAGTTGTTTTAAAACACCATGTTCCTTTCCTAGCTTGTAGAAAGCGCCATCGACACTCACGCCAACTGCAATGACGCTTCGGGGATCACCGCGACCTCTGTCAACATCTGGAATACGGATGCGACCAGTATCTTTCACTTCAGCTTGTTTAAATTTTGTTAGCATTTTAGCACCTTGAGTTTGCAAGGTAGTATGAGCTGCTGACCTGTTGTCCACGGTTTCTTGTTTATTGTGACATATTCTGCGAGTACTGTTCCCTCCATACCCTTCGTCTGCTTCATTGGCTATTCCGTATATTGAATGGACATCGTTGCCACATGATCCACAAGAATGGGCTGCATTACAATATTTTTCAGAAACTACACAGAATCTGTTGGCTTTGTTATTGTCACGCAGCTGGTCTGGACGTTCCGCCACGGAAGGAGGGTGCAGGAGATGTGTTAGCCGAGGATGTCGTTGCATTTATGGCAACCTCCATTTCTTGTTCAATGTTCTCAAGATCTTCCTCAGTCTCAGCAGCGTTTCTTCCAGGCATCTCTTCGGGGGGGGGGGGGGGGCAAATGCCCCCCCCCCCCCGAAAAAAATTTACCGCCCCCCCCCAACGAAATGAAATTTATATAATTTATATAGAAAATATATACTTTTAACGGTGTCCGCCCCCCCGAAGAAAGTCTACCGCCCCCCCCCCCCCCCGAAAATTTCAAGTGCCCCCCCCCCCCCCCCGGAGAAAAAAGTCTGGAAGAAACACTGAGTCTCTGTAGCTAACTCATCGAGAGCCTCTCTTGGTAGATTTGAAGTGCTAAGTCCCACTTTTGCTTTGCATCCAAACAAGGCTTCGTATCGCGATTGTTGGATTCCTTGATGAAAATTACGGTTTTTCATAAGACTCTCAGCCCAATGAGATGATTCTTCGGGCTTTGCCAAGAGAGCCGGCCAATGCGCACATTGGCCAGCCAATGCGGGCTTTGGCCGCACTTCGGGCTTTGACCGTAACATATATAACATATATAAATGTCAAAGCCCGAATAGCGGCCATAGGGGGGGGGGGAGGCGTTGTTAAATGTTTTGCTTAGGGCGCTAAATAACCTGGCGCCGGCACTGCTAATATCAAGATACTAGAATGTTTATCATGCAGTTATCTAATATCAAGCTACTAGCCTTGATTATCAAAGTGTCTACTTTATAAAGGTATCAAACTGATCATGGTAGTAACCTTACACCAAGACACCATGCTGACATTTTGGCATACAAGTCATACTTAGAAGCCTGACCTATGTCAAACCTAGCTATCATTACCAGAATAGGAATATTTCTAGCATTTTAAGGGCCTGAAGTTTTTATGTAATCTCATTTTTCAGAATGCTATCCTCACTTATTAACTGATTTCTTTATTTATCAGTGTGATTTATTCATGGTTCGAGTATGACATCAAGAGAATATATTGAATTTATAAGGTACTAATCAGAATTTTCATTTTTACTTGTCAAGGGGACAGTCTGACAAGTTTTTTTTTTTAACTTGACCTATTAAGGAAACAATAGAGGTAATAAAAATTTAAGCTAAACATAACAATATACATTTTATAGTTATCAAGGATGACATTTCCAATTGCAGCGTAAGATTATCAAAATACCAGTTTTAGATAAAGATAAAAGGATATATATACATATATAGGCCTATATATATATATATATATATATATATATATATATATATATATATATATATATATATATATGCTTAGGATATTGTACCCTATCATCACCTCCTTCCCAGAGAAATTATCCCCCTGGGTAATTACCCATCCAATTATACAAACATGAATAAAGGGAACAATTTTAGACATACATTTTTGAAGTTTTATTTTGTTAGCATCAATCCCAATTTCTAACTCAATCTCTATCTCCAACCCTAACCCTAACCTATCCCTAAACATAAGTCTATTCATATCCCTTAATTATCTTTAAGTTATCCCTATTAAATCTCAATCTTTATATGACAGTAAGTGGTGGTGTACTACTGTAGATTTTAATGGGTGTAATGATGGGGGGGGGGGGTGTAAATGTCAGTGGGGTGGCGAGGTTGACAGAATAATGTCCTGCTCCCAACTTTCACAAACATATAATTAATATATATATAAATATATAACCTATACACACATAAAAATCTGGATTCTATGATATACTCAATTTTTAAAGTTAAAGCAACAATAGGTGTAAGTTTGGAAGTCTATAAGGTTTATACCCCTTATAGCACTAATTCTATACAACTGATTCATATTGGAAATGTTTTTTATTTTGTTATAAAGGCAAAATCAATAGCAGGGTCAATATATGTCATGTAGTACAACATAAAATAATGTACAATTTAAAAAAAATTAAAACCAGTTAGGATTTTGAGCAAATTTATCATTCCAAAATATATCATTTAAGTTCCTCTCCATTTATAACAATTAACATGGTCAAATTATATAGGTAACAATCACAACAATGGAACCAATATTTTATCAACAGTTACGTTAACAGTAAAGCACTTTGCTAATAATGAAAGTTATTGTGCAAACACTAATCTCCGTAATATATAAAAAATAAATAAATAAAAGATGGAGATCACAAGAAATTGACAACAACCAGTTGAGAGAATTTAAAAACAACATAAAACACAATAAAACAGCACACCCCATTAAAGGTTGAGCCAAAAAGACCAAGTTAACACCATCCAAATAAGTTTCAAATTATGCAGAAATAGTATCAGAAATCTCCACCAGGTAGGACATTTGACTGAGGTAAGGTTACATTCCATTAGTATTAACAAGTAAACAAAGTTAAAAATTTATAAAATCAATTCTACTAAGGTACCACTTGAGGTGTTGAATTATTTATAAATATAAGAAAGTGGATTTGAAAGTTAATCAAACCATTAAACAATATCAACTGTACAAACAATATATAAATATATGTGAAGCTAATAAAATCCATGAAAAATAATAAAACCATTATACAAATCATTTACAAATTTTGTAAGAAAAATAGATTGTAGAACAGTTATTTAAAAACTTTATTACTAGATTAACTATTTAATGAGAAATATGGTTTAAACACTACCTGTTTTTTTTTTATGGTTGTTTAAAACAAATAAAAAATCAAGTACATTATATGTGTACTAGAAGAAGTTGAAAGTTTTTGTGTAGGCATGAAACAACTTGACAGTGAAATGCTGCTTAAACTAAAATACTAAGATAAAAATAATGCTAGAAGTAACAAAAGCAGCAGATATGATTTCAAAGTATTTTAACAACATCAGGTAAAAAATGATTAATACATAACTTTAGATCTATATAATTTCAATGTATTTTAAAGTAGCCTAAATCATTAGAATATTGCAAATCAAAGGAAATGTTTAAATAATATGTGTAATAAGTTACTAATCCATAGAGAATAAAAAAATTCAACTGGGATGACTCTGCCCTGTTTATAACATTTAAGTGTTGTTATTTTTTTGAACACAGCATCATTAAAAAAATATGAACAAAAATCACAACTACTGACTTTTAGTTTCAAAATGTAAAAATGGGGTACTTTGAAAAAGAAAGTTTAGAAAAAAAACACACACCTGATAAGGTATTAATGTGTCCAGTTTATTATAAACTAGCAGCAACATGGAGATTATTTGGGCAATAAATAAATAAAGACCAATAACAAGTAAATAAAAGTTGGATAATAATTTCATCACCCTTAAGTGTTGGAGTGTTTTAGTACTGAATTTTTTGCAAACAGATTTTAGGGAAAATTGTATCCTTTAGAGCCTTTAATGACCGTCAAGTTTTTTGCAATATTATTAGTTTGTTTCACACAGTTGTTATGAAAAAGTCACTATAGTATGCTTAAAATTAGTCAAAAGGGGATGACGTGGCCAAGTGGTAGAGAGTTAGACTGTTAACCCGTAAGTCAAGTTTGAATTCGGGTTCAAATCAGTAGAACGTCCCTGAGTCCACCTGATGGGTACCTAACTCATGTTCAAAAGCAAAGGTGTCTGGGGATAGTGCTGACCACATTATTCCCTTGTATGCAGAGGGCATTGAAACAGATGAACTCTACTTCATCTGCACCATGTGTCATGGGCACGAACAGGAAAAGATGATGAATGAGCCAAAAACATTGTTGTTGTTTTTTTTTAAATTTTGAAAGATGATTAATGCTTTTCATTATTTTTTAAAGCTTATAAAGATAGAAAAAATGAAGATATTCATATCTCAAATAGCATTAATATATACTCAATAAGAATAAGCATAATTAAACTAAAGTTTAAAAAAAAACAATCTGCTTTTTTTTTTTTTTTAAAAGTTTAAAAAATGAATATCAGTGTTTCTTCCAGGCATTTCCTTCGAGAGCGAAGAAACAGAATTAAATATTAAATTAAACAATTAAATAAATTAAAAATAAATAATTAAATTATCAGCGATTGGCCCCCCCCCCCCCCCCCCTGAAAATTTAGTTGGCTCTCCCATATATTTTAAGTCCCTCCTCCACTAGGGGTAAAAATGTCAGGAAGAAACACTGATGAATATTAATTTTAAAAATCTATGTGTTAAATAATAAAAATAGGTTATTTCATATCTTATCCAAATTGTGGCTGAATCTAAAAAATTGCTTAGTTTTCTGGCTGTGGTAATGATTACTAAAAAAAAAATAATATGTATATATATGGGCATATATTCATATTATATATAAACATTATGTATATATATATATATATATATATATATATATATATATATATATATATATATATATATATATATATATATATATATATATATATACATACATTTATAAATGTGTGGGGTGTGCTACATATGTTTGTAGATACTGTGTACATAAAAATTGTTTCAACTCACCTAAAATTAGCAAAATATATTTTTATTATATTAAAGGCAACTTTAATACCATATATACCATTTTTAAAAGTGAAAGAATTAATTTACCAACAAATTTTTATTTACTTTAGGGCAAAGTTACCTATTGGAGCAAAGTCACCCCAGTTGTTGAATGTAAACTCCAAAGGAACTTAATTTTAACACTGTATGAGGGCACATTTGTTAAAAGGTAAAATTGAACATTTCAAGAAATGAAGTTTAATATTATATTAATAAGTTACTTCAATTATAAAATAACAAGGCCACAAACTATAAACACAGTCTTTACAAGGTTTGAAGAAACACATTTTTCAAAAACATTCTGTAATGTTGTTAACTAATCTAAATATCTAGTAGAAGATGGGAATGTAAACAGCGTGAGTTCAGATACCTAAGGGCTTCATTTTAAGTTATTTGTGTTATTTGTATAAGTTTAATTGTACCATTCCTTTTGTGTATCACGGTAACTTTTGTAACTTGATTCCTCATTCATGCTAGCAATAAGAATAATAAAATTCTAAGACTATATGTAACTCTACCAGTTTGGATATGATACTTTAAACAAGTTTTTTTTTTTAAAGACAACAATTATTTGAGCACTTTCTTGATTATTTAAAGAAAAATTAATAAGTTGGCATAAAGAATAATATCTGATTGTAATTTATATTATATGTACAACATATTCAATATGAAGGGATAAAAAAAAATAAAAACACATGATGACAACCTAAAAACTTAAATACAAGGACTAAATATGTTAAGATTTGAAATTGTACACATATTACAAAATACAAAAGAGTGGGATGGTTTATCATTCTATTGTATTGAGTTAAATGGAGTAGGTTATATAAACATTTTTTTATTTTCTTAACTTTTATTTTTGAAATTTTTTTTTAATAAGTGTTGGGATAGAAGGACTTTTAGATCAATAGAAATGTTATAAAGCCTTACATGAAATGGGGGGGTTAATAACAAAAATGTGCTATTTCAGTGTTCAATAATACATACTCAATCCCTTGTATTCAATAATAATTATCAGTTGGCAAATATTAAAAAATATAGACAACATGCATTATATTTCCCTCACATGAGGTTTTGTTTTTATACGCTCAAACATTTTGATGGTTAATGAATTATAAAGATTTACAAATTAATAAATTGAATTATATTCAAAAGATATAACAGTACTCTTCTGAAAAATGTTACAAGCTTTAAAAATATGGTAATCTAAGCAACAATAAATCTATAAAAATGATTTGAAGTATGATTATAATGACGATCTTTCGAATATTAAAATACAGAATAGAAATGGAATTGTAGTTAGGAGAAGTAAGGTCTGATTTACAAAATTTTATTTTAACTTCTTCAAAATGTTAAATTTCTTCATTTAAAACAAGTATTTAAGAAGAAAAAAACATATAAGGTATATATATTTAAGTAAATGTTATGTATCCTTGGTTTATATGATAGATATTGTAAAGCACATAATTTGATGGCCAAGCCTATGGGCTAACTTTTCTTCCATTTTGTATTTTAACAACAGCAGTTTAACTAATATATGCTGCCCAATCTACCATCTAACTTGCTATTTACTTATCAAGCATTATTGTTAGATTTAGGTCAGTAAACATTTTGTAATAATTATTTAACAAAGTATAATATAAACATATTTCACAAAGTTGTATTTTCAAATATCTCATAAAATATTAAATGAATTATTCCTGTAGCTTAGGTTTTATTTGAGATCTCTACACAAAGATGTAGCAATTTTGACTTTCATTTTCAAATATAATTGCAAGCTGCCTTGCAATTTCATTTCTAAAATAGTTTTTAATGAACAATTAGTGTATTTTTTCGAATTCTTAATTCTTACTAATTTTTAATCAACCCTTTTGTTCTTAACAATTGAAAGTAATATTTTATTATGTTTTATTCATTTAAAGTTTAAAAAGTATATTAATTATTACTCAAAAAATACTGGCTGTTGAAGTAACTAAAAGTTCTAAGCAATAAAAACTATACATTGATATTAAAGAGACAGGTGTGAGCTCATAAATTAAATGAGATTCCTAGGTGTTTAAGTGGTTCAGTGTATCCGTCTTCAAGAAAGGTATGTTCACATCTGAACTTGGTTCTGGGGCATATTCAACCTTCTCTGTAATATAAACATAAGTATTTTATAAGAGTAACTAAAAAATTCAGAATTTAAAAACAGATTTTTAAACATTGCAGCTTGTTACATCCTTTTCAAAGCTATAATAGAAAGCCAAAACACATGAAGTCATAATTTAGCACTAAAAGATAGATGCAATTTATTATTATTAATTATATTAGCAAAAATAAAATAAACATAGGCTTATTATTTTGATACTTAAATATGCCATGCAAATCTGTGCTGGTTGTTTTAGGTGAAAGATGTTAATATTTTATTCTTCTACAGCATGATTGGTAGATCAATTTTTAGAAAGGTTTTTAGATTTACATTTAAGTTACTATAAGAAAAACCGTCGATGCTTTAATAGGTATTTAATAATTTAAGAAGCAACCCACGCTTTATTTTAAGTAGTTTACTTAATTTAGTTATTTAAATAGTTCATTATAATATTTAAAGAAAATAATTTATTTTCTCCTTTTTACAAGCTTTTTAACTTGCTTCCTCTGTCTTCATGTTGATGATCATGGATCGAAACTGCTGAGGAAAGTTTTAAGCACTTCTAAGTGACCAATTAGTTTCAAATTTGGCACGTGGGTAATGAACCAATGACAATGTAATCTTACATCAAATTTGAATTAATTGGATGCCTAATTAATTTGTTATGAGAATTCAAAATTCCTTCATAAAGTACTATTTACCACACTTTTATATGCATATTTTTTATGGTTCATTTAGAGCGCAATAGTTTTTTTGTCATGCAACTATTGTATTGAAACATTTAAAGTACTGACAAAAATGCATTAAAAAAAATGCAGAAAAAACATTTAAATTACAAGCTTTTTATGTAATAATGAACTAAAAAGGTGAAAAATAAATGATTTTCTTTAAATGTATAATAATACTTAACTATTTAAAGTAAATAAATAATAATAAAGAAAATGCATGGGTCGCTATAATATGTATTAGATACCTTTACTAATATTTAGAAAGCAACCCATGCTTTTCTTTGTAATTATTTAACCCTTTGAGCCCTGGCCTTCCTGACCTAATTTCTCCTATTTCCTGAGCTCCCAGGCCCAAACCGATTTTCACTTATCTGCTTCTAACTTTGCCTATAACTTTTGAACCGTTTGAGATTATCAAGCCAAATTTGGTATCCAGACTCAGGATCAAACAACAATGCAGCAAGCTTCTGAAATTCTTTATTTTTTTACAATGGTTGAACAGAACAATGTATATAAAACGAACACATAATTATTGTTTTAATAGAACATAGTAGAAACCAATTTACATTTAGTAATTGTTTTGTTATTATTGATACCTGGCCATACTAGTTCACCACCAGAAGTCCACTTTTGTGTGATAACTTTCAAAACAGTTATCACTGCCGGACCCAATGCAAAGAAAAAACTCGCATGTTTTGCACCATTAAACTTTTTTTTTTTGTTTGTCCTTGACACCACGTGCATCAGAACGTACTTGAACAGTTTCATTGTCACTGTTAATTTCAATGTCACTGTGTTCAGTCTCAAATTCAACGTCACTATCATCACAATATAGACCAGGAATATTATCTTCTTCATCAGAACCAATAAGTAGTTGTATTGCCTGAGATGCAGTCATTCTACTTCTTTTGTTGATATTTCGGTCTTTTGCTTTATCTTTTGCACCAACTTTATGTGATGAAGTCGACGGCTGTAGCTCAGCTTTTCGTTTTGGCTGCATTGCTACAAAACGTAAACACTTTCACTTTTCCTAAAAATCAATTTTTAAAATCATAATCCCGCACTCAAAAGACATATGCGCAGTTTTAGTCAGTCTTCCGCTAATTATATGTAATTAGACGGTATACCAGCCGCTAGGAATATGACGCTAGATCATCGGGCCGGAAAACCGGCTTTTCGGACATATATGCCTAATGTTGAAGCCGGTTTACCGGCCTGGCGGGCTCAAAGGGTTAAATAGTAGAGTATTATAATATATTTAAAGAAAATCATTTATTTTCTCCTTTTGAGTGCATTATTACATAAAAGTTTGTAATTAAAATGTTTTTATGCTTTTTTACTTTCTTGTATACAGAGAATAGAGGATGCATTGTAATTGTGCACAAAAATTACATGAAATTTTGACAGTTTTCGCTGTTTTACACATCTGTACTTAATTATATAAGGAGCATCGAGGACTTATCTTGATCGGGTGAAAATTCTGAATCCAAATTTATCAAAATGCCAGCATTTTACACATAATCGAGGCGGAAAAACTGGGTTTTGCAAATTTGTCCATATGTCTGCGTGTGTATGTATGTATGTATATGTGTATGTATGTCTCTGAACATGATAACTTGAGAACTTGGGTTGATGAAATTTCATATACAAGTTCTATATCAAATTTGTAGTTCTGTATCAACTTTTCAGCAATTTCCGATAACCGTAAGTGGAACTATATCTTGAGTACTGTTTCAGATAGATAAACAAAATAAGTAAAAGATCTAATTCTCTGCCTTCTGTTAAATTTGGAGTAATTTCCGTCGACCAGAAGTAGTATTTTACACTATTTCAAATTTCTCAAAAAACAAATATGAATTTATAGAACATTATTTTCTTAATATAAAAATGGACAAAGAATCCAAAAGTGCAAGAAACCCATTATGATTTTAAAAAATCAGGATTTTGGAGATTTTTTAATGTGCATGTCCCCTTAACAAGTAATTAAATTTGTGTCATTAAAAAATATTTGTTATAATAATAAATAGACATTTAGATAATAACTAGTAATTTAGGTTAATGTATGCGAAGCATTAGTTACCCTTGTTCGTTTGATGGCTTTAAATGTTTTATTTAGAAGATTTAAAATATAAACACCAATTTATACATAAAATAAAATTGTTTTTTTAAAGAGATAACTTTGAATAAATAATGCACCATAAAATATTTTAAAATTAAGTTTATTACCTGGGCATTGCTGGGTGGAGAGATTGGCTATTATTTCTTTCTGCAGTTTATTGAGTTCCCTTAAGTCAGGTAAATAACGAAATATATCAATCAGAATACGTCGATTTGTCTGTGGGAAGCGTCTAGCTATTTCATCAGCAAAAAGGTCAAGGTAAGTAGAATGTAGTTCATGAACACTCTCAAGATTTTCAAATCCAGAATGAACTGGGGAAAATATAACTTTTATAAACAAAAAAGCTTAAAGCAATTTACGATATACAAGTTTGGCTCTCCACATGCAATTGTGATGAATAAAATGTTTTCAAGTAAATTAAACAAAAAATTCCCCTTCATGTGTAGAGCTGAATAGTTATTTAGGCTAAGACAAATTTAAAAAAAAACCTCCATCTAATTTTTATTTCAGACACTGACACTTGAAATATCAAATATTGATTGTACATTTATTGTTATAGTGACTGGTGCAGCATGACAAGATTCTAATAGTGAGTATTATTCTGTAGAAATTTTTTTTTAAAAGGTTGCACACATTTGTTATTAATAAATAATTTAATGATACAAAAATTCAACAAGATGTATTTAAAGTTTTTGAAACTATAGACTTTTGGGCTGTACATAAGTGGTTTTAGCTTTATTTTTTAACCATGAAAATAATGTAATTTTGAAATATATAATTTAAAATAATAATTAGAAGAAAAAACATTACAAATATTTATGACAAGAAAACAAATGAGCGAAAAACTATACATTGATTTTTAGTCATTTATTACATCAAAATGATTAAGCTTAATATTGCAGTTAGCATGTAATTTAAAAATTATCTTACAAACTTCTCATTTATGAAATTTTTTATTTTAAGTTTTATGAAAACTGGGACTAAATAAATTAAAGAATTTGATGGGGAATTTGATAGTGTTTAGCCTGATTGATTACTTTGAGAGATGATT
The DNA here is from genome assembly GCF_028476545.2 of Physella acuta. NCBI lineage: Eukaryota > Metazoa > Mollusca > Gastropoda > Physidae > Physella > Physella acuta. The sequence goes on along the minus strand of NW_026732181.1, from coordinate 125,004 downwards.
AGAGCAGATTCAAAAATTGATATTTTGGTATTAATAATGTAAAACAATAAACATAATGTCTAACACATTGCCATTAGTTCCCAATTTGTTAATAGTCTAAACAGAAATACTCTCAGACATAACTTTTAATATGAATTTAAAAAATAGCCCATTAATCATATCAGAAATCAGCAGGAGCATAGAATACCTTAGTCTTTAAACCTTGATTCATACCAGGGGATGCAGCATTGTTACAGGGCGGATGTACTGCACATTTGGTGTCTAAAATACTGTTGAAGCTCAACACAACTTCCACATGCAATATCAAACCTGTCTCGCAACATACGCAACATATTCTGCAATCCAAATTAACTATATGGGATGAGGTGCCAATGACACATGCATACGTATTCCAGGTAGTCGACAGGTTGTTACGTAATCTCACAGGGAGACGCACCCATATGAAGGGAAAACAATACTATTGGGTGGAGATTTCCAACAACTACTCCCCGTCATTCTGGGTGGCTCCCGAGCACTCACTGTCGCCAGTTGCATTAAAAACAACCTTTGTGTCGTCACATGCATGTACTTACACTGACGACAAATATGAGAGCTCTTCCTGACGACAGCATTTTGCAAAATGGCTTCTCTATGTTGGAGATGGGACAATTGGATCACCTGTAACATTACCTTCACATTCTTTTCCTCTTCATTCTGATCCCATTCAACAACTATATTGCGACCTCGACTTCTCAACTGTCACTTCGGAACAACTCAGTACGCGAGCTATATTAAGTGTCACGAACGAAGACTTCCTGCACCTGAATGAACAAGTATTGAAAATTATCCCAACCGACGAAGTAACTTTCACCAGCGTTGACTTCATCATCACAGACGATCGCGCAGATGAACTTTCATTCCCCGTAGAATTTCTTAACAGTCTTACTCCTACTGGCATGCTTTCCGGATAAACTCAAAATAAAAATTGGATCAGGTGTCATGCTTCTTAGAAATCTCATGCCAGCAAGAGGTCTCTGTAATGGCACTAGACTGACTGTTACCAGCATTCACTGCAACGTACTGGAGTGTAAAACAATCGCAAAATGTCCTTATTCCCCAGATATCCCTGACTCCATCAGATTCAAATTTGCCTTTCACATGTACCCGCAGACAATTCCCTGTATATGCATGTATCTTCCAAAACATGTTTTCACTCATGGACAATTGTGTGCTGCTCTCTCCAGAGTTACTTTTTTTCATTCACTCACAGTAGTTTGCCCAAACCCACCTTTTTTGGACAACTGTGTCTATCAGGAAGTCTTCGGTCACTAAATAGCGGTGTATGCTATGCCATATGTCGACTAGTTAGTTTTAATTTTGAATGTCCACCAATATCCTGAAGTTGTACTATATTTCCAGTTTCTAAAATACTGATAACTTGAGTACTATTTTGGTTAAGTGGACAAAGTTTCATATTTAAGAATTCTATCATGTAAACTGAATGGGAACATAATTTAATTTAATTTTTTTTAAAAACAATTAAAATGTGGTAATTTTATATCTATATGTATATAAATGAAAGAATGTATTATGTATAGTATGTATTTATATATATATATTTTCATATACACATATTTATATATTCATACACACACACACACACACACACACACACATATATATATATATATATATATATATATATATATATGGGAATAAGTATAATGGTTGCATTTTATTTCAGTATTATTTGATTATGAACTGGATTTGCATAACAAAAGCTGTTTATAACAATAAAGTAAAAGTAAAGTTTCCCTTTTAAACCTGACGGTCTATGGGCAAGTGAAGTAGAGTTCACTTCTTTCTGTGACCTCGGCATATGAAGAGATAGTGTGGTCAGCACTATGCCCAGCGGCCTTTACTCTCCCTAACGTGAGTTAGGTACCCATCAGAGTTGGGTGGACTCAGCGACGGTCTACTGACTTGAACCCGGATTCGAACTCGAGACTTACGGATTAGCAGTCCAGCTCTACACAGCTAGACCACGTTTATATCAATAGGGTTAGGGTTAACTTTTCATTTCCAAATTCTTTTAAAATTTCAAGAGAATGCTATATGTTGATGAAATGGTGACTTGGAAGTCATTTTAACTAAATTTTTATATTAAGTTTGGGTAGCCAGCCCGGAATGGATAGTGTTAATCTACAGTTGAGATATATATCTAGTCTTGATACATTTTTCTCAAAGTTAAGAGGTATAGAAAAGATTAGAAGATATTTTTATTATAACTATTACCCCTTATAACAATAACACCTACCATGATCTGATGATGTTAGCTGTATAGCACAAAGTATAGCCAGCTCAGAATCATTTATATTAATTTTGTTAAAGTTTCTGCTAAAAGTCATAATTTTGTCCACAATATTAGGGTTTAGAATCCTTTCCATCCATGCTCGAGTATAGAAAGTGCCATCTTCTAGTACCAGGTAACATTCATCATTTTGAAAAAAGATGCTGTTGGTTAACTAGAACAAAAAAAGTACGAATTACTAAGTTTTGATAGTCAAATGAATAAATGTTATTTTTGATACTCCCTTGAATTGAGATATATTTATTATTATATACATAAATATACATAAATATACATACATAAATAAATAAATAAATAAATAAATATATATGAATATATATATTTAATGTAATTATAATTTTTGTAAAACTATCATAGGTTACAGTTACACAAATATAAATATTCATACCTAAAAAAAATATTTCAAACGGATTATTTCACATAGATTCATTCCATCTAGCTAGACTTATCTGTTTCATAATCCCTTATTAAGATGAACTATCCCATGTTGACTTATAGAGGGTAACATAATGCAATTTATATACATTAATACAAGCTTTGCTCATTGTTCATATTCATATAAACAAATAATTTAAGGAGTTTTACAACAAAAATGACTAGCACTTACCATCCACAAATCATAATATGCATTCTTTATTAGATACTCTTTATCATTTTTTGCTAACATTGAAAAGCCTGGTACTTCCTGGCAATAACCTGCAAAATTAAAAATTCTTTTGAGAAACTGGATTTATTGAAATATGTACTTTTATTTTTTTTTTAAGTGAATTATTTCTTCTAAAAAATATGGAATAGAAACAATGCTAATAAGGTAAAAAAAGAGACACATTTAATTATAATTTTACTAAAGTCTGAACTGTTTCATAGAACTGTTTAAAATACTAATTTTAACATGTAATATAAGAATGTCTTGGATAAAATCCTTTAGAAAGACCTGTGGTAATAATGTTACATAATTCTGAAAAATAGAGCATTAAATATTTAATTTTAGACCCAGACTTGAGTCTTGAATGTGAGATTTTAAGAGCCAAAATTCTTTAAAGTTAACCACATTTTTGACCTGAGACATTCTCTTCTTAAATTTGTAACAATTTAATTTTTAGGCCTATTGATCAATATTTAAAAGGTGGCACATATTGATGAATGTTTTAAAGGTAAAGAAGTCTTGCAAATGTATTGTTTCTAAAATATATTGTATTGTAATTTTAATAATTTAACATGATACTTATGAACATGGTTCATCAACAATCCTAATTTGGTGAGCTTTAAATTAGCTTTGAAGTGTCACCACTTCTGACTATCCAAAAATAGTTATCATTATCATTACCCCTGTCAATTACCTCACCTCCCAGGACATTATCCTGACCAAAAACTGCGGTAGGACATTACCTAGCCCCTGACAGTGACCCATTGGTTTAGTAACAGTAACTGTAATGGCCATAGCGGTAACGACGACTGCAGTGGTGGTACTGGTAACGGTATTGGAAATGGTAGGATAACGGGAAGATTAAGGATAGGCATATGGTTTTGGATAGCAACAGGATTAGGAATTTCGAGATGGATATGGGAAAAGAAAGGTAAAAATATGTACTGTGTAGTGGGGTAATTACACAGGGTGGTAATTGAAAGGAGGAAATTTAACTGAGAGTTAATGATGAGTGGGGGTAGGGGCGGCTAACGTCTTACACTCAGGTAAAGCATGTCACATTTCAGATAAAAATTAAAGTTTAATGTTAGTTATACGCTAATTTTAAGTTAGATTATAATATTATTGGCAATTCTGTACATGTTATTTAACATTTTATATGCACTGGTGGCTTTACTGGTTTGACTCTGATGCTTATTATATTTGTGTAACGAACCGTGATATTGAGAAATGGCAGGTGATGTGAACATTAATTTTTAGAATGACGCGCTGTTGCTGTTTTGAGCGCAGCATTATGTAATGCTCTTTAATTTTTCTTAAAACATTTTGTAAACAAACATACATATATGAGTTAACAATTACACACAGTTGTACATGGCTTTAAATGCTGGAGCAAATACTAGCCAATAACAGCTACTACATATAAATAAATAAATTTAAAAAAAAATATAAATGAAAAATAAAATAAAATAAAAATATAAATGAATATATATTTTATATATATATATATATATATATATATATATATATATATAAGCTTATACCCGCGCTTTGCTATGGTTATAGAAATGGCGCTATAATCTCACTGATGTCTGTACCTTGTGTAAGAGTTGCATTGTTTTTGGATATGGATATTCCCGAAAATTAAGATACGGTTTAAAAAATGGCACAATGCTCTCATGAATGTCTGCCCAGATTTCTCATTCCCTCTAATCAATGCATGAGTTGATGAACACATTTTACCAATCAACCACATCCAAAGATAGAGCTCTCCCCATGCAAAAATTACCAACCCCGGTGACACAGACAAAGTGGCTATACCCATAATGGAAGGAAGGAAGTGCGAAATAACACTGGCGGATTATGTTATTGATATACACACACCTATATATATATATTTATGCGTGTGTGTGAGTGTGTGTGTAGATATATATATATATATATATATATATAAAATAAAATAAATATAAAAAACTTCTAAAATATCAGCTCGTTGACAGATAAATGGGAGATGTAATAAATAGCTTAGTAGTGTCCGTAAAAGTATTTAAAATTATAATTATAGTTAATAAAGCAAAGAATTATAAAACACCTATAATAGATTTGTTAATATCTGGAATAGATTCAATTAGCAGCTTGTAGACTTTGTCCTTGCTTTCTGGGGTCAAAGGGTGAATAGGAAGACTAATCTGAAAATACAGAATGAAACAGCTTTTTTTACAATTTTTAAAAAGATAAAAATAATTTTTAAATATGTAATTCTTATGGATGATTTAAATGTTTATAAATACTAGTTTAAAGAAGTGACTCCATTGAAAATACTTACTTTATTTTCAATGTAGTATTTCATATTCTGTATTTTCTTTTTCCGCGCTATCAAGTGTTTATCAAATAACTGACTCAAAACAAGTGCTTTTTCTGACATGGTGAGATCATCCACATTACTAGAGTCTGGGCTGTCATTTTCTGATCCTGGATGATGTGAGCTCACTGATACCTGCAATGTTTTTTTAATTAAAACAAATATTTTCACACTTTAATTCAGAACCAGCAAAAGCCTATATCCCAAAATTACAGATATTAACAAAGAATATTGTTATACACATGGATTTTAATTTTCTTTACCTATCAATACTAAAACTCGTTGAGCTTAATTGAATTACAGTGGGATGCTTTAGCTAAGTGATAATATATAATATACATACATATCACGTGTTCATATACAATTTAATATGCATACATCTTTTCTTTATAATTTTTTTAGCCTACTAGTTGATGATAATACTCCTGGGAAGTTTTCTACCAATTATATTTTATAATTTCACAGGGCAGAAGGATATGGTTGGCACCCAGACCTCCCCCGCGGCTAACTTAGCACCTCTGGTCTATTGCTTGGGAGTCTTGCATAGGGGGCCAGGCACCCCAGCTGTTGTGTGACCTGGTGTGCTTCAGGCACAATAAGGTATGGGCATCATTTACATTTAAAAACTCAGTTTTAGTAAACAAGGTTAAACGTCAAAAATACACAATTTTTAATGCGCTGATGAAACTTATGAAATATTGTGTCACTCTGTTGAGTGGAACTAGATCACAGAAACGTGTGACTGGTATATGAGCATGTGTGTGTGTGTGTATATTTAAGCCTATATATAATTTCACTATCCTGTCTGAGCACATATCTGTTTGTGTGACAAGAGCAATCTAGAGAAAACATAAAGAAACTAAAAAGTTGAATAGGGAACAATAGTGTGACGTCACATAAAATGAAAACAATATAAAATCAAGTCAAAATTTTTAAGAATTAAAAAAGAATGATTTTATTGATTGTAGAAGCATAAAATAGAGTTTAAAAAAATAAAATGCCGAAAAGGATACACAAAGATAACGATGTCATTGATAAAAGTACATAAAATTTACCACCTATTCTATTTAAGTACACTTGTCCCATCCTCCCACTCTTAACCCTTCTTAATTATTAAAATTTCAGAATATTTAGGGGTTGCTCCTTTAGTAATTAGTAAATACTTTTTTAAACTTTTAACTATCCCTTGCTTATGTGAAGTGGTAAAAATATGATTTTATAATTTGTTCTCTAATTTAGTTTTTTTTTTAAAGATAATGACTCATGGTTCTCAATGTTTAAAACTAGACAATAAAAGAAATTTTACTTTTTTTATGCCAAATTGCCAGTTTAGACAATACCAATTACCTATTACAGAAATTGCAGAAATTGCTGCTATGGGGACCTAGAGGGGTGTTCTAGTGAGCCCCTGATTACACTACCATAGGGGCACCGCATGTGGCCCCTGGCTCGGTTTAATCATCGAAGGTCGCGTGCTGCCTTGTTAATATTGTAGGGTGCTCCTTAATACTAACATAAGCGCCATAGTGCTTACAGGATAGCGCCGGGCGCCAAATCGTACCCCGCTGGTGTGCCAGCTGACACGCCTGATAATGTTTAGTGAATATCTCTAAAACCCCATCTTATGCATAGTCTATCAAACTGTTTAAAATGAACATAGGTGATATAGCGCTCATGCTATGGCACGCAGCGCAAAGCTGGAACCTGCAGGGATGCCAAAAAATCGCGCCTGATTCAATTTAGTGAGCGACTAAAACGCCCCATCTTATCCATTGATTATCGCACTGTTTAGAATAAACTTAGGCACCATTGCGCTCATAGGAAAGCCCAGGGCGCTAAATCACACCCTGCAGGGACACCAGAGGATGCACTTGATTTGATATAGCCAACGGTTATTGTTGCCCATCATGTCTTTAGTGTAGGCCTATAGCATTTATTTAAATGAACGAAAGCACCAGTGGTCACAGGGGAGCCCGGGCACTTCAGGCCACGAATAGCCGGGCGCTGGTGGCTACGCCTGTTGCAGTTTTAACGCTGATTATAGTAGTACCCCTTACCCACTGTACAGGACACCCAATGAAAAGATACCAAGTGCCGCCCATAAGAAATTTTTAATATTTTTCCACAGAAACCTTCTTGGGAGTATTCTCACTAACTCCACAGATAAGCCTTCCCAAGAGTATTCTCAATAACTTCCCAAAGTTTCATGGCGATCACTGATGAAAGGTGTAGTAATGCATAAAAGACAGACAGACAGACACCCACACAGTCATTGCTTAATATATATATATATATATATATATATATATATATATATATATATATATATATATATATATATATATATATATATATATATTGATATATTTGTCTAAATTTATGCTGATCTAAAAAAATCGATGAACCTTCTGGCTCAGGTAGTGACTCTTAAATATAATCTGATCTGAAAAATATTTGAACTGAATTTTTTTTTCACAGAATGGAACCAAAGTGGGGTGCCTTATTGAAAAATTTATTTTTTAAAATAAGGACCACCCTATTGTTATTAATTAAGTGAACAGGTTAAATTAACTACTATACATAAGACTTTACAGACCTTTTGGGAAGTATTAGAATCTACAGTAGCTTTGTTCTCTTGTGGGAAGTGCTGATCTGTTTCAGTAGATGTGTTGGTAACCAACGACTCTAAATTATTTAAATCATCACTAGTCAGTTCAAATTGTTTAGAGTTTTCTTGGCAGATAGATCCAATTTGAGAATGTGAGTTGATGCTCAGTGAGAAATCCAAGCTATTTGTCTGATCTAGAACATGCTGGTTGAAGTATGTTTCAGCATCAAATTCTATGCTAGAATTTGAAACATCAGGAACTAAATACTGATCATATGAAGATGAGGGATGCTGAGAAGTTAATGGCAACTGTAAAGTTTTTTGAGAGGAGTTTTTAATCAAACCAGATTTGGTTGGCAAAGGTGGTTGAAATAAAGCCTGGGCCTCATTTCCTCCTGTTTGTTTAACTATACACAGATGATCCTCCTTGTTTTTTTCAGGAATATCTGTGTAGGGTTTGAGTAATTGTTTAGCTGCTTCATATTCTTCCCTGCCTACATACTGAGCTACTGTGCTCATGATTTGATGTTTCATAGCTCGTATTTTCTCCCCTCCAACTTGATCCAACAAAACCTTAATTACATCTGGACTGTATGAAGTTCTTTTACACATTTCCTTTGTCAGTGGTGTGACATCACTGACATTCAGTTTTATTTTTTTCTCTTGAACTTTGTAGATGTTGTTCTGATCTGGAATAATTTCATTTTTTACTTGTACAGGTACAAATCCATTATGGTTTTCTGGCCACGTTGGTGTTAAGTTCTGGAACTGTTCAAATGAGTCTATCACTTGTGATGCTCTAGAATGGCAGATTGTGCTGGTGGTTGACTGAGCAAAAGGATTATCACAACTCACAGTTTCTCTGTCCAACGTATGCTGAAAGCTTGGAGGTTCTGTTTTTACTGGGTACTTCAGCAAAAGTGGTGGCTCAAGTGGATATGTAAGGTTGTTTTGTAAAGATTGATTGGTTGTTGGTGCCTGATGACTTGTGCTGTGTGAAGGGTGTAGGGCATGTGATGGCATGTGTGTGTGCTGCACTACTGGATTGGTAAACTGAGTGAAGGGTAAAGGCTGATGAAGTAAATGACCATGTGAATGGCTTCTTGAAGTGGTTTTAGAGTTAAAAGATGACAAAGTGTTATGTTGAGAACTTTTTCTATATGTGGTATATGATGTCAGATTCAAGGCTGGGTCAATATTTTTAGAAGATATACATTCATTAGATCCAGCTTGCACAGGCTGATTGTCTATTGGCCCTGAAATACCAGTTTCAGAATTTGTCATCCAAGAATACATGCTTTTACTTTGTTTTAATCCACTGTAGTTAGCTGAATCTTGGGAAAAGTGATTTTTTTTCTTTTCAAAGGAGAACAAAGTAGAAGGATTAGGAATACACATTTTTTCTTTGTTAAAGGAGCTGACAGAATGATTTGGTTGATCTCTCTCATGTGAAGCTATCCACACATCACTAGGAGATTGGTCATCTGTCTCCACATCCATTGAACCACTTGCTTGCGACTGCATTCTGGTTTCTAGTAATGCTCTTTCTTTTTCCACTTTCGGAATCCTTCCCATTTTAACAGCTTAAAAAAAAAGATCAAGTCAACTTGATAGTTCAATAATGAAAAGTTATAAATTTATAAGTATTTTTATTTAAAAATATGTCAAATGTTTTAAAATTTCAAAATGTTCTTCTTTGAATTGTTCAAATTATTTGCTTAGGCAATGCATTTTATAGTAGATTAGTGGATACAAGTTTTAATATATGCTAAATTTCAATTTTTTTTACTGTCTTCTTTAACATGAAAAATATAAAAAAAAATTAGGTGTTGCTCTTGTATTTACAAACTGACCAGTCTTTTAATAAACAAAAAGTATAAAAACAATTAGGCATGTAACAAAACAATGGCCTAAATGTTGGCTTTAAAAAAGTTGTTACTTTTTAAATATGGTATAGATTAATATCTATAGGCCTAATCATAAAATATTCAGCAGTATAAAATTTACCATCAATGGCCATGCCATTATCCAAACAGCGCTTGAACCTGCAAGCTTTGCACCTGTTTCTATTGAAGGGTGTAATATTACAGTGGCCTCCAAAGAAACAGGTGTACTTGTCTCCCTTAGGAATGCTTCTCTTAAAGAATCCCTGCAACATAATATTTCAACTTATGATATGCTTAACAAAAAATTCTATAGAACTTAAAATTTAGTCAAGCAGTTATCTTTAAATTGTAAATGGCATTACATTCCTGGTGAGAGTGGTGTGACAATGTGAGACCAGAGGCATAGCAACCCATTCCAGCATCAGAGGCAACTGTCAATTTAACGCCCCCGCCCCCATTTACAAACAAATTACTGACAACTATTTCTAATTCTGGTTATGATGTAGGTCCTCTATATCGGTGGGTCTAAAATATAATTTGCAATGCTCATAAGTGTTGGCAACCCATTGATAATGCAAATTTTCTGGAATTTTAAAAATACCATTTTTAAACAAGCTTCAACTGTCACAAAAAATAAATAAACCGGGAGTGATCTCCCCTAAACTTTCTCGAATATTCTTATATAACTTGGAATATAGACATGATTTTTAATTACTTAAACTTTTAAAAATAGAATAGAATCTCGTAGAAAATAGAATTGCGCACCAAGCGAACGCCAAAACAAAATCTGCATAATAGTGCGCAATATTATTAGTACTTTATAAATTTACATACATTTTTTGAGAAATCGGAAATAGCGTAAATTAGTACTTCCGGTCAACGGAAATTACTCAAAATTTGACAGAAGGTAGAGATTTAGATCTTTTACTTACATGTGAAATTTCATTTATCTATCCTAAATAGTATTCAAGTTATAGGCTTTTGAAAAATTCAAAGTAGAAAAAAATACCACTTCCGGTTATCGGAAATCGCTCAAAAGTTGATACGGATCTACGATTTTGATAAAATACTTATATATGAAATTTCATCAACCTAGCTGTATCGGTACTCAAGTTATCGTGTTTACACACAGACAGACAAACACACACACACACACAGATATACGGACAAGATTGCAAAATTATTTTTTTCCGTATCAGTGAGGTGTAAAACGTTAAAACGTCGAGATTTGTAAAAATCTCGATTTTTTTTCTCTATACTTCGTATATACGAGAAAGTAAAAACAACTTGCATTTTAGAAATAACTAACTTGATGAAAGCTATAATGTATTACTTTTGCCATAATCTATCAAATGTTATACAATAAACTAATCTACTATTGTTTAATAAAGAAAACATGTAGTCTATATTTTTTCCTTGGTGAAATTTGAAAATTTCTCCTCATACGTTGTTACCTTTAGTAGTTTTGTAACATGTCACACCGCAGTTTTCACTTATGACATGTATACTAGACTTGACCTACTAAAGTGTATACTAAACATGTTACGGGTATATGGAACATCTTCTGAGTCGCAGGGCACAAAACCACGCCCCTTTTTATATTCTGGGTCAAGTTTTTGTCTTCGCTCACTGAGCGAAAACACGTCAAAAGTAATAAGCGCATCCTAGGTCTCAGCTGATTGTAAAATTAAATATAGATTCTACTGACTTTGAGTTTTTGAGCATACGATTTCATAATTAATAACTTCTCTAGGCACTACTAAAATTTACATTTTTATAATTACTTATTATTTTTTAAATTATTTTCGGGGGGCGGTTACCATTTCGTTCGGGTGGGGGGGGGGGGGTATACTTTCTTCCGGGTAGGGGGCTTAGCCCCCCCCCCCCGGAAGAGATGCCTGGGGGGGGGGGGGTGTCATAGGCCCTACTATAAAAACTAGATCTACTTTAATTCTTAATAATAGACTTAGTATAGTTATAATACGATCTCAATACGTTTAATGAACTTGGCAGATGGAATTTTTCGGAGAAATCGGGCCTTTACTTTCAGCAAACAAATATTTAGCTCTGTTTATTGGAAGCTGTTTCTGAAGGACAAGCAATTAAAGAAGCTGGGGAAATGGCTACCATGGGGTTGAAGTGGGAAGGGGTGATTATACTGCGGGATGGGAGGGAGGGGTAATAACAGGTGGGTAATGTCTACGACCCGTGCTATTATACACGGCATTATATTTATAAAAACTGTCTAGCTCCAGTTGCTGGCACTCCAATAAAATTTATAAAATCTTGCATGTTCTCTAATTTTTAGATTATTCATTGTTGAATCGCAAGCACCGTGGCTACACCATTTTCCTTTTTTTTTAAAATAAAGCTGTGTGCCCACTATCTACGTTTTTTTTTACTTTGATTACTCTTTATTTTAATTTTATTTTAATTGTAGACGCTCCATGTCCAAGGTCACGCTTGTTTTATAAAATGTTCTATAACATGTTCTGAAAGTGTGAATGCTAAAGTATACATGTTCTGTGGAGAAAATTGTTCCAGATGAAAATAAATTTTGGCGGGCTTTGTGTTCTGGAAATGTATAGTATACATGTCGTAAGTGTAAATGCGGTATAAGAGTTACAGCGCTACTGGTCTGGATCCAATAGATGGATTACAATCGGTATGTCACTTTTGTATTATATATGTGTGTGTGATCACTCCACTTAATACATGCAAATCTGACAATCCCTAGTCTAATGTAATTTACTAACTGGTTGTGTTTTATAAGCGAGGTCAATCTAAACATGTTATTTCCAAGCAACAATACATGTTTCATTACTTCAGGGAGAGACAACTTAAAATTAAACATTGTCTGACATGAATTGGCATTGAAAAGCTAATGCGTTTACATCAGGCTAAAGTACAACAACATCAATATATTTTCATTGGGGGTGGGGGGATCATAATTTTGTGGAAAAAATAATGTGATGGTTTGAACATTTAAACATCAGTTTCGATTGCTAAAAAAACTTTTTTTTTAAAAATATGCCAATTATTTCTATTATTGTTGAAAACTGAGAATTGGTCCCTTGAGAATTAGCCCCCAACCCCTTTAACTTTACATTTTAATCCACTACTGTTAACAAGCTAATACCTTACACAACATAATTTTCCAATACTCTTAAGATAAATCTTACCATGTCCTTGTTGCTCTCGTTGTCTGAGCTCAGTTTTAATTCTTATGGATTTGGTACATAAAAACAAACTTTCTAGATCTATCTTAGTATTTGACCTTTCAAACCCGTTCAAAACATACTTCTTACCTTTTAAATAATGTAATGTTTTTTTTTCATGGTGCAGATAGGCGGACTAGTAGGGGAGAGGGAGGGGATTTTGAAATTTTTTTCACGTGGAACCACGCATATTTCCTCACATTTGTTTGGTAAATAAAATAAGTTTTAATTTAAACAATAAACATTCAAACATTCTTTTAGACTATAGAAACAAATGTGTGGGAAAATAACATTTACTATTTTAAGGCCTAAATAGCTGGAACTTACAATCGGGGGCCCCTGACTGCTGCCCTCTAATCCAGATAACCCCTATAATCCGCAACTGCCTACGTATTAGGTTATTTAATACTATTATGTGATATTTTGTCTGAAACAGTCTTTAAGTTATTGGATTTTGGGAAACCGGAAAAAGATTAAGTAATCAACGACTAACGGAAATCGCTCAAAATAAAACTATAAGATGTTATATATGAAATTGTGTTCATTCAAGGGGGAAGGCTCCGGTAAAAAAACTTTTTTAATACTCGTTAGAAAACAGTTATTTCTTTATAGCTTTATTAAGATTCAAACGAATTTTTTATGAATTTTCAAATTGTGGGTCCATTAAAAACACTAGTTTTAATGCCCCAAAATTAAGTGTTTTGAACGGACACAAATTTTGAAGATTCATACAAAATTAGTTTGAAGATATGCACTTAAAATTTTTAGCAGAGTGCCCCAAAATATGGAAGAATATTATGAATTCATTATTTATTGGGCTTAAAATGTAATATTTTATGAATGGTGGGAAACCTACGAAGGGGTTAATTTTTCAAGATGGCCGCCGTTGTCATAGTTACCAAGATTTTTTCACCAATTTTTTTTAGTGGAAATGCATATGCGGATGTATCTTAATAAAGTTGTAAAGAAATAACTGTTTTCTAACGAGTATTAAAAATTTTTTTTTTACCGGAGCCTTCCCCCTTAAATGAAACGATAATAAAGTTATCGTGTTTACACGCACGCAAACACACACACACACTGTTTTCCAAAATACGTCGAAATAATGTTAAAATACCGATTTAGTTTTTGCACGATTACAATACTTCTAAACTCCTTATACGAAAAAGTAAAACGACGCACCATCATATATCGACTTTTGTGGACGCATGTTGGTGGAGGGGGGGGGGGTAGTGTCAATGTGGACGTCCACGTGTATAATTTAACAACAAAATACTTAGACCTAAATTTGAAATATTTAAAAAACTGCACATAAAATGTAGATTATATAATTATAGAATGGGCAGTTCTTGTGTTAAATGTATCGTAAGCTGTATTCAGTCCGCCTAAGAAGATTTTTTTTTACAAACGGGGGGGGGGGGGGGGGGGCACTGACCGCGGCAATTTTCTGAATTCATGGTATTTCAAGTTTATTTTTAAACATTTCAAATAATTGTAACAAAATCATAGTAAACATACATCATTATTTTGTGTCAAAGCCTAAGGGGGTCGTCTATAAATGGCGTCACACTCGTAGGAGGGGGGTCCGTAATTTTGTGACGGTGTGTGATGAGGGGGGGGGAGGGTTCAGATGGTGCGACGTCACACTTTTGCATTATAAAAAAAGCAATGTTAGAAAACGAATTTTAGACGTTATTTCGCGTTTTAGAAAACTGTTTTAATAAATTGTAATAGGAATTAATTAAAATACTATATTTTGACAGAGTTCAGACAAGATTTTGGAAAAATATCGATGTTTTAAAAAAAATCAACTGCAATTTTGAGGGGGGTCTGCCTTTTTGTGACTATATGTGACTGAGGGGGGAGAGGTAAAATCGTCAAAAAAGCATCACGTCATTTATAGATGACCCAAACACGTGTAACGTAAAGTTGAGTGGAAATAACATAATGACGTCATGTTCGTTAGCCGAATTTACGCGAACTCATATAGTCGTTGATAGCTAGACAGCCACATTAAAATATTCGGTCTACAGCTTACAGCACCAACAATTTAAAAAATAATAATCTCTTACTCTTTCTGAGAAATAGTGGGTAAAAAAGCCTTTATAATCGAGAGGTAAGGTACACAGCGTCTGAAATATGTCGTCGTCCCCCCCCCCCCTCGCTACGCCTCTGGACTGGGTTAGGATCTGTCCCTACTCACATGTAAAATGTAAAAAAACGTGAGTAGGTTAGGCTTTTGCATCTAGATCTAGCGTAATTTGTAAACGGTGTATTTGACATTGTGTATGAAGCTATACTAGAATACATTCATTCCGTTGATTACCAATTCTAATGTAACTGTATTACTCTTTTCAAACACCTGCTTCACCTTGATCTACTCTATTTAAATTAGGTCAGGGACAGGTCGTAACTTTTAATTTATGTTTTAAGTACTAAACTATTATAATCAGCCATGGAAATGCTGCAGCTATAGTAAAAATTGGTTGATAGAATTCTTTTTACTAAAAAAAATTTCATTTGAGCGAGTGTTCTTAACCGACATTTTGAATGTTATGTAAATGCCTAGTGCTTATAATTATTTTTTTTTTTAATTCAACAATAAAATAGATAGGCCTATATTTTAACATGTTCATATTTGTTAGTTTGAAAATTGACGAAAATTGACCATAAAAGTACACATTTGAGAATCGGATCTGTTTTTCGCTTATATATATATATATATATATATATATATATATATATATATATATATATATATATATATATATATATATATATATATATATATATAATATAAATTTTAGCTGGTAAATGGTTGCCGTACATCCTCTATGAATGAATTCATTGTTATTGTTCCTAACGAGTTAGATCTAAATAAATCCCTTTGTTTGTATAGACGTCGCATAAAACAGACACAACACTGCAGTATGACACAACTAGTTGTTGGAAATTGATTATTTACAGCAGACAATGCAATGGATGCTTTCCATCGATTCACGTCCCGAGCCTTTCTACGCGACAAATTAAAAATTCAATTTGTAAGTGAAATCCGCTTTGTGAAAAAACTGATTGCACATCAGATAGTAGACATTACTGAACACGCATAAGGTAGAAAAATAGCTCTTAAGGTAAAAATATATGGTTAAACTTCATAAATAATTACATTAAAAATACACCACTTGCACACTAAGTGATAAATATTAGTAATATTTATAAGTGGACTTTATAATATTATGGAATAATACTGCAGAACACATTTCTTCGTAGCTTAATCGAAACTCAGCATTTGTCCGGCAGTAAAAACAAAAAAAAACTCAGAAAGAAAGAAGTCAAATTTGTTTTAAGGGCTACTTCACAGTTCGGGAAACTTAACCAAATAGCGTGTGGAACATGCCACATCTTCTCTTTAACATACATAGTCGCCATGTGTGGTCTTTTAAAATGGCGCCCTTTCAGCACGACAGTGCGTCAAGGGAACCATTTTGGTGACAGAAATCATGTGACGAGAGCAAGGTGACGGAGTGTGTCAGGAAAAAACAACGAAGCCTACACAGTTGCTAAACAGCGTCTTCTGAAGTATTGCTGCTTCGCTATTCAACAAATGACACATTACTACTATTGAAACGGTGGCGTATCAACTCACGGGCGGGCACTGCCATCTATGGCATATAGAGCACCCAGTCATAGATGAATCTAAAACATAGAGGGCCCAGGTCACGAACTTAATTTATCCGGCAGAGCTTGTAGCTACATCAGAAAGCTACATTTAAAGCAGGGGCAATACAGAACAGCACTGTGTGAAAGCTGGCCAATAAAACTGAGCATGAAGATAATTACAAGTTAGACGAACTTGATCAACTCTTTCTCTTTCCACCTTTTTACCTTCTCGTATACCTTTTATCCTCTGTAAATTTTGCAATTGGTGTTACCCCTCCCCTCCTTTCCCGTGTGAGAGCTCTAAAGTGTGCACATTTGAAACTAACAAAGTTTATCTATAGTCGGTTATTAATACAGCTGGGTGTAGCATTGGTTTCTCTACAGTTCGCAAGCTCACGTCATGGTGTATCCCGTCTTCTTTTTGTCGGGACTGTCGATGTGTACTTAAAGAGGCTTTTGAGCTTCAAAAAGCATTTTTTTTCTATATAATTTGCAATTTTTGCCTTGGTGTCACCCCCCCCCCCCCAATAGTGTCATCCGTTTAGGCTCACACCCCCTGCACCCCCGCGACGCCTCTGATCTTCAGTAACGTTTCAGTTAGGTGGACGAAATTTTAAACATACGTAAAAGATGCTATTCTCTTGATTTTCAAAAATGTTGAGTGATTTCTACTGGACGGATTTCTTCAAAACGTTTCACGTCTGTCAATTGGCCTACTCGATTTCCATCTTTCTGTGAACTAACATTTGTATGAATCAAATGTTTAATTAATTTTTATAAAGTAATGAGTGTTTCCTTTATAAAGCACTAATTGTCTGCTTTATCATACACACATTGTTTACGTTCATTTGGTGCGCAATTCTTTTTTCTATGCGATTCTATTTCGATTTAGAACATTTAATATACCAGAAAGTTCAAGAGAGATCACTCCCGCTTTATTTGTAATGCGTTGAAACATAGCAAGCACGAACCCAAAAATAACGCTGAAACTTTCCACCTTTCCTCAAACTTTGTTCAATTTATTTAGAAATGACGAAAAAAATTAGTTAACCTAAATCAATATGAAATATCGTCCCGTATACAAGTCGGCGACACGTTTGATGCACATAAATTTACCGATCTCACTCGAATAGATCAAGGATTATATTGGCATATAATAACTGCTCTTAGGATGCGATGGTAAAAGATCTAAATTGTGATCAATTAAATAATTTTATAGGAAACATCTGTCTCTTGGTCGACATACACATATTTTCTTTGTTTAACCAATCATTTATTTACTCTGCCAAAGTAACCACGCATTCCCTTTATTTAACGGACAACACGCATTCTCTTTAACATACAATCCATATTCCCTTTTTAACGGACAATCACACATTCCCTTACTTAACGAGCAGAAAACACGCTTTCCTTTTGCTAATGTGGCCCATTAAATATTTATCTATTGCTTTTTTTTTGTTGTTATGTTTAACTTTTTTCCATCAGGGAGAGGTTATATAATCTGTGAACTTCTCGCTAAAGATCGTATATAGATGATGATATGTCCGTATGTTTAGTTTCTGATATTGTAACGTTTGTGTAAGAATATTTAAAGTAATTCATGCCACTAACATAGCAGAATGACTCAATCAGACTTAATTTTCTAAATTGCTGTTTTGTCCAATAGTTTTTGATGTCGCTACATAACGACATAACCGGTCATAACCTAATTAGCATCGAAAATAAGTTCAGTTAAATAAACCGGGAGTGATCTCCCCTAAACTTTCTCGAATATTCTTATATAACTCGGAATATAGACATGATTTTTAATTACTTAAACTTTTAAAAATAGAATAGAATCTCGTAGAAAAAAGAATTGCGCAACAAGCGAACGCCAAAACAAAATGTGCATAATAGTGCGCAATATTATTAATACTTTTTAAATTTACATGCGTTTTTTGAGAAATCGGAAAGAGCGTAAATTAGTACTTTAGTACGGAAATTACTCAAAATTTGAAAGAAGGTAGAGAATTAGATCTTTTACTTACATGTGAAACTTCATTTATCTATCTGAAATAGTACTAAAGTTATAGGCTTTTGAAAAATTCAAAGTAGAAAAAGTACCACTTCCGGTTATCGGAAATCGCTCAAAAGTTGATCAGGATCTACGATTTTGATAAAATACTTATATATGAAATTTCATCAACCTAGCTGTAACGGTACTCAAGTTATCGTGTTTACACACAGACACACAGACAGACATGCAGACATACGGACAAGATTGCAAAATTATGTTTTTCCGTATCAGTGATGTGTAAAACGATTACAAGACTTTCTCTATACTTCGCATATACGAGAAAGTAAAAAAATGATATACCTTAAATTCAGCATTCAGTGTTGGTACGATAAAAGAAAATCAGCTACATTAATGATTTTTACACGCTTGAAAAATAATTCAGGCATTAAATGGTTAAAGATAGACCTACATGTATGTATATATATATATATATATATATATATATATATATATATATATATATATATATATATATATATATATATATATATATATATATATACACACACATATATGTTGGCTGGTACTCTATTGTTTATTCTTAAGTAAAATAGTTTCTTTTAATACATAAACCTTTGTGAGGTCTAATGAATGTAAATAAATGTATTGAACTATGTGTTAATAAGTTTTATTTTTAGTTTAATATCAAGGTTGTGTTAGTGTGAATAATTAGTTTGCTCAGGTCTGGTAAGCCGCCTTGTATTAAGAGAAAAAAACCATCACCACTCTCTCAGCTCTCTGTATGGGTAATCAACCCATCTACCCCTTACATTTACACTAGGCATGCTGCCCAGCTTCGCTTAGGCTTTCGAAAACATTGAGAATTTGAATGCTTAATTAATTCGCCCGAGGGTCGGTCTACGACCTCAAGAGTTATGAAGAGGTTCCTCCGTGGACATTTTTTTTCGATTTATAGCTCATATAAGGCACCGGTCACTCGAGGTCAGTTTTGACCCCCTCATCGTAGACTTTTCGGCCACCGGCCCCCGTGTTCTGTCGCCCCAAGGCAAGATCCTGCCAAATTTGAAGCGCCTGCGGCGCCGGGAAGTGCCCTATCGGACACCCGACAATCTAGATCTAGATCTAGAATCCTGATAGAATTTTTTTTTAAAGTTTAGCCCGAGCATAATAAAAAAAATACATTAACCAAGTTGACTTGGTGTCTCGAACCCGCACCACCTGCGTGGTTTTTAGTACACTAACATCTCCGCTATTTAGGTACCTTATACTATACGGAGAATGAAACACGTATTTTAAAATCTTAACTTACGCAAATATGCCTATTCTTTCAAATTAATTTTTTTTATCTCAAATTAGCCAGTTCCAAACAAAGATTTTGTATAAAATAAATAAGTCTTGAAATAGTTTAGTCCTAATATAGAAATTTATTTTTGGAATAGATTTTTAGAAAAGTTAGAGTCTAAATCTAGATCTTAGCGTCTACGTCTAGTTATTGCGTAGATTTAGATTTATTCTAGATCTAGAATCTCTAGATCTAGAATCCAAATAAATAAAATAAATTTTATGAGTTTAGGCCGGAAAAATTGTATTGTATACATTTCATAGCGTACGTAGATCTAAATCAAATTTGAATGAAATAGTTCATTTCTTTTTATTGTAAACACGGCAGATGACGTCATTAGTTAATGTATAAACATTAGTGATGTCACAGTTTTATGCGTTCTTTTTCACATCTATAAATGCTTTTCCGGTTGCATAAATAATACTGTTTCTCTACATTCGAATACGCCTTTAATTTTTATTTTTCTTCTTTAAATAAAATTGTGGTTATGCATTTAAAACATCTAACATATTATTTTCAACAAAAGTCCGTATAAAGGTATCCATATATCGCTGCCGATTCTGACGTGATGTCCGGCGAAAATATTTTGCGGAAAGAGAGAGAGAAGAGCGCACATGGCCTTTTATATATTAGGATACACATACACACACACACACACACACATATATATATATATATATATATAAAATAAGTAATCTTCTCAATAAAGACGCGTCTAATATAAAAGTGGTGTTATCACTAAAGTTATGCCTATGCAGTGGCGTAGCGAGGTCGGGTGTCACCCGGTGCGGCACTTAATGGTGTCACCCCCCCAGAGGCATAGAGACCCTTCCCAGGGACAAACTTTCAAATTTTCGATTTGCACCCCCCCCCCTCGAGTTTTCGATTTGCACCCCCCCCCTCAAACTTTCGATTTGCACCCCCCCCCCCTCGAGTTTTTCTCTTTATATTTTGCTATTTTTTGCCTTGGTGTCACCCCCCTAAATGGTGTCACCCGGTGCGGTCCGCACCCCCCGCCCCCCCCCCCCTCGCTACGCCCCTGTGCCTATGCATTATAAAGAAAAATTTGAGCCTATAATCAATATTCACCAACAGAAGAGGATTTAAGTTTTATATGTGTAGCGGCTTTACAGTTGCTATAAAAAATCAATAGATCTTGATGAGTTAATTTTTAACTCATCAGTTAAAAGTGTACAAGTCCTACTAGTCAAAAGTTATTCATCGATTTCCTTATTGATTACACTTTTTTGTGTGTATCTAAATTAGTAGGCATACAGTAATTCTGCATAAAGAAGTAGGCTTTATGCATGTTAAATTTCTACAGACTGTAATCATCGAACGAGAACTGCCTTTAAAAAAAAAGAAATCAGTTCACAAGACAACGATGTATTCCAAATACAGACCACGTATTTGTTTATTCCATAGATTAGAAGGGGGAGAAACACAGTTTTAAAATTATCTCCATTGTCCACACAAGATGACCCACTGGTACTCAAAATACTTCGGACTACTTTACATTATGAGGACCTCGATATTTACAACTTATATGATCAACTTTACATTATGGGGACCTCGATATTTACAACTTATATGATCAACTTTACATTATGGGGACCTCGATATTTACAACTTATATGATCAACTTTACATTATGAGGACCTCGATATTTACAACTTATATGATCAACTTTACATTATGAGGACCTCGATATTTACAACTTATATGATCAACTTTACATTATGAGGACCTCGATATTTACAACTTATATGATCAACTTTACATTATGAGGACCTCGATATTTACAACTTATATGATCAACTTTACATTATGAGGACCTCGATATTTACAACTTATATGATCAACTTTACATTATGAGGACCTCCATATTTGCAACTTTTATATGACCAACTTTAAATTATGAGGACCTCCATATTTACAACTTATATGAATAACTTTACATTGTGAGGATCTCCATATTTACAACTTATATAACTAACTTTACATTGTGAGGACCTCCATATTTACAACTTTTATATGACCGACTTTACATTATGAGGACCTCAATATTTACAACTTATATGACTAACTTTACATTATGAGGACCTCAATATTTACAACTTATATGACCAACTTTACATTGTGAGGACCTCGATATTTACAACTTATATGACTAACTTTACATTATGAGGACCTCAATATTTACAACTTTTACTTACTTTGCATCCTTCACATGTAGCCACTCCATAGTGGAACCCAGTGGCCTTGTCGTTGCAGATACGACAGTCCCCAAAAGGAAATGGAATGGCGCCGTGAGGCATATCTGTGTTTCTGCTACATGCTGTAAGATAAAATTAATACATAGCAGTTTGTTTTATTAATCGAACAACAAAGTACAACTTTATATTTTACAATTATTTTTTACTGCGGCACAAAGCCAGAAGCCTGTCGCCTCAACATCGTCCTGATAAAAACAATATGTTTACATTCAGTCAACGTATAACGTGCAAACACATTGCAACTAACAGGAAATAGGACTATTATAACTTATTATAAATCATGCTTTTCTTTTTAATTATTTACATAGTGGTTTATTATCATATATTTAAAGAAATACATTTATTTTCTCCTTTTAAGAGCAAAAGTATATAAAAGCTTGTTATTTAAAAAGTTTTTATTGAATTTTTAAAAGCTAAAAGTAGGTGTCACTGTACTCGCCTAGTTACCCCCCCCCCCCCCCTCCCGCCCCCACTGTTACACACCCGGATGTGGTCTATTAGTGTTCATTGATACATAAACACGTGAACTATAATTGACAATGTATTATATCCACATTGACGCTGGCCGTCTGCTGAGAATTTGAAAGCTCTCTTGCCAGCTGTTACAACAGTTTAAGTAAAATAAAGTTTCCCTTTCAAACCGGACGGTCTATGTCGGTCTATGTGGTCTTGTTTAGCCGCCGTTACTTTCCCTAACGTGAGTTAGGTACCCATCAGAGTTGGGTGGACTCAGGGACGGTCTACTGACTTGAACCCGGATTAGAACTCGAGACTTACGGGTTAGCAGTCCAGCTCTCGACCGCTAGACCACTCCTTCCCACTACAACAGTTGCAGAAAAGCATTTGGGCGCTCATAGGAGCTGTAGACGAAGCGGTTCATCAACTCAATTATGCTTTGTTAGTAGTTACCCCGAGCCCCCCCCCCCCCCTTAAAATGACGTCACACCTCAGCCTACAACCTCCCCCCCCCCCACCCCCTCAAAATTGCAGTTGATTTTTTCTTAAAATATGATGAGTCAACATAGAGTGTTTTAATCAACTCCAATTCCAATTTATAAAAACAAATTTCTAAAACGCGAAAAAAAACGGCTAAAACTCGATTTATAACTTGATTTTTTATAATGTAAAAGTGTGACGTCACACCATCTGAACCCCCCTCCCCCTTATCACTCACCGTCACAAAATTACGCCCCCTCCCCCTACGAGTGTGACGTCATTTATGGACGACCCCTTATTTAAATAGTAGTGTATTATTATATATTTAAAGAAAATATTTTATTTTCTCCTTTTTAGTGCATTATTACATTAAAGCTCGTTATTAAAACGTTTTTACGCATTTTTAGCGCAATTTCCATTCTGGAGAAATGCGTTTATTAACCCGTCATTTCTGGATGTATGAATGTATGAATGGATGGATGGATGGATGGATGTGTGTCCGCAGCTTTAAGTCGTATCTCCTCCTCAACGAAGCAATATCGATGACTAGTTCCAAAAGCAATTATGTTAAGCAAGTTACGAGGATGAACATAGGCCACAAAAATTCCGGGTTTCTTTCATGGATTTCCCGGAAAAGCCAAAAAACCTCGAAAAAAGCCGTTTTTGGCCCATATCTCGGCAACCAGACCACTTAGCGACTTGAAACATGTACCAATCGATTCCTGCCATAATTTAGAACAATATTGCAGAAGAAAGTTTTCAAAAATATCCTTTCGTTCGGTCACAAAAATTTTTTTGAATTAATTAAAATTTGGACCAAATTAGTAGGCATTTTTTCCAACCACACCACACGCGTCATCACGTTCAATAGCTGCGCCATCACGTTCACTGGCTGCGTCATCACGTTCAGTAGCTAGGCGCGCAATGGTTTTTAGTCATGTAACTCTATTGTAAATAAAACATGTAAAATACTGAAAAAAAAATTAATAAAAAACGTTTTAATAACTAACCAATGGTTTTACTAACCCTGCTCTTGATTTACGCTACGACAGAGCTATTTTTAGATAACATAAGGAAATTGCGCTAAAATTGTCACTAGACTTTTTAAATAACTTGTTTTTTCTAATGAATAGATTGTTCGAGTAGTAGGCCTATTAGTATTATACGACAGTTATTATCACCAGTTTTAACGTCAGGTTGCATTCTAATTTTACCGTAGTGTAAGGCCTTTTTGTGCACGAATACAAAACTTCCTCTTTACTCTGTACAAGGGAAACTAATAAAATTGGAGTGATCTTCCTGATACTTTCTCGTATATTCTTATATAACAAAGTAGGATGGCACTTACAGTGCAATCCGACAAAAGAAACTTATTAATTTTTTAAATACTTATATTTATAACTAGAATAGAATCGAGAAGAAAAAAGAATTGCGCACCAAATGAACGTTAACAGTGTCTGCATAATTGAGAGGAATATTAGTACTTTATAAATGAAATTTTAATTGTTTTTAAATTAATGAATTAAACATATAATTTGGCCACATTTTGTGTCACAGTGGATTGTCATCGAGTCTTGGCATACTTGAAAAGTTTGAAACAAGTCAGACCTATAGAAGTGATATTTTTTTTAGAATTCCGAAATACGTAAACTACTAATTTCGGTAACAGGAAATCTCTGAGAATTTGAAGGAATCAAGAAAATAAAATAATACCTAAGTATGAAATTTTGTTTACCTAACTGAAATAATTTCTCTAAACGAAAATGTAAAAATGAGTAAATAGTTTGTTAAATAAGCTTTACGGATTTCAGTATCATCAGCGCTAAACGATGTTTTATGGTAATTAAAAAAAAATGAAACCAGGCTTTACTGTATCTAACACGATCTCCTGTCAATGGAGTGCTTGGTGAAGCTACAGATGTTCAATATTTAAATGCGGCATTTGACACGGCTAGTCATCTGACACCGTTAATCAAAGGCTCAAAAGTACAATTATTAGGATGAGTTATCTAGCACTACTTTTATAGATCGAATGTTCCAGCCGTCAGAGAATCCTACGCTTAGGCTATAGTAAACAATTCTAGATCTATTTAGGTCGCAATGTCTGTATATAGGTTTGTGACAATTTTTTAAATTCAATTTTAACCCTCTCCTGCCTTTAACGTAGACTAGACTACCCGTCATCCATTGGGTAACTGTTGGTTTCGGGGGTCATCCATAAAAAACATCACGTCTATCACTTATCGTCACAAAAAAACCAGACCCCACATTCAAAAAAGTTTTTTTTTTATCTTTTAAAAACGGCGATTTCGGCTGAGCATTGGTCTGACCACATTATCCTTTCATATACTGACATCACAGGTTACATACTCAACTCTACTTCACCTGCCCAGTGTCCCGCAAAGTCTCAGACAACATGTTTTTATCGTTTAAAAAAACTATTCCGGTCGAGCATGTCTCTGACCACACTATCCCTTCATGTGCTTAGGACAAAGAAACAGATGTACTCTACTTCACCTGCCCTGTATCCCGTCAAGTTCAGATAGGAACCTTTATCATTCACATCTAAAAAATAAAAATACTTGAATTTTTTTTTAACATTGACGTGATGTGTCTAGAACCCGTGCCACCCGCATGAAAGCTTATAACACTAACAACTTAGCTATTTAGACTCGTGACGTCACGATTGTTTTTAAGTGTATAGTTTAATACTTTGAGTCTCCTTATGCAAATTGATTTACGCGCATAGGCCCAATGTAGATCTATATCTAAGTCTAGTAACTTTCAAATTAAATTTTATCTTAAATTAGCCAATTCCATAGCTAAACAAACAAAGATTTATATAAAATTTTTCCCAACACCAAAACAAAGTAATAAAAGGTAAATTATTCCCCCCCCCCCCCCCCATGGATTGGTTTTTTAAAGAGAAGTAATTGTGTTTTCCTAATTTGTCAAGGGGCGTAATGAGTGCTAAAGGACTAAATGTAAATAATTTTAAGACACAATTGCAATTTTTGTGAAGGATGATACATTTTCTTTAATTTTGTTTGACGGACATGCCTACAATTATTACTTAAAGTTTGAAAAATGAAAATTGTTTTAGAACACCTTCAATATTATTTTTTTAAAACATGAATTTAGACGATGAGCACTTTATTATTTTTTCTTATATTTCTTTGAAATCCTCGGTTTGCCCGCGATCACATACAGAATTGAACTTTATATATTAGACTAGGCATGCTGCCAAGCTTCGCTTAGGCTTTCGAAAACATTGAGAATTTGAATGCTTAATTAATTCGCCCATATAAGGCGCCGGTCAGTCGAGGTCAGTTTTGACCCCCTCATCGTAGACTTTTCGGCCAACCGACCCCCGTGTTCTGTCGCCCCAAGGCAAGATCCTGCCAAATTTGAAGCGCCTGCGGCGCCGGGAAGTGCCCTATCGGGCACCCGACAACTTAGCTTTATAGATCATCTAGATCTAGATCTAGAATCTCTAGATCTATATGATCTAGAATCTCTAGATCTAGATGATATAGAATCTCTAGATCTAGATCAATATCTAGAATCTCTAGATCTAGAATCCAAATAGATAAAATACTTTTTTTAAGTTTAGGCCGAGAATATCGTATTGTGTAGTCTACATTTCATAGCGTACATAGCTCTAAATCATATTTGAATGAAATAGTTCATTTTTTAAAATTCTAAACTCGGAAGATGACGTCATCAGTTTTGTGCTCTTTTTTTATTTAGTCTAAACAATAAGCGACGTCATTGTTAAATGCGTTCTTGTCCCAAGTTTATACACTTTTCCGGTTGCATAAATAATACTGTTTCTCTACATTCGAATACGCCTTTATTTTTTTTATTTTTCTTCTTTAAATAAAATTGTGGCTATACATTTAAAACATCTAAAATATTATTTAAACAAAAGTCCGTATAAAGGTATCCATATATATTATATTGCTGCCGATTCTGACGTGATGTCCGGCGAAAATATTTTGCGGACAGAGAGAGAGGAGTGCGAACGTGGGGATTTATATATTAGGATAGATAAATTCTATAAAGCTTATGCGAGATCACTCCCGTTTAAAAAAAAATTAATTAATATAATTAGTAACACAAGGGGAGATTATTACATTAGGTAGTGGCGATACTCAATCAGTCAGATGAGCACTGACGGATATTTTCACGGATATGGAAACCGACCATGGATTAATAAGAGGTCGTCTATTTAAGACGTCACCACGTTTAGGGTGCAAGGGAGGGAGTGGGGTCAATTTAAATTGACACTCGTAGGGGGGAGGGGGGTCCGTAATTTTGTGACGATGTGTGATGAGGGGGAGGGGGGGTCAGATGTTGCGACGTCACATTTTTGCATTATAAAAAAGCAATGTTAGAAAACGAATTTTAGACGTTATTTCGCGTTTTAGATAACTGCTTTAATAAATTGTAATAGTTTAGACAAGATTTTGGAAAAATATCAATGTTTTAAAAAAATTCAATTGCAATTTTGAGGGGGGTTGTAGGTTGAGGTGTGACGTCATTTTAGGGGGGGGGTCTGGCTTTTTGTGACGAAGTGTGACGGAGGGGAGGGGGGGGGGGAGGTAAAAATCGTCAAAAAAAGCGTGACGTCATTTATGGATGACCCCTAAAATTCGTTTACTAACATTGTTTTTTAAAATGCGTCACACCTTTTGACCCCCCCCCCCTTCCCCCCATCACACCCCGTCACAAGATTACGTGTGGTGTCATTTATGGTCGACCCCTTATTAAAAATATTTACCGGCAACGTTTTATGTACAAATCGGGGTTTACAGAATACGTTGTGTCTGTGCAGCCACGGCAAATCAAAGTGAATCTTCAGGTTAACATTTACGTTCCGTGTAGATAAATAGAAATGTAGCCTTTAACACAAAAAGTATTTTCGGCACAAGTTAGGTTGTTTTTTACGACTACTATGAAGGCAAAATTTACAGAAACACAGGTTTTTTTTCATCTCAACAATAATTGTCGGATGCCATAAAAATTATAAATATAATAATTGTTTTTGAAAATTATCAACTTACTCGTAGAGGTTTATATCCTTAGAACATCTAATCACTGAAAAGTAGAACAAAATAGCAAGTACAAAACAATAATGCACTATAAATGAAAATAAATTCTTTTTACAGTAATTTTTTTACATAAAAAATCGATGGTCGTATTCCAAAGCTCCATTTACTACCAGTGTTTCCTCCAGACTTTTTTCTCCGGGGGGGGGGGGGGGGGGGGGGCACTTGAAATTTTCGGGGGGGGGGGGGTGGGGGGGGGCGGTCAACATTTTCGGGGGGGGGGCGAAGAGATGCATGGAAGAAACTCTGTTTATTACTATTACATTGTACATTAAATATTAAATTATATACATAAATATATATCTATATACTAGTTTGTTTAACTTACCAAGTGTAGAATCGCCCCTATTTTACATAACTAAAAATGCATTGTCTCAACATAAGAGTATCATGTAAGTTTTTTTTTTTTTAAATTTGGGCTTGCATCACGCACCTTGGAGAAGGGGTGTGGGTGTGTGAGGGCGGGAGGGGGGTATCTGAGGGAGGGCGGGAGGTGTGTGTGTGAGGGAGGGGAGGGTAACCGAGTGTGCCATCAATGAATCCGTTTATTTAATGACGGCTTAACATAATCTTCATTGTTCATTGCATTGTACAAGCACCGTTTAAAACTAGATCTAATTCCTCTTCAACTTTCGGATATCACAGGTCTGAATGTACCAGCAAGGACATCGCCGACTGTACTTAGTGTCTCGGAGAGGGGGAGAGAAGGGGTAGTTGGGGGAGGTTGGGGTAATGTGTGAGAGGGAGAAAGGGTTGTCGTGTGAGTGGAGAAAGGGGCTATTGTGTGGGTGGGGGAAGAGGGTGGGGAGGGGTGTGTGGGTGGGGAAGGGATTGTTGTGTAAAAGAGGACTGTTGTGCATTCTATTAAACAGTTCTAAAATGCAATTGCAATTACTACTACTACTACGCACTGCAAATTTTATATATATATATATATATATATATATATATATATATATATATATATATATATATATAGTTATAGGCCTATGTGTGTGTACATTGACATTTACTTTGCTATTTAAAACAAAAAAATTAGTAAATTAGTATTATTTAATTTGTTACAACACGCAATGATGATTAATTTTAATTAGTGTT
This sequence comes from Physella acuta, assembly GCF_028476545.2. Taxonomy (NCBI): domain Eukaryota; kingdom Metazoa; phylum Mollusca; class Gastropoda; family Physidae; genus Physella; species Physella acuta. The sequence continues at coordinate 95,494 of NW_026732181.1, read as the reverse complement.
TTCTTTTTTAATCTGATTCTATCACTACAGTCTGCGTAAGTTACACTGCTAATTTAAAGAAAACTAAGACTGATAAAATAATAGTTCACTACTTTTTTTTTTTTGTTGTTTAAATCGATTTTTAGGACAATGCAACATCTGTGGCTATGCTAATTTAATCTAAACACAATAATAGGCCTTGTGCATAACGAGCCAAGCTGTAGCCTTAACACACAAAAATAGATCACTAGATCTAGATGTTCTAGGTCAGTGTTGATTTGTTTTGGGTGGAATGTTGTGATTGGCTCAGTGTAACGGAGGTTCTAGACTAGACCTCTTGATCTAGATTATAGTTCTACTAGATTAGATCTCGATCTAGCGGTAAATAAAAATAACGTTTACCTTTTCTTATTGTAATTCTTCATTTCCCGACACTATGTTTATAGGTGTTCGGTGTGTCCACGTGAACGATTGGTAATCCTCAAGAATTAAGCACTCCTGTGTTAAGCTGTTATATCCCTGAACTACACACCAGCGTATAAATTATTCAGCTGCTTGGGTCACCGGTTACCTAAGTGAACTTGCTGACCCATATCACAGGACCGCTGCTACCTTTTTAACACAGTTTTAGAAATGTCGAGCGATGCCTGTGTAATCCAACAGTTTTTTTCTCTTTACACTGCGTTACTTCACGTCTCTTGTCCCAGTTCGCCTCTAACGTCACACGCGAGCCGTACTTGTGGTACGCATCTCTCTCGCTTGTCCTCGTTTGAGCTGTAGACGACTTATTAAGATACATTTGTTTTATTTCAGTCTGCTTCTAGATGAATTGTGTTACGTTAAATGCACTTAAATTAAGCTAATAATGCGTACATGTATTTTTATTATTATTTAGAACACGCCATATTGAAAGCTAGAGAGCTTTTTGTCATACATGGCTGTATCTTCAGTAATATGTATAAGAGACAATTCCTTAACTGACGTATCGATTTCAAATATATCGCAAATAAAGAAACCGAACTCATAAGTAAACAGATAGTAAAAAGGATTGTTGTTCAATATGAATTTTTGCCGCTGTTCAAAAACACAATGAAAGCAATTTTGTAAATGATCGATAATTATACACATAAGATAACTTTCCCTCAATTATAGTGGCTAATGCTGGATATAAGAAAACATTCCCTCAATTATAGTGGCTAATGCTGGATATAAGAAAACATTCCCTCAATTATAGTGGCTAATGCTGGATATAAGAAAACATTCCCTCAATTATAGTGGCTAATGCTGGATATAAGAAAACATTCCCTCAATTATAGTGGCCTTGGCTGGATTCCCCCCCCCCCCCCAGAGTTTCTTCCAGGCATCTCTTCGGGGGGGCTTGGCCCCCCCGAAAAATTTTTACCGCCCCCCCGAAGAAAATAAAAATTTTATAAGTTATATAGAAAATATATACTTTTAACAGTGTCCGCCCCCCCGAAGAAAGTCTACCGCCCCCCCGAAAATTTCAAGTGCCCCCCCGGAGAAAAAAGTCTGGAAGAAACACTGCCCCCCCCCCCCCGTGCACTGACCGGATAAAACATTGTGAAAGAAAATTTTACGATTTTTCGATTTGGGGCAACCCCTTAAATAAAATCAACCGGTGCGGAACGTACCATCCAAACCACCCGTTGACGCTACTGATGTGTAGCAAGAAACAGAGGCGTAGCGACCCCTCCCGGCGCCTGGGGCGAACTTTCAGTTTGGCGCCCCCATATATATATATATATATATATATATATATATATATATATATATATATATATATATATATATATATATATATATATATATATACTAGCTGCATCCCGTGCTCCGCCACGGTAAATCTTTTTTAAATGTACGAACTTGGGAACAGAACAAAACTAAACACAACATAAACGAACGCAAAAAAAAACAAAAAAAAAACGAAAAAACAAATACAACACTCATAACATAAACACAATTTAAATGCAATCATAAAGGCATATTGCTCACAGTCTAACCCGTAGCGCCAAATCGCGCCCTTTCCGGTGATTTGCACCCCCCTCAAACTTTCGATTTGCACCCCTTCCCCCCCCCCCGCCCTAAAACTTTCGATTTCCACCCCCCTCACAAATTTTTTCCAACCCACTTTGGCGCCCCCTAAGGTCGGCACCCGGAGACATATGCCCCCCCCCCCCCCCCCCATCGCAACGCCTCTCCTATAAAACCCCTAGCTTGTCCGCAAACCGACAGAATAATAATTAGAAAACAGTATAAATAATAGGCAGTATTTAAAATATCCGTGTTTTACCTACAATATTTCACTTTATCCATTCACGCATTTTTTTTCCAGTACTTTAAATTTTAAAAATTTACAATTGAGTTTCATAACTAAAACCATTGCGCACCTAATGAACGTGATGACGCGCCTATAATAGTGCTGAATAGTTGATTAAAAATTATAAGTAATAAACAGTAGGGCCTACATTCAGTGAATAAAATAAATAAAAGATTGCCTTTTATCAATCCATGCTAATTATAATTTTCTAACAATAATTTCCTCTTACACATCCGAATAATTTGCATTCACATTTTGCTAATTATATTATTGCAACACTAATTCCTTCTATAACGAACGTATATTTGCATTCACATTTTTTATTAGCGTGAGTTTAATGTATTTTTAAATTACCTCCTTTGTCAAAATTAGAAAAGAGTTAAATTAATTTGATTTTTCTACCGTACTGTTATTATGTTATTAAAATGTATCCACTTTTTCTAGGAATATAAACGAAAACGATATTTGACATTGATTCTTTTAATATGTTTTAGCAATGTGCGTGTATTTAATATTTTCTTTAAGTTATGCGAAAGAGTAAACACAGTGGCAATTATAAAATAGCTCTATGCCGCTATATAAACAAACCCTACTCTAATACTTATAATAAGACACTGCGGTGCACTGAAAAGCACAGCATGGTGCGTAGTTTACTTTTATAGTCCCAAAATCTATAGCGATGACGGACGGAAGGACACGCTCAGCCCGATTATATTATAGATATACTAGCTGCATCCCGTGCTCCGCCACGGTAAATCTTTTTAAAATATACCAACTTTGGAACAGAACAAAACAAACAAAAACACAACACAAACAAAAACACAAACAAAACACAACCACAACCACAACACAACCACATTACAACCACAACACAATCACAACACAACCACAACCACAACACAACCACAAAACAACCACAACACAACCACAACCACAACACAACCACAACCACAACACAACCACAACCACAACACAACCACAACCACAACACACGGTAAATCTTTTTTAAATGTACCAAGTTGGGAACAGAACAAAACTAAATACAACACAAACGAACGCAAAGAAAAAAACAAAAACGAAAAAACAAACACAACACTCAACATAAACTCAATTTAAATGTAATCATAAAGGTATATTGCTCACAGTATCCCGTAGCGCCAAATCGCGCCCTTTCCGAGCGCCGGCGGAAAATTTCGATTTACACCCTCCCACCTCCCTCAAACTTTCGATTTCCAACCTCCCCCCCCTCTTGCTACGCCTCTGTTATAAAACCCCTAGCTTTTCCGCAAATAAATTAAAGGCAATATTTAGAATATCCGTGTTTTACCGACCATATTGCACTTTATAAAATCATGCATTTTTTTCAGTACTTTTAAAAATTTACAATAAAGTTTCATGACTAAAACCATTGCGCACCTAATGAACGTGATAGTAATGGAGAATAGTTGATTAAAAATTATAATTAGTAAACAGTACATTCAGTGAATAAAATAAATAAAAGATAGCCTTTTATCAATCAATGCTAATAATAATATTCCAACAATAATCTACTCTTACACGTCTGCATAATTTGCATTCACATTTTGCTAATTATATTATTCCAACAATTATTCCGTCTTGCAGATTTTGCATTCACATTTTTAGCGTGAGTTCAATTTATCTTTGAATTACCTCCATTAGCAAAATTACTAAGCAGTTTAATTAGATTTTTCTACCGTACTGTTATTATGTTATTAATATGTATCCACTCTTTCTGGGAATATTAACGAAAACGATATTTGACATTGATCCTTTTAATATGTTTTAGCAATGTGCGTGTATTTAATATTCTCTTTACGTTATGCAAAATTGTACAAACAGTGGAAATTATAAAATAGCTCTATGCCGCTATATAAACAAACCCTACTCAATTACTTATAATAAGACACTGCGGTGCACTGAAAAGCACAGCATGGTGCGTAGTTTACTTTTATAGTCCCAAAATCTATAGCGATGACGGACGGAAGGAAGGAAGGAAGGACACGCTCAGCCCGCTTATATTATAGATATATATATATATATATATATCTAATATATAAAGCTCAGTTCTGTAACGTGTGGCAAAAAAAAAGTTTGTCAATGACAGTTCTATGGATTTAAGTGTTAGATTTTTTATCGTGCTCATAGTCTAAATTTACGAGTCAAAAAATTACCATTGAAAGTCTTTAAAAACAATTTTCATTCTATTTACTTAGAAGAATAATTTTCAATTATGAACGCGACATAAAATTTTTTAAAAGTGTATCGACGTTTATAAAATTTCTAAAATTGTGTCGGAAATGTATTGACTGCACAGTTACTTCCCTTTAATAAAAAAAATTCTTAAGAAGAAAGAATTTACATTTTATTACTTTGTTTTTGGTGTTAAGAAAAAAAAATAATTACATAATTAGCGGGGATTGATTAAGTGCAATGTCGTTAGGTATTTTTAACACTGCCTTTTATTTATTCTATACACTGAACATACTGTTCAATATTTTTTTTTTTAAATCAATAACATTTAATAAGCCAGGTCCTACAAATCCTATATGTTTATTTCTTTCCATTTACGGATAAGCTTGGAGTATTATCATTTTTGTTCACTAAATTGAAACAGGCGCGTCCGCCGGCGCCCTTGCACGGTTCGATTTGGCACCCTGGGCTATCATGTGAGCGCTATGCTGCATAATTTTGTTTTTAACAGTGCGATAGACTATGGATAAGAAAGGTTACTATAGTCTTTAAGTGAATCAAATCCGGGCGTCCTCCGGCACCCCGACAGGGTGCTATTTGGTGCCCCGGGCCTTCCGGTGTACGCTATGGTATCTACGTTCGCGTGAGTTCAAAAGACTATGAATAAGTTATGTACTATAGTCGTTTACTAAGTTCAATCAGGCGGTGACGTCATGGTGCGTCCTCTGGCGCCCAGACAGGGTGCTATTTGGGGTCCCGGGCCTCCCGTGTTCGGTTTCGCGCCTACGTTCATTAAAGTGAGTGCAAAAGACTATGAATAAGTTGGGGTACTATAGTCGTTTATTAAGCTGAAACAGGCGATTCCGCCCCGGGCTAGACTCTGAGTACTTATCGTTTATGTTCGCGTTAGTGTTTTCTTTGTGTTTAGGTTGGGTTTGCGTTAGTGGTTGCGTTTTGATTTGGTTCGTTTTTGTTCTTTCTTTTTTCGTTTTCGTTTGTGTTTTATTTTGTTTGTGTTTGTATTTGTGTTTGTGGTTGGTTTTGCGTTTGTATTTGGTTTGTTTTCGTTTGTTTTTTCGTTTGTGTTTTTTTCTTTGGGTTTGTGGTTGGTTTTGCATTTGGATTTGGTTTGTTTTCGTTTGCTTTTTCGTTTGTTTTTTTCTTTGTGTTCGTATTGGTGTTTGTGGTTGTGGTTGGGTTAGTTGTTAGGTTTTTGTTTTCGTTTGTATTTGTAATTGTGTTAGCGTTATGTTTGCGTTTTGTTGTTTTGGTTTTGGTTTGGGTGTGCAATGCCGGGTTTATGATGATTACTAAACACACAGGTAATGGTCTTTAACAGAAAGGTTTTTCACAGAAGCCAGAGCAGGGCCTGGCCGGGACGGCTAGTATATATATATATATATATATATATATATATATATATATATATATATATATATATATATACGTGTGTGTATGTGTGTGCGACAGTCTGGAAAAAACAATTACGCTGATTGTCGTTCCCTAAAACTTCACTGGACGCCAATTAAATTCCCGTTAAGATCCTTTAAAAATGATGATAAGTAATGTCAGAAAAAAATTAAAATTGTAGCGGTGCTAATTCGTTTAGCACAGTCTTTTTATGATTCACGTTCGGATTTGGTCTGTGTGGATGATACAACTATTAAGAAGGTGATTCCAAAAAGTTAAGAACCATTGCTTAAGGTGTAGAAGGTGCAAGCCTTATTTGTTCTACTTTTGGTCGTATCTTTAGAATAATTTCGATTAAATGTAGGCCTATATCACAATTTTGAATTATCAGTTGAACAAAGTAATAATTAGTACAATATACTAATTTTCTTCTCTCTTAAAATATTGGCAAAGAGTGTCGCTTCCCACCCACTCGATCCGACAGTCTGCTATTTTACTGATAGGATAGCGATACAAGAATCCGTGATATTTATTTCTCTTTTATGCAGTGATCCAGACAAGATGTAATGCAATCAAGTAAAAGTATCTGATCTCTCACGGTGCAGTTGAGAGAAGCGTAAGAATCGTACAAAGAACTAGTCGCGTTATTACTTATCAAAACTTGGTAGTGAAATCGTACATTAAGTGTTAATACAATTGATTTCTTTTCTAAGTGTTAAAATATTTATATAGTAAGCGATCCATTACAAATCCTTGCGATTTTATTTGGTGATAAGTGCCCCACCATCTTGCACAAAAATTGTAGAGTGGATTTTAAACGTCACTAACTCTTTTTTTTTATGTTACACAATCGTAAAATATGCTTTAGTTCAATGTGTTTTTCTTTTCTGAGTGATATCGGTTATTTATTCCTTAATCCGGTGTGAATTTTTCCGATTTTAGTCTTCGAAAAAGCGCCCCCCCCCCCCTCTAGGAAAGCTGGATAGCGGTTGTTCCGGTCACTATTTCTTAAGGATATACGTTTTACAGTTACACAATCAAGGTAGAAAACAGTTAAATCAGTATGCAAGGGCTCTCAGCCGTTAAATTTCTTTACTTTGACTGTTTATAATTCAAAACTGCAGCTTAAAATGAACTTTGTTAAAAAAGTTTCTACCCCTTTTGGCGCCCCCTAGGGTCGGCGCCCGGGGCGGCCGCCCTCCCCGCCCTCCCCTAGCTACGCCTCTGGCAAGAAAATACGTGCGGCGTCAAAACGGTCAATGACAAAACGGCCGCCTTAAATCTACCCCGTAAAAAGGGCCAGCGACAAATGGACCACTATTCAATAGTTATTGGATAAGTGAAATAAATCTATCTGGAACTCCATACTTCATATATATATATATATGCCTAAATATTATAATATAACCTGCTATAAAGATGACTGGACTCGTTTTATTTGTGGCGGAATTACTTGTATAAGGGGCCGTCCATAAATGACGTCACATTCGTAGGGGGGTCCGTACATTTGTGTGTGACGGTGTGTGACGAGGGGGAGGGGGGGGGGGGTCAGATCACGTGACGTCAGTTTTTTGCATTATAGAAAAGCAGAGTTTAAAAACATGTTTTAGCCGTTATTTCGCGTTTTAGAAAACTGTTTTAATAAATTGTAATAGGAATTGATCAAAATACTCTATGTTGGCAGAGTTCTGACAAGATTTTGGAAAAATATCGATGTTTTAAGAAAAATTTAACATAAATTTTGAGGGGGTTGTAGGCTGAGCTGTGTCGTCATTTTAGGGGGGGGGGGGGGTCTGACAAAAGTGCGGGAGTAGTCTCCCCTAAACTTTCTCGTATATTCTTATATAGGCCTATCACTAGGGGAGATGGCACTTCCAGTGCAATCGGGTATAGACATTATTATTTTTTTGTTTTTATAAATACTACAAAAAGAATTGCGCACCAAAATGAACACATTCAATGTGTGTATAATAGGGCGGAAAATTAGTAATTTTTAAAAAGTCAATTAAATATCTAATTAAGTCACATTTTATGGCACAGTTCATTTTCATTGAGTCTTTACCTGCATGAAAATTTTGAAAAAATCGGTCCAGTAAACTAGAAGTGATATTTTTTAGATATCGGAAATACCGTAAAATACTACTTTCGGTCTCCGAAAATCACTCAAAATGTGATAGATTCAAGATAATAAGATATCATACCTATTTATAAAAATTCGTTCATCTAAATGAAACGGTACTTACGATGTCGGTAATTTAGAAAGCGGAAATAGAGTAAAATGCCACTTTCGGTTATCGGAGGTCACTCAAAAATTGAAAATAATTCAAGAGTAAGATCCAATTATATATATATATATATATATATATATATATATATATATATATATATATATATATATATATATATATATATATCGTCTACCTAATTGAAACAGTACTCAAGTACTCAAGTTACTATAGCCGAAAATATGATGACGTCTCGCATTTAAAAAATATTTTTTTAAACTGAAGTATTTAGTGGTTACTTACATTTCAAATTATTTTTTGCTTATTGTACGGACAATCTATTTACGAATCTAATAATGGACATTATTTGGTAAACTTTTCAGTATTAAATAGTGAATAGCAATGTATTTGGCTATACCGAACTTGCTAGCAGTTAACTGTAGCAATATTATTTTAGTTTCCCTACGAAGAGAGAAGACTCAATATTTTCAGAAATTTCAACTAAACGTGCTTAATTTAGTTACATCCCCTTGCTTAGAGGCTAATGGGTTTTTAGAGAGAGTGGGGAAGGGGTTAGATTTTCTGTGATGTTGAGGGGCTCAGTGGCGTCGCTAGGTCGGGTGTCACCCGGTGCGGCACTTCGTGGTGTCAACCTCCCCCCCTCCCCAAGAAACAAAGTTTGTTTATATATATATATATATATATATATATATATATATATATATATATATATATATATGTGTGTGTGTGTGTGTGTGTGTGTGTGTGTCCGCCTACATTGCCATTTGATATAAAAATATGCTGCATACGCGTACGTGTTAGTGCATAAGCTTTAATCAATGCCGACATAATGGTAGCGTTAATAATGTAGTAGTTACCTCACAAGTTAAAGACAGTTACAAGTACTATGGACATTTCGACCCAAGGTCTTCGTTAGCACACAACAGTGTGATTACAGATTAGACAAATAAAGACAAACAGTAACACATTTTTTGACTTAGCTCGACAGCTATTTGTCTAATCTGTAATCACACTGTTGTGTGCTGACGAAGACCTTGGGTCGAAACGTCCATAGTACTTGTAACTGTCTTTAACTTGTGAGGTAACTAATACTATCTGTTTTATTACTAATTACATTAACCTCACTGCAGCTACCATTTGTTTTTTTATCTTAGCGTTAATAATACAGTTCGATGTAGCTTTGTTTTCTCTAGAGTTACAAAGTTCACGTCAATGTGTCACCCTCATACCCTTGTAATAATTGTCGATTTGTACTTAAAAGATTATTTGACTTTGATTAATCATTAATGAAAGTGGCAAAAAGCACTTGTTTTCTGTACATTTTGCTATTTTTTTGCCATGGTGTCACCCCACTAAATGGTGTCACCCGGTGCGATCCGCACCCCCGCCCCGCCATGGCTGCGCTTCTGTGGAAATTGCAAAAAAAGGCAATTTCCTTCTGTACATTATGCAATTTTTTGCCATGGTGTCACCCCACTAAATGGTGTCACCCGGTGCGATCCGCACCCCCGCCCCGCCATGGCTGCGCTTCTGTGGAAATTGCAAAAAAAGGCAATTTCCTTCTGTACATTATGCAATTTTTTTGCCTTGGTGTCACCCCCCCCCCAATGGTGTCAACCGGTGCGGTCCCGCCCTCACTGGATGGGTGGAGTAAAAATCGTTTTTTTTTTGGGACTTTTTTCATCCAAAATAGAATTAGTAGACAAGAGTTTTCTTCTGATTATTTAGGCATGCCATCTATATTTTTTTAACTCATATTTAAAATGTTAACCATGCAAAGATCCTAGATACGGTTGTTATAGATGATAGATAACTATGGGGTTATGTTTTGTTTTGCAGAATTCTAGGCCACTACTAGATCTATAGATCAGATTATAGTATTAATCTCAGGGGCGTAGCGAGGGGGGGGCGGGGGGGGGGGTGCGGACCGCACCGGGTGACACCATTTAGGGGGGTGACACCAAGGCAAAAAAATAGCAAAATTTATAGAGAAAAACTTGAGGGGGGGGGTGCAAATCGAAAGTTCGAGGGGGGTTGCAAGTCGAAAACTTGAGGGGGGGGGGGTGCAAATCGAAAATTTGAAAGTTTGTCCCCGGGAAGGGTCGCTACGCCTCTGGGGGGGGGGGGTGACACCATTAAGTGCCGCACCGGGTGATACCCGACCTCGCTACGCCACTGATTAATCTAGATCTATAAATCTAGTTTGTTTAGTACAGCACCCAAGCAGTGTTTCTTCCAGACTTTTTTCTCCGGGGGGGGGGGGGGCACTTGAAATTTTCGGGGGGGGGGGGCGGTAGATTTTCTTCGGGGGGGGGGCGGACACTGTTAAAAGTATATATTTTCTATATAAATTATATAAATTTCATTTCGTTCGGGGGGGATCGGTAAAAAATTTTCGGGGGGTCTTCGCCCCCCGAAGAGATGCCTGGAAGAAACTCTGCACCCAAGTGACCAGTACTTTTTAATTTATGCAATTGATAAATATAAAATAAGTTTTAAAATCATATGAGGTTTTCATATTTATTGAAAATAAACACAATGCAATGTAAGAGCATGCATTGATTTTAATTCAAAATATTTAAAATTTAAGCCATTTTTAATACTTTCAGTTTCAGTTTGATTCTTATCTCCCTAATGACGTCATAATATAGTCGAGTAGTAGATTCTAGAGATCTAGCACCTTTCAGATTTTTGTGATTGCAGTCACAAACAAGATCTAGATCTAGAATCTTGATTTATCTAGCTAGAAGTAAGACGTTTGTTTGTGAATTTTATTTGTTTAGAATTAGATCATTAATCCTTGCATGTAGCCTAATTATCACATAATTAGTAATAATTACCTAAGGAGACATATTAAAAAATTTAATAATTTTTATTTATGCAGCCTATACTATTATTTTATTTTAACATTATTATTATATTATATTATTATTAATAAATATTAATTAGGCCTAGATCTAATAATTATTAATCAATATTTGCAACTTATTTAAGATTCTACAGTAGGCCTACACCTTTAATTTTTTTAAAGAAGTAACAGCAACCAGTAAAATATACTAGTCTATATAGGCCTACCAATTTATAGACAGCTAGCACCTATTACTGTACCTAAGAAAAAAAGATTACTATTTACTTCAACAGCTTTTCCAAATATTTCATATTCAATGGATTGCCCACGTTCCTCTTGTATCTATATTATGTATATACTAGTATATATAGGCCTACAGATACTATGTCTGAAACTATTGATTATATAGTAATAGTATGCTATTATTTTATTAACTTTTTTTTTGGGGGTGGGGGAGAGAAAAAAATGTAGTGAATAGCCCCTTCTTCCTTATGAAACATTTCCTGTTGTAGTATTATAAGGGCTCTTCAACAGCCCCCTTCCCTTAATAATTCTTTCAGGGGTCCATGGGCTTATGGTACAATAACCTTCTTCAATTATTTTACAACGAGCCGACCCCCGGCATATCATACGCCGCTATTTAGTTGTTTTATTTTTACTTTTCAGTAATTCATAATTTGTGAATTCGACAGTCCCAATGCTGCCACTGAAAATATTTGCTTTAAAACACTATCAGTAGGTCGTTAAGAACGATACTACCCCACCCTCCTTTCCCCCAACCCCTACCCTACACCCCACCCCCCCCCCCCCCCCCGTGAAAGCAGCCTCCTCTTAGTTACCTCCACTAAGTTTAAAATAGTTTCAAACTAAATTATCTGCCCCTTATAGCCGTCACTAAACCCGGCTCTACGAATGTAAAGATTTAGCATGAACCACAGCTCACCAGACCATGTAGGGGTGGGGTGGTAGGGAGCGCGCTTACAGCTTGTTTTCTAGCGTCTGCCAGAAGAGAATTATATATATAGATAATTAAATAAATTATTTTAAAATAATTAGTATTTTTCTGTTTAAGTTATTGTGGTCCATGGTTGTACAAGATTAAGCTATGGAAATTGTCAGGTACAACAAACGACTTTCAAAAGCCATCCAGGAGCTCTTCATTAACATGATAGTTCCGTCCAATTTTCTGCTTCTCATACACAGACACAATCCTGATGTGTTAACTGATGAAGATATTGTAAGTTTTTTCACTAAGCTTTTTAAAAGCCTTTATCTGGAAAAGACAATAAACAAGTATATTTGGAAACCTAGAAAAACAAAACATTACTAGTTTGGGGTACTTAGTTGTTTGAAGCCTGAGAGGCTTTTAAGACATAACACATTTTTTTGTTTAAATTTTAAGGGGGTATGCTCAGTTTTTTTTTCTAATTTTACAATCTCTGAAGCCTTTTAAATACTTATACTATACCATGTTAAGCAAAAGTTTGAAAACAATTTTGGTTGACATGAAAACCTGAATTAACCTCAGCCATTGTGAATTTTTTGGTACTTTCAAAAAACGCTAAAGCTTTTTTATTTATGCACTTATTGCAATCAAATCTACACTGCTTTTATTTTTAGTATATATTAAAATAAAACTTTTGTCCAGACAATGTTTGATAAAGCTACTGGTTAGAGGTCCCAAAAAAATTACACTCTTTTTAGTATGCGAAAGTTTGCATATTAATTACTCTAAACTTTTGTCCTATGTACAGAGGCGTAGCGACCCTTCCCGACGCCCTGGGACAAACTTTCAGTTTGCACCCCCCTCCCCCTCAAACTTTCAATTTGCACCCCCCTCCCCCTCAAACTTTAAATTTGCACCCCCTTCCCCCTCAAACTTTAAATTTGCACCCCCCCCCCCCTCGAACTTTCAATGTGTGTTTCCAACCGGGGACATTTGTCCCCCCTCCCCTCGCTACGCCTCTGCCTATGTAAGCCATCACAATTCCCTCATGACAAAAGTTTTTAAAAGTTTTATTATAACATGATGAACAAAAACTGAAAATATGGTGGGGATTGTACAATTAATAAAAAAGTTGTAGGCTTTTTAGTGTTAAAACTGCAAAATGTGAAAAACAGAAAAAAGTAATGTAAGTAGGTCATGAAATTCCATTTCTGTTCACTTTGTAGTGCCAGTTAAAGGCTTTGGGTGTTTCTGAGAAGACAGAAAATACGATTATCAAATACATGAGAAATCCAGCTTTCCAATGATGCCAAATAGAATATGATGATGGATATTGAACGTTTTGTAGACAGCGTATAAGATTAGAAAACAAAAAGATTATTTTTTAATTTATGGAATCATAAAATTTTTATTTTAAAGACATTAAAAAAAATGTTCTCATAAAAGTTATTATTTTCTTGATACAAAAATGGACAAAGTATCTTAAAGTGCAAGAAACCCATTTATATGAAAAATAAAGATTTTGATTTTTTACTGAGCATATCATCCCCTTAATTATTAATATTATTAAAGTATAATTAAAAAAAAAACTTTTGACATAAAGCCTATTGTATGAAGTCTTAAGTAAAAATCCTGAAAATAAAATTTTACTAATTGTATGATGCAAATTTTGCCAGAGTCGCCTGCGTCTGCGCTTACAAAGCAGCATTGCCAAAGAGATTAACTTGGACCTTTTAGACTGCATGACACATTATGAGGGCTGGTTTGACTGTTTGTTAAAGGTTTTATCTGACCCTGAGTTAAAGCAAGCTAACTTAATCCCAGCTTTTCAGAGAATAAAAAGTAAGCTACTTGTAATTTATTAATTTATTTTTGTTGTTTCAAGAAACAATCTTGAAGGTTATTCACATTTTAAACAAGTTTTAACTCTCCTTCTTAGACGTTAGATGTTAAAAAAAATATTTTTGGCAGAATTCACTTTACACTGTCTTATAAGTTATATTTAGATATTTCATTGCACTTTAAAATATTACATTATAGTCATAAGAATAAATATCCTGTTTTTAATATAGCTTTAATTGGAAACATGAAGCATTTTGACATGATTGATATAATATTTTATTCATTCATTTTTATGACCATAATTAGAGAGAACTAGTTTGTTAAAATGTTTTGTTATCTAGGGGAAGTTGATGATGCCTATCCAAACCAGGGGAGTCAGGCAATGGTCAGTATTAACTAAAGTCCTGGTCATTTTTTCTTGACCTATATATAAGGTTCAGTGTTAACAAATATGATACTAGTTGTATAAAAGTTTGACACATAAATACAGTAGTTTTATTTTTTGTGAGTTGATGTCTGGTTTCCTGTTATATTTAAATGTATTTGGAGTAAAATGCATAATGATTTTAAAGGCTCACATTTAAAAAATCTATAAATAAACTTGGCACAACACTGCACTACTGGGAAAGTTGGGTGTGTTCAGATTTTAGTGTGGACATACTTTAACATTGTAAAAGTAATGTTATAAACAGAATTTTAGCCACTATTCTATTATGTGTTGTTTAAACGTTTTAAAGAATTTTGATTAAAAACAGTCATTATGCTCAATGTTGACCCAATGCAGTAAATATTTTAGAAAGAAATAGCTAGTTTAAAAAAAAATTGCCATTCATGGATGGGGGGGGGGGGGGGGGGGAGATCTGGCTTTGTGTGTAGTTTTTAGTTTTGGAGGGGTAAAAAAATGAACTTTAACAAACATGACATTATTTATGGATGACCATGTTATACAATTATGAAGCTTAACCTGCTAGATTTCAAAATTGAGAAATTTTCAGATGAAAAGTTTTATCAATGTCCTTTCTATCAAGTAATCAGGTTTGTTCCTCTTATTTGCATGGCATCATTTTACAGGCACGCGATGTTGTCCCCAGTTTAGAGAGCTCCAGGTGCTCTAGGGAACTTTTACTACAGTCTGATTCTGTTCATTTAAGTGAGTTATTTTAGTTTTTTTTTTACTTTGGTTAATTTAGTTCGTTTAAGGGGATAGTAAAAAGAAAAAAAACCAATATATTTAAATATATATAAATGGGAAAAAAATGTATAAAACACCACAACTTAAATTATTTTTTATTTCAGAAAATCAACAGAAAAAAAATTCAGGCAAAACAATACCAGCCAGAACAAAAGAAACTATTCCCAGAAATTCTGAGGCTGATGAGAAAAATAAACTAGACTGTGAGATATGTGGTATTGTCTTATCATCAGAGTCTCAGAAAAAAGATCATCTCACTGGAACAAAACACTTGAATAAAGTCAAGGAGCTGAGTAAAACTGATGTGCAAGTCAAGTCTAAAGGTGAAATGGGTAATGAGGAAAATTTGAAAAAGCTTAACAAAAGTTATAACAAATTCAAAGTTTTGCCAGATGTTGCAAAAGGACAGAAACCTGATCCAACCCCATTGGAAAATGCCCAAGTGGCATCAGGAAGTGTTAGTCCAATAGCAGGTGCTGCACCCAAAGCAAAAAACATACCAAAAAAAAAAAAAAATCCTCCAACACCAGATCTTAACGTTACACATCCTGTAGGTCCCACAAATACCAGCACCTCACAAAGTGCAGCCAAAAATCCCACCAAAGACAATATTGCTTTCCAGGATAATATGTATTCAGTGGCTTTGGATAAAAATGGGAAGGGTAAGTGTGAACTATGTCAAGTAATTTTATCTTCTGCCAAGATTGCTAAAGACCACATAGATGGGAAAAAACACAAAAGTAATCTTCAAGCTTTGAATTTACCCACATAAATAACAATTTAAAGAAAGGCCTATTTGAATTATATATTACATAAAATCTAAAATCATATTTTGACATACACATATCCTAAATAAATTTACCTCACAAGGCAAATGCTTTTGATTTTTTTTAAAGCGACGTTTGTATATTCTTTAAAGCTTATTTTTACTTTATTTTATTGCTGTAAATTTATTTAATAAATAAAATATATAAATTTATGTAAAATTGTGATTAGAAAAGCTAATTTTTCACTGAATTCTTTTAAAGCTGAATGCTTGTATTAAGCTTAAGTCCAACAAAAGAATCCATAAGTTGTATTAGGCAATATTTAAAACTACAAATTGTTTACTTAGCTAATTCATGATTTTTGTAGAAGTGTTTTATTTCTTCAAAACATTTAATTTTTGCTGTTATAAAACTGTCATTGACACAGGTGTTGAAAGCTTTTATTGAAAAACATAATTGTGTTACAGATGAATACAATAAATGTTGCAATGTAATTCAAATCACTAATGTTTAAAACACATGAAATAAAACACTAGTTGGTATTTTCAAATTAGTTATAAGTAATATAAGAATTAGATCTCATGACAATAATGTTACTTAAATAATGTAAATAACTTACCTATTAAACATTTCAACTTTGTCATGGAACTTTGTCCTGGAACCTACATAATATGAATGATAATAGTTGTTTATTTTGCATGTATTTTTTTAACCTGAAGGTGTTTTCAAACACTTATAGTTTGGTAATTATAAATGCTTCTCTTTAAAAAAAAAGTTTTGTGTCTAGGGCTAGTATGTAGATAGTGTATCTGATCTGATGCCACTGTTCTGATTGTTAGCAAGCCAATAAAGATTGCAGCTATAGAAAATTTTGTAAAAAAATGTCTCATGTTTTAAGTGTTTGTATTATAATGTTGCCTGTCACTTGAAGTGGTTGTATTATGTTGTCTGTGTATAATTTTTGGGGTCAGCCTGCCTACAGTTGGTGCCTCTCAGGTTAGGCTGGTGACTTGGAGTTGTGTTTGTTCACTTGGTTGCTTGATACACTTTGGGTATAATTCAGTTCATTGGAGAGATAATAGGCAGAAGCTGTGTAGGGCATAATAGACTGCTCATTATGGTACTTTTTTTTTTACAAAAGAGATTAAAGTTGAAAACTAGACATGTAAGCATATTTTAAATGGATTATTAGGTTTATATTCTGTAAGATCAATGTTGTATTCATTCATCTATTCGAAATGTCTGGACATGCTATCATTTTGTCCATACCAACCAATAGTTTTATAATTGATACATAACAGAAATTTCCAGTGGGTACACCATAGTGCGTCAACAGATTCCATATTGTTTGCCTATTGACATTATCAAAGGCCTTCTCAAAGTCAACAAAGCAGATGTAAAGTGGGGCTTTCCATTCTATCGTCTGTTCTACAATAATTCTAAGAGTGGCTATCTGGTCTGTACCCGCTAAGTTAGTGGAAATAATCCAGCAACTTTACAATGGATTTTCATGCCAAGTTAGCCATGCTGGGAAACTGTCTAAAGAGTTCCAGGTCGACACAGGTGTTAGACAAGGATGTCTGTTGTGCCCCTTCTCTTCTTGGTGGTTCTCCATTGGGTGACGCGCACGACTTATGCCAGTTTTGGAAAAGGTATGCAGTTGGCACAGGGAAATTAGAGGATCTAGAGTTTGCAGATGATCTTGCCTTACTCTTGCACCGGCTACAAGATATGCAAGAAAAAGTTGATGCATTAGGAGCCATCTCTCAGCGCGTAAGACTCAAGATCAACAAAGAAAAGACAGAAGTAATGAGAATCAACAATAACCAGGAGGCCCCAGTAACAATAGTTGGAAGACATGTAAATGATGTGGAAGAGTTAGTCTATCTTAGCAGCAAGATCAGCAAATCGGGAGGTACGGAGGAGGACATACGTGCTAAAATTAATAGAGCCTTTCTGCCCTTTCACAGTTCTGCAACCCATATGGAAAAATTCTTCCATCTTCAACAAAAAGGAGGATACTTAACTCAAATGTCAAGGCAGTTTTGCCATATGGAGCAGAGACATTGAGAGTCTCCAAGGCAAGCATAGAGAAGATACAGCCTTTCATGAACAAGTGCCATAAACAGATTTTGAAATTGATGTGGCAGGACGGTGCCAAACATAAAATTATGGAGAAAAGCAAGGTAGGAGCCTATGACGGTGCAAATAAGAAGGGGGAAATGGCAAAAAGCTCACCAAAAGGTGCTTGAGTGGAACCCCCAGGGAAAGCGGAAGAGAGGCAGCCCAAGACAGACCTAGAGGCGGAGTTTTCTCGAAAAACTGAAGTCAACATGATGGAGGCTCTATGTTCCATAAGGAGCAACAAGGACTAAGTCAAGCAAGTCAAGAAAATTCCAAGTAAATGTTAAGAGAAGAACACCAGCTTTGTGAAGAAAAGAAAGATTTAAACATATATTTGTACAACTACATACTTTATAACTGTTGCAAGACAAAATAATTGAAATAATCGTAACCCCATGACAATGCTATTATAAAAATCCTTCAAACTAAACCATTCAAAACAGTATCAATATCAGTAAATTTTAATACAATTTGTCTTTATCCAAAAACAAGAGTGAAAAATAATATACAAGAGTATAAAACTAAAAATTCACAATAAGTCAAGCTTGTTTATATAGTGACTTTACTGTATTCTTCTGTGGTCAAATTTTTCCAACACTACCAATCTGCCATTAGTTAAGGTTTAGAACAAGTACTAATAAATTAATCCTGAATTTAAATGTACAAGATTATGATTTTTTAAAAAATATTTTTACAAAACAGCTATTAGAGTGAAGGATACGGTTTCAGCTGCTCTGCAAAGTTTTTCATATCTTCCCCAATCTGTTCTTGTCCCAATGGTGCAACTACACTCAACTCTACAAGGTGGGACTGACCAAGTGCTTCAAGGTTTTGGACATCAGTCTTGCCAGGCTGGACCAGCTGTAGCAAGTTGTTTAAAATTATTCCTCATTCAGCAAAACTCACATCATTGCCACTACGGATACTTAATGACATTACAATTATAGCCACAACTGATACCTTTTAACATTCTACATTTTTACTGCACCCTAGGGCATACATAATGTATAAATTATATGGCAGAGTAGAAAAAGCAACACACACACATATATATGTGTATGTATATATATAAATGAATGAAAGTGTGTTTGATTGTATGTCCTTCATGCATTACTCAAGTTTGTCCTTTAAGCATTACTACAACATTCATCAGATCTCAATGAAACTTGGGAAGTTGTTGAAAATACTCCGAGGGAAGTTTTTGTGAAAAAATATTTTTTAAGGGGCAATTAGGCTCTCCAGCGGGCACTCTGGCACCTCCGTGTGTTTTAAAGAGAGGGCTACTATAATTGTTGAGTAAATTTAATCAGGTGCATCCACAGGTGCCCAGGTAACCTGCAGCACATATGGCTTGCCATGGGCACTGGCGCCTATATTAGTTTTTTAAAGAGAACCCTACAAAAGAAACATGTTGGGCCACTACATTTTACTACTAAATCCAACCAGGGGCTGTAACAGTTTTTACTATTTCTCATAATGTGAAGACAATGTTACATTGCTAAAACAGATTAAATGGATCAATGTCAAATAATATTATCACTTAGATTGCTAGATAAAATGAATGCATTTTAATAACAGAAGGGTAAAAAAAAAGTAATTACTTAAAATGTTTAATAATTGCGCCAGGGGAAGTGATATAAAAAAAAATTAAAATCATGCTAATAAAATAAATGTGAATGCAACTTCCGCTGACGTCCAAGGCGGCATTATTGTTGGAATAATATAATTAGCATGGTTTGATATAGTGCAATATACACTGGGCTCCTAAATGTCCTCTATGTTTAATTCTATCTTTTGATTTGCGGACAAGCTGGGGTTTTTATAGTTGCTCACTAAATTGAATCAGGCGCGTCTGCCGCCACCCCGGCAGGGTTTGATTTTGCACGATGGGCTATCCTATGAGTACTATGGATTAGGGTTAGCCCCGGGCTAGACTGTGAGCACTAAGCATTTATGTTTGCACATGAGTTTGGGTTTATGCAATGCATTTAGGTTTGTGTTTAAGTTTGCGTTTGCATTAGCGTTTGTTTTTTCGGTTGCGCTTTTTTGCATTTGCATTATGTTTGAGTTTGTTGTTTAGTTTGTGTTTGCATTTATTTTTGCAATTGTGTTCACATTGTGTTTGTGTTTTCTATTGTTTGTGTTGTGTTTTTGTTTTCTTTTGTGTTTGTGTTTGTGGTGTGTTTAGTTTTGTTCTGTTCCATAATTGTATATCATTATGATCATAAAATTAGGTATTTTTAAATTAAGTAAATGACAGAAATATTTTAATTATTTTGTCACAACAAGGTGAACTTTTATGACATTTAGTTTTTCTATGCTGTCGACTTCTGTAACATCAGTTTTAGCCGGTTAAACATCATCTATAAAAAGGCAGTAATTATCTCTGCTGAGATTACAGCCATTGTTTTGTTATCCTTGCTGTAATGTATTCATATTATCCAAGAACATAGATTTCATTTCAAATGTTGCTTCACATTTGAATGTGTGTTATACTCACCTAGCATATTTGAAGAATACTATGCAACAAAAATAAATCGAACCTATCCATATACACTCACATCACACACTGATACATACACAATATATTATTCACCATGAAACACATCATCACACCCTGCATCTGACATAGAAAATGCATCCCGGCCAGTCTGGGTATTGGCTGGCCAATGCATGAAATATGCTGTCAATTTTAAAGTTCTTGTAACGCCAATGTACACAATTGTAAGTTCTTTAAACTATTGCCAAAAAAGTGTCGCACTTTGGATTTCAGCCATAACATATTTTTTCCTCAATTTATGTTTTAATAGATGTTCAGTTGTCTAGGTTAGTTCCAAAGGATACAATTCCATCCATGGAAACAACATGGCATCAAAAAGGAACTAACATTTGAGTAACCTTAATTCAAACCTGTTGATCTATTTTAATAGCTAATTTATGACATGTTCCTTACAGACAGACAAACTTAGCCAATTGTTATATAAGATTATTAAGATGCAATATGCCACATAAATCACTCTCTTACCACTAACTTACTAGATCTAAATCAAGTAGCACATTGTTAGATTGTTAGTATTTGCCTGTTTTTCTATTAATAGAATGGTGAAGTAGTAGGCATATTAATATTAGAAAGTTAATATCACCAGCTTTAATGTAATATCTGCATTGTCATATTATCACAGTGTATGACCCTTTAACCTGGAACCTTTAACCCTTGATATGTAAGCATTTATTACTATATATAGCACACAAGCATATCATTAATGTTGGACATTTCCTAAACTTTTCAGACAAAAGGTTTGAATTGTGATAAATAATTGAATTTTTCTTTTTAATTTACTGGCATTTTTTCCACTAAATGTTAATCTTGTGGTACTTTTAAAACCAAATAGTTTTAATGGTAGTCTTTTGTAAAAGAAACAAAAAAGCAGGTTAAAAAAGAAAAGCTGTGATCTATTAGTACACAACAGAGTGACATTTACTAAGAGTTTCACCAACATATTACCAATCATGTATTTTTAGACATGTGAACTTGTTTTATAAAAACTGAGTTATTGAAATATAAACAAAGCCAGCACAATTGAGGAGCCACAGGTTACATACTGCAGGGACGACGGGTGCAACCACTGGGTTTAGTCATGGCATGTTGTAGCCCAACATGTCCCTAGTGTAAAGACACAATAGTGCTTATTGCAGGGACGACGGGTGCAACCACTGGGTTTAGTCATGGCATGTTGTAGCCCAACATGTCCCTAGTGTAAAGACACAATAGTGCTTATTGCAGGGACGACGGGTGCAACCACTGGGTTTAGTCATGGCATGTCCCAACAAGTCCCTTGATGCAGTTGAATTAAGTCACTGACCCCCTGTACTGGTCACTCAATCAACGGACACCATGTGCTCAGATAGCACTGGGAAACTCAGGACGTCCCTCTGTACTCTAATGCTAGAGGAAGCCCCTTGTTATAGTATATCATTTTAGTATCCCACTGTGCACCTAAAGGTGGGGCTATTTAAAATGTATGTAGGTACCAAGTATTTATAGGGGTGAGGCCAGGGCGCTCTGGGTCACACAACACTAGGGTGCTGGCGGATGCACATGTTCAACAGTTATGGTAGCCCACCATAACCATAGTGAATAGAGCTCTTTAAAACAAGCATAGGCTTCATAGACATGCCTACCCATGGCGACCAAAAGTAGGAACAGTCACACTAAAAAAGAAGAACATACACCAAGATGCCACTTTGCTAAGCAGAAAATAAATACTTAAAATACAAAAAAAGACATTTTTTAGGCCCTATACAAAGTAGACATGAGTATGATAAATAGGTTTAGAATAGTTTTATAGTAAGTAGTAAGGTAATATTTAACCAGCATATATTGATGCTTAATTTCAGCTTACATTTAAAAAAAATATTAGTGTACCCATCCCTGCGCATTGCCGCGGGATAGAAAAAAGTCTGACAAAATATATAAGAAGGGTTTCATAAATGCGTTACCAATCCTATGTTCTTAGACACGTGATCTTGTTTTCTAAAACTGAGTTATTTAAATGCAAACAATGCCTGCGCTTGGATCATAATTATCGGGACATGGGTTTACCTACACTACTGCATGAAAACCTTCAGTGTACGTTAATCACTCAGCGAAATAATGAGGTAGAACACACTTCGGTGACCGCCAATATGGCAGGGATGTACAGGGGTACTCTCGGGAGCCCAAAATTACACTGCCACAAAGGCGCCGCGTACGGCCCCTGGCTACTTAAAACAAACAGGTGTCATAGTGCTCACAGGATAACCCACAGTGCCAAATAGCATCCTGTTAACGATGATGCAGATAAAGTGACACAAATGAACAGGATATTTTCTTTAACACGTAAAAAAAATTATTTGACGTGTTTTAAACATCAGTGTGACCGATGCAATATGTTAGCGTTACTATTGGTCTATTATTAGTTGCTTAATCTCAATTTTTTACTGGATCTTCTAAAAATAGATGCTTATTGCATTTGCAAAGTGACGAAACTGTTTGGATTTTTTTATGGACAAAAAGAAACATCCCAGTTAATTAACTAACCTTGGTTAATATTTCTGATTATTAAAATAAAACATATTACAGGGCCCTCTGTGGCTCGTGTGAGCCTTTGGGGGCTTATATTGAAATTTTTGTTTGCAGACACGCTTATTCAACACTCCATCTTATCCATTGTTTATCACACTGTTTAGACAGAAAGTAGTCGTCATAGCGCTCACGGGAAAGACCAGGGCGCCAAATCGCAATCTGCAGGGGGCTGCCCGTGCAAAATTAAATCCCCCCTGAAACCTCGGGAGTATTCATCAACTCCCTAAAGTTTTATGGCACTTGGATAAATGGTAGCAAACCCCAACGGACTTTCATTTTTTTAATATATCATAATTAGAGAAGAATAGCATCCACCTGTGGCGCTGACCTAGCAATAAGCACTATTGTGTCTTTACACTAGGGACATGTTGAACGATACCCCCCCTCCTTTTCCCCAACTCCTCACCCCCCCTTGAAAGCAAACTCCTATTAGTTACCTCCCCTAAATTTAAAATTGTTTCAAACTACATTATCTGCCCCTAATAGCCGTCACTAAAACCGGCTCTACGATTGTAAACATTTAGCGTGAACCACAGTTCACCAGACCAATTAGGGGTGGGGGTGGTAGGGAGTACGCTTACATACAAAGCACAATTCTGCAGGAGAGAATTTGTATGAATTATATTAATAAACCGGTAGTGATCTCCCCTAAACTTTCTCGAATATTCTTATATAAAACAACAGGGGATGGTAACTGGGGATATAGTTATGATTTTTAATCCATTTTAAATACTTAAACTTTTAAAAATAGAATAGAATCTCATAAATAAACCGGGAGTGATCTCCCCTAAACTTTCTCGAATATTCTTATATAAAATAACAGGGGATGGAAACTCGGGCTATAGACATGATTTTTAATCCATTTTAAATACTTAAAGTTTTAAAAATAGAATAAAATCTCGTAGACAAATTAATTGCACACCAAGTGAACGCAAATAAAAAAGCGCATAATAGTGCGCAATATTATTAGTACTTTTAAAATTTACATTAGTTTTTTGAGAAATCGGAAGTAGCGTAAATTACTACTTCCAGTCAACGGAAATTACTCAAAATTTAACAGAAGGTAGAGAATTAGATCTTTTACTTACATGTGAAATTTCATTTATCTATCTGAAATAGTACTCAAGTTATAGGCTTTTGAAAAATTCAAAGTAGGAAAAGTACCACTTCCGGTTATCGGAAATCGCTCAAAAGTTGATACGGATCTACGATTTTGATAAAATACTTATATATGAAATTTCATCAACCTAGCTGTAACGGTACTCAAGTTATCGTGTTTACACACGGACAGACAGACACACAGACACACAGACATACGGACAAGATTGCAAAATTATGTTTTTCCGTATCAGTGAGGTGTAAAACGTCGAGATTTGTAAAAATCTCGATTTTTTTTTTTTGCACGATTACAATACTTTCTCTATACTACGTATATACGAGAAAGTAAAAAAGGGGCATGAGGTGTTTTACATCAAACTAAAAAAAATTTTTACTTATTCACTTACTCTGTAAACTTTGTACACTGTAACTTTCATCCGACCTTTGTGAAAAAAATAACCTTTTGTCACATAGTCATGATCCATCCTAAAATAAATGCAAGAAAGTTTTTAGATAGAATAATTATGGTAAATAGTTGAACTCTCAAATTATTAAATACATAATTATTTCATAAAATAAATGAAGAGTTTAAGCTAACACAGCATTCAAAGTATGTTTTCATGATCTTAACACTAACCACAAACACCATCATAAGGATAAAATGATATAGTACAATAAAACAATTTAAGCTTGAATTCAAATCAGTCTAGCTTTACCTGGTATGACCTACACTTATTAGCCTAGCCTAACTAACACAAACAACTAACACTGATCCTCATCCAAACTTAGTGTTAAAAAATATAGTGATTAACTCACACAGACTAACATAGTCTAATATTAAAATATTTTTCTAACTTTTTCAACACCCCTCCTCAACTTTACTATATATTCAAAATACCTGCCAAGGGAAGATTCAGGTAATAAATTTGACTTCTTTATCCACAGTTACATACATAATTTATACCTCAATAAAATACATGTGGAGTTCAATAGAAGTTATACTGACCTCTTTATGCACTGTTATATATATATATATATATATATATATATATAACATATATATATATATATATGTGTGTGTGTGTGTGTGTGTGTGTGTGTGTGTGTATCTCAAAATACAAGTGCAGTTTAAAAAAGGTTATTACTTTTAGAAAGCTAGAAATTTATTTTAATACACACACAACACTTGATAAATATATGGGTGAAGAAAAAGAAATTGCCTTGTTTCTGCTTACCTATACTGGTAAAATATAACTTATATAATATAACATTATATAATTTAATGACTAATCTCATGTCTGTTTAGATTAAAAATTAGATATTTGTGCATTGTTGTTGGAGATAATGTATCTGGGACAAAATAGAAGTGGGTTAAAATTTAGTTACAAGATTTGTCACAAACCCTCAAACAAACAAACAAACATTGTGAACTAAAGGAATCATCAGGAAAAAAACAAGAAACTATAATAAGGAAGCTAAACGTAATATCATGAGGTGTTTTTATTATGCAGGGCCACTTGATAAGTTACCAGATGATGTATGGGAGCTGTTTTACTTATTAAAAAACTACTGTTAATAAAACATAATGCATCAGCCTAAATGTACCCACTAATCATACTCCTTAACTACCCCATTCTTCAGAAAAACTACATAAAAAGCTGTTTATTTTACACTACAGGAAGAAATAACCTACATACCTAACACTTTTTTCAAATTCTTCAGAGTAACAATTTAACCACAATAACTATGTAGACTATACACCAGTTAAAACATCTATCTGTTTACTTTTATGGGGTAAAAATGAAAATACAGTGTTCAAGAATTAAAGTAAATGAAACACAAGGATATAGTCATAGACACTCACCTGAAACCCATCTCTTGCAAAAAATCTCTTACATTACTTGAGCAAGCAACATCAAGACAAGCTCTAACTAATGTTGGACGGCCACGATCACCCATTTCTGCTTGGCCAAGATATCTAATATGGCTTAGAATAAAAAATGTTTTATGATTCAATTAATATATGTAAAATAAAGCGGCAGTGATCTCCCCTAAACTTTCTCGAATATTCTTATAAAACGCTATGGGGGATGGTAACTCGGGATACACACAAGATTTTTTATCCATTTTTAATAACTTAAACTTTTAAAATAGAATAGAATCTCGTAGAAAAAAAATTGCGCAATAGAGTCCTTGCATACAACGTCACAGATGGTTCAGTGTGTAAACATCCGCCATTGCGGTGTACAGGTCCACATTCAAAAAGGCGATCTGTGCTGCAAAAAGGTTGCGATACTGAAAGTAGCAGATCTAAAGGAATTCCTTTATTTCAACTGACAAGGGTTATATTAAAATTTAAACCAAGGTGATAGAGATCGGCAGTCAACAGGAAGTAGACGCTGTCAATTTTTAGCCAATAATTATCGAAGTGGTGTGAGTGATGCAGCGACACTTTGTTTTTGGTCAGGACAGTAAACAATAAACTTCATTTTAATTAACAAAAGACATCTGTTAATAAAATAAATATGCTCGGCCTTGACAAATGCTAATAGCAATAGACAATAGACCAAAGTCAAAAGTAATAATAAAATTTAATTGGAATATTTAATATTTAGATCTAAAATTTAGCTCTAAATCTAATCATGTTGTAAATGAATTTAGATCTAGATTTAGAATGACCGGCTCCGTTAAGTAGACATAGAATCAAGAATCTAATTATTTAATTTAATTACAAAATTTAGATCTATATTAGATTAAAAATACACCAATAATAAATTTAAAAAAAAAGTCTTATAATAAAAAATGTTATTGCCCCTAAAATCTAGTATCAAGCTCTAGATTCTAATCATTTTATTTAGCAAATGAAATTAAATAGATTGTATGACAGACTTAGATCTACAATCTGGTACTTATATTAAATTTTAAAAGTTTATACTAACAAGTAGTTGATATTTTTGTTGAAGGCTTTAATAAACTACTTAGGCCTGCCTACTATGTGTATCTGATACTGGACTGTTTAGTTAAGTTTAGAAGCAGATCAGTGGTACTGATTTCCCCTCAAAGCTGGGCCCCGAGGGTAATCAATTACATAAGAGATGCTATCTCTGGCTGGCTGAGATATAAGAGCAGCAGTCCATGTTACCTACAAGGAGATGAAGTTTTATGGTGGGTTAGATACAGGTGGGGTCTGGCTATCATGGAGGTGAGGGCACTGGTACTGATTTCTCTTTGGTCTCCACCCTGTGGACCATGGTGGTCATAAATTACATAACATCTGCTGGGCTGAGATCTAAGATCAGTAATCCATTTACCTACAAAGAGGTATCATCATGTAGGTAAGAAATTTTGAGGGGGAAGCATCAGTATGTGTCTGATCACTTCCCTGCTGGACCACGAGGGTCATAAATTACACAACATGCTACCCAGATTGGCTAAGATCTAGGAACAGCAGTGGTTGTTACACTTTTGTAATGAAACTATTTGAAATAGGCAGTATAGGTATTTGTGGATGGTAAAGGCAAGCGTCTTTAATAATAAAAAAAAGACCACAGCTCACTGTCATGTGTAGTTAGTTCCCCCATTGGGTAGCGGTTTGCACTTTATTAATGCATTATTGGCCACTGTATATATATCTTTTGCTACTGCTTTTCTTATTGCATGGGTTGCCTAATAATGCTAACATATTTGTATTAATAATTTGCATGTTAGTGTGTTTGAATAAATCAGCAACTTTGGCTGTGAACTAGCTGTCAGAATTTTACAATGTTTTCCTGTTTTACCTATAAAATAAAATGTAGTTTAAAATTGTTAGCATGTGTTTATTATTGACTTGTTGATATTATGCTATCTGGGCAGTTAATGTTCTTGATAGACATAGTAAGGCCAGGAGATACTCTTCAACCATTGGTCTTCTTTTTAAAAATTCTATGTTGGTTGCCTAAATTATTCTCTCGTTACATTGGGATTGCAATTTTTAGCTTTTAATTGCTTTATTTCTTTATTTCTTAGAATTTGCATTAGACCATGGGGTCGTCCATGAATGATTACATGAGGTACATTAGCAGTCCATGAATGATTACATGAGGTACATTAGCAGTTTTATGGGGTTTTTTGTAGGGGTTAAGTGGTCTCAAGTTTGTTACTGTAGTGTAGATCTACTAGATTTATTGCTACTGAAGCTTGTACTTAAGTAGAGAATATAGAATTAATACTAGCTAGATTTAGATTTAATCTATATATATAACTAGCCGTCCCGGCCAGGCCCTGCTCTGGCTTCTGTGAAAAACCTTTCTGTTAAAGACCATTACCTGTGTGTTTAGTAATCATCATAAACCCGGCATTGCCCACCCAAACCACAACCAACCAAAACAACAAAACGCAAACATAACGCTAACACAATTACAAATACAAACGAAAACAAAAACCTAACAACAAACCCAACCACAACCACAAACACCAATATAAACACAAAGAAAAAACAAACAAAAAAGCAAACGAAAACAAAAACCTAACAACAAACCCAACCACAAACACCAATACCAACACAAAAAAACAACGAAAAAGCAAACGAAAACAAACCAAATCCAAACGCAAAACCAACCAAAAACACAAATACAAACCCAAACAAAAAAACACAAACAAAAACGAAAAAAGAAAGAACAAAAACGAACCAAATCAAAACGCAACCACTAACGCAAACCCACCTAAACACAAAGAAAACACTAACGCGAACATAAACGCCCGGGGCGGAATCACCTGTTTTAGCTTAATGAACGACTATCGTACCCCAACTTATTCACAGTCTTTTGCACTCACTTAAACGAACGCACCTGTTTCAATTTAATGAACAATTTTAATACTCCAAGCTTATCCGTAAAATACCTACAACATTTGCACTTGATCAATCCCCGCTAATTATGTAATTATTTTTTTTCCCAACACCAAAACAAAGTAATAAAATTTTCCACTAATGCAATGGTTTTATAAAGGGAAGTAATTGTGTTTTCCTAATTTATCAAAGGGAAGTAAATGCTATAGGACTAAATAAAGACATAATTAGAATTTTTGTAAAAGATGATATTTTTTTAAAACTTGTGTTTAATGAACATGCCGACAATTATTACTATAATTTGAAAAATGAAAATTATTTCCCAACACTTTCAATAGTAATTTTTTAGCTCATAAATTTAGACAAATGCGCACGATAATTTTCTAACACTTAAATTCATACAATTCCAACGACAAACATATGCATTACATACAGAACTGAGCTTTATATATTAGATTCTCTTCTTGGATACCCTAGAAAACACCAAGCTGTAAGCGGGCCTAGCCGCTTCCTCTCTAGGCATAACCCTACCACCCCCACATGGTCTGGTGAGCTATGGTTCACGCTAAATGTTTACAATCGTAGAGCCAGGTTTAGTGATGACTATTAGGGGCAGATAATTTAGTTTTGAAATGATTTACCTTAGGGGAGGTAACTAAGAGGAGGCTGCTTTCACAGGGGGGGGGGTGTAGGGTAGAGGTTGGGGGAAAGAAGGGTGGGGGTAGTATCGTCAATATTCCTCCATTTTATGTCAACACAAATATAACAATCTTCAATTCCCTTAAATTTTTTTTACGTATTGTTCCTGTTCTGCGGGTGCAGTGCTGTGGAACAGCTGATTGTTTTCTGACGGTGTTCACCGCAGTGGCGGCAATTGTAGATATCACATGATTTAGGTCATGTGTTTGCAAGGACTCTATAAGTGAACAGCAAACAAATTGTGTAAAATAGTGCGGAATGTAGTACTTTATTTATAAATTCATATTCGTTTTATGAGAAACCGGAAATAGTGTAAATTACTACATCCGGTCAAATGAAATTACTCAAATTTAAGTTACAGAAGGCAAATAATTAGACCTTTTGCTTATGAGAAATTTTGTTTATGTATCTGAAACAGTACTCGAAAGTAATTGAAAGTAGAATGAATTTTACTTCCGGTTATCAGAAATTGCTGAAAAGTTGATACAGATCTTCAAATTTGATATAACACATATAGGAAAATCTTATCAACCTAGCTGTAACGGTACTCAAGTTATTGTGTTCACAGACACACACACAGACAGAATTGCAAAGCCCAGTTTTTCCTACTCAATAATGCGTATAACGCCAAAATTTTGATAAATCTGGATTTAGAATTTCTGCCTGATTAAAATTAGTCCCCTTTACTTCGTATAAGATGAAGTACTGAGGTGTAGAATGATGAAAACTGTCAAAATTTCATGTGATTTTTGTGCACAATTACAATACTTCCTCTATACTTTGTATACGAGAAAGTAAAAACAGAATTAAAAATTAGATACAAAACTAGTCACAAATTAATTCACATAATCTACATCCAAAAACCCTGGTTACACAACGAAAAAAAAAAGAGCATGAAGGAAAGTCCAAAATAATTGTCCAAGTGAGGTGTAGGCTAACATTATTTGTCATAATCCACATTCAAGGATCATCCCGTTTTCTTCACTTTTTTTTGTGAGTCTTTTCAAAGAACAAAGTTACTGCATTGAGTGATAGTCAGTTAATGGTGATTGTCAAAACTACCAATGCCAATAAAGGTAAAATATTTATGCCAATATACTGGTAGAATCTACCCACAACATACATAAAAGACTGTTAATCATAATTATATTCAATCTTGGTCTAATTAATGGAACACAAATAAAACTTACTCAGGAGCATCAGGATGATCAAGTGCATGACGCACACGAAACAATACAAACTGATTCTGTTGGGTAGTGGTAGAATTTCCTGAAAATTGATTGTTTATTGTAAACACAGGTATAATGATTTTCTCTAAAAACTAGAACTGTGCACAAGTTAGAATTTAAGTTTCTTAAGGCCACATAAATATATTTTTTTGAATAAGACTTAAACACAAATGCCTACATTGATTTGATTACGTGTAACTATGTGTAGCCAAACCAAAGCATACAACTTTTTTAAAACAACTAGTGAAATAAAATTAAAAACAGTAATTTCGATAATTTAATAAACACCACTGTTGAAAAACAAGAAATAGTGATCTCTATTTGCAGAGGCGTAGCAACCCATTTTGGCGCCCCGGGGCAAACTATCTATTTTACACCCCCCCCCCCACCCTTCCCATTTAAATATAGACTGTAGTTATTCATGCTGATGAATAAGCCCCCCCCCCCCCCCCCCCACTTCCCGGTGGAAAATGCTGGTTTCTCCCTATCACTATCCTGTATTGTTTTTGTATTTTTGGTGCCACACAATTGATGTAGAAAACAGTTAAATCAATGCCTAAAGCTTTGTAGATATTTACTTTCTTAACTTCGACTTTGTATAATTCAATACCTAAGATTAAAATGAACGTCCCCACCTGCCCTCCTTTGGCTATGCCTCTGTCTATTTGAACTAGAAGTTAATAAAAATTTGAACATTATTGTCTTAAAAGTTTGAAAAAATAAACATTAGTTCTTACTCAACATGTAAACAGCCTCATAATCATGGAAATGTTCAAAATTGCTCTCAGCATTGTCACAAAGTCCCCTTAATCTATGAAGTAATACATCTCTGTGGTTGTCAAAAATACTGCCCTGATTTTAAAGAAGTAAATTTTGATAAAACATTAATAAATGCAAATACAAAATATAAAAGTTTACAAACTGTTAAATTGACAGCTCTTGGCTATCTAGAATTAAAATAATTTATTTCAGCTTATTTACATAAACAAATGTTTTGTGATGAATGTTAATATTAAAATTGCAAGAACAAATAACAGTCCAACACCCAACCCTTAAAGTTTGAAGATTTTTGGATAGGGGAAATGTATACAATCACATTGTGTCATACATTTTAAGGTACTTTAAATGTTTTTACTTAAAAAAAGTAATTGAGTGAGCCTGGTCGAGGTAAAAAGTATTGGTATTGTGGAACCCTTAACATCATGACTGGCACATGTCAATTGAGTTTATACAAGCTGTGAGGAATATACTTTATACTTCTATAACATGAATGCGAAGTTGAATTGTGACCTTTGTGACGGTACATAGTTTGATTTCTTTCTTAACATTTTAATCCCTTTATACTTGTCGGGCAAACAAAGAAAGTGGTTTCAAAATGGATTCACATGTATAACAGAACTTGAGAGTCAGCACCCTAACTGGGGTCGGCGTGGTCGAGTCGGTAAAGCTCATGGTTGCTAAACCGAAAAGTCTCGAGTTCGAACCCTCGGGCAGATGAGGCTCGTTAGCTGGGGACAGCCGCTCTTCTAGGAGAGACCACTCCAAAATTAAACAACTGCTGCCTTGTAGTTTGTTCTTGGTTGGACAAAGGCTATGGAAGCAAATCCAAAAAGAAAAGCAGGCTGAAATCGGAGTCAATGGCCTCAATGGCGCATAACCAGTTGACATGTAACGTTTAATTGTGTTGGAGGCGTGGTCGAGTCGGCAAAAAGCTCATGGTTGATAAATTCGAACAAAGTCTCGAGTTCAAACCCACTGGCAGATAAATCTCGATCCCCTTCAACACTAATAATTAAGAACGAAGAAGAAGAAGAAGAAGAAGAAGCACCCTAACTGACTTGCAATGCCATGTTGAGAAGTTCAAGTTAGGACCAACAAAACTAAGAGAATCATTTCTTAAGCTGCATGCAGATGGTAAATACAAGAGCATAACGCTCACTGAATACAAGATGGACCTGACTGGTGTCTGCAAGGCAAAAAAAGAAGTCACAATAATTTGCTGTAAACATGTTATGTTTTTTAATTTGCGTGAAAATCATACTGTAATGGTTTTGTTCTTTTAACACAGTGATGTTGATGCACGGTTCATTTTGTGCACCAGTACAATATATACCTAGTAAGAGGGGTCCGGTGACATTATGAAGCTGGTGGGAGTTCAGTACCTCCATAATGTTAAGAACCACTGATCTAGCACAATAATGTTTGCAAATACTGTAATAATTTAATAAGTAGCATCTGAATGTTTTCTTAAGCTTCAATGACTTTTGCAAATATGATTTTGTGAAGGAAGTGTTTTAGCTTTAATAATTTTAATGTATCACAAATGTATGTTTCTCAGTTTCAAAAATTATTATCATGACCAAGAAAACATTTATGGATAGTAGTAGTAACAGTTTAGCTAAGCCGTTTCTAATTTTTCTTTTAAAATAATGACAAAATGGCTGTGCCAAAATACTTATGTGTCTCCCTATAAAATTTTCTGGCCTTTCGGTTGTAGGCTTTGTGTCAATCAATAAAAGTAGGCACAAAGTATTAAAATTACCTGTAACAAATACTCCTGTTGAGGAGCTATATTTTTTAGAGAAGGTGCTAGTGAGGCTGTTTCCATTTCATAAATCCAATAATGAGCATTTATTTGCCTGTCAAAAATAAGTAATAAACACAAAAACTGCAATCTTAAGTAATAATTCATATTTTTACTTTAAAAAGTTATAAAAACTATCCAAAAAGATACCAAACAGTCAGGATTTTATAACCATTTTAATATTAATTACACAGCACATAATTTATGAAGTGACTGCTCAGAAAAACTTTTTTCCCTCAAGTGCACAATGGGCTCAAATTTAATACTATTTATAGCTGGTAAATGGACGCAATTTATTATTTTATAGCTGTGCAATAGGATCAATGACTCTTTTAGCTGTATTTTTCTGACAAAACTATCTATACCGTTTGGTTGTCAGGGGTTGAGGTTTTATATTTATAGTATAAATACATAGCATAGTATAAAGAGCAAAGAGTTCTTGTCTATAAGTTAAGACTAGTAATGTACGAAAAAGTTACCTCATTGTCAAGGTTTTAATAGAAGTATATTGTGATATATTTGTGTCAAATATTATAGATAAATGAATAATAAACCTAAATCAATGGCTAAATATATCAATATAGGCAAGAAATTAACTTTAAACAGCAGTGTTTGCAAGCAGGATTTGCTATATAAAAAGCCGCCATCTGTAAGTTAGAGTGGCTTCCCCCTGAATCTGCGCTATAAGCTTATAAAAATAAAACTTAAACAAGATGGCTGCTATAGTAAATGAGCATGGTTGCATCTGTTGGAAACATCGCTAGTCTTCATTTATTACGGAAAAGTTTTAATTCAATTGTTTAAAAACGGGTACATAAATGAAACAAGGAAACATTTTTATATTTTAAAAAACATAAATCCTCCTCAAAATGTGAAATAATTATTAAAATTTAAGGAGTCACCTGTTTTTCACATTACTAGTCGCGGGCGATTTTACGTACCCAAAACGATAGATTACCCTTAGTTTACTTAGTAGAGTAGAGTTGCTCTCTTGCTCTCAGACACTGCTGAATAAAGTTAATTTCTGGCCTATATATCGGTATATTTAGCCATTGATTTAGGTTTATTATTCATTTATCTATAATATTTGACACAAACAGATCACATTGACAATGAGGTAACGTTTTCGTACATTAATAGCCGCGGGCGATTTTACGTACCCAAAACGATAGATTACCAAACTAAATAAGTAGTAAGTACTAAGTACTAGGGCCTAAGAGGCTAATAGAAATAGATCTATCTCTACTCTAGCTAGATCTAGAATCTAGTAGTTAGTAGTAAGTACTAAAACTAAATCTAGATCTAGATCTAGAACTAAAAAGTTAAATACTAAAAGTTAATCACTAAAAAAAGGATTGATTGCCAAATTTAAGTAGTAACCCTAGACATCTCTATAAGTATAAGGGACAAATAATAATCGTTTCCAGATCTAGAAATAGATTTTCTAGATCTAGAACCTTATAGTAGAATTTAGATCTAGATCTAGGAGTCTAGGAGTCTAGATCTAGATCGAATATCTAGATTCTAGATCTTGATTCTAATATCGTGATATTCAACTCACAGATTTCGAGTTTTATGGATTTTAAGAAAAGTAGTAAGAGTAGTTTCCCTTGCACTTCGTTTACACTTGTGACATGTATGAAGGATTTGACCTACTTATATGTACACATGTTACGCTGGACACAAAAACACGCTCCTTTTACAAGATTTTATTTAGTTCGCAACGTCTGACTGTTTGCTTCTTGTTTGTGGGTTTGTGGCAACTTTTGTAACTCAATTTTGACCTACTTCTAATGCAGCGATTTTGTTCAAACTTTCCAGATATGTTCCGAAATGTTCCACTTCGATGACAATACAAGTCTATTTTCTATTTTTAGCGCAATTTCCATACTGACAATTGCGATTATTAATTCGTTCTGGATGGATGTGTGTCCGCAGCTTTAAGTCGTATCTCCTCCTCAACGAAGCAATATCGAGGACTAGTTCCAAAAGCAAATATGTTAAGCAAGTTCCGAGGATGATTGTGTGTTAAACAAATTCCCGGAATTCCTTCCTGGATTTCCCGGAAAAGCCAAAAAACCTCGAAAAAATGCAGTTTTTGGCCCATATCTCGGCAACCAGACCACTTAGCGACTTGAAACGTTTACCAATCGATCCCTGCCATAATTTAGAACAATATTGCCGAAGAAAGTTTTCAAAAATATCCTTTCGTTCGGTCACAAAAAAATAATTAAGGAAATTGCGCTTAAATTGCCACTAGACTTTTTATTAACTTGTTTTAAATTTAATTAGATGTTTAATTGGTCATGAACGGTTCCGAAACTAAGGGGGGGGGGGGGGATAAAAATATATCATTCTATAGAATGCAGAAGGGGAGATAACTAGCTAGACGCGATCACCCTAACAACCTGGTGCAGTGTTTCTTCCAGACTTTTTTCTCCGGGAGTGCACTTGAAATTTTCGGGGGGGGGGGACACTGTCAAAAGTATATATTTTCTATATAAATTCCATTTCGTTTGGGGAGGGGGCGGTAGACTTTCTTCGGGGGGGGGGGGGGGGGGGGTTAGTGCCCTCCGAAGAGATGCCTGGTTGATCTAGTAGAGCCGGTTGATCTAGTGAAGGTTAGGATCAGATAATAAAGTTTTTAAACGATTTGAAACTAAGGGGAGGTAACAAGATTACGATCTTAATGTCGTCTGTATACTATGATCACGGACGGCTGCTTTCACGGGGCAGATAATCGTCTTTCAGATATCGCGAGCTACTGATGGCGTTTTAAAGCAAACGAGCTGACCCGCGACGTAGCATACGCCGCTATCAAGTTGTTTTATTTTCTACTTAACAATTCATAATTTGTGAATTCGACACTATCCCACCGCCCCGCCTCCCCTCCACTCCTGCACCCCCCCCCCCCCACGCTTTTTAAAATAGTTATTTAAATAGTAGTGTATAATTTATTTTCTACTTTTTAGTGCATTATTACATAAAAGCTTGTTATTAAAACGTTTTTTTATGAATTTTTTTTCAGTACTATACATGTTTTATATACAATAGTTACATGACTAAAAACATTGTCAGGTTGTAAAGTTTCAGAAAAATATTATGGGATGGCGTAGTCTAGTGGTAAAGAACTAGACTAGAACACGACCGTCATGACGCCCAACACGGCCGTCAAGACGCGGATAGAACTGCCTACTAATTCGGTCCAAATTTTAATTAATTCATAAAAAATTAATTAGGCATCCAATTAAGTCAAATTTAATGTCATACTGCATTGTCCCACGTACCAATTACAAACCGTATCTGTCAGTTAGAAGTGTCCGAATTTTCGCTCCGGCGTTTCGATCTAGACAGACAGACTGACGACAGAGGAAGTGAGTTAAATAAAAGCTTGCAATAAAGCGGCAGTGATCTCTCCTAACCTTTCTTGATTATTATCTATAATATAAGCGGCCAAGTAGTATGTCAGTCCTTCTGTCATCGCTATAGATGTTGGCACCATAAAAGTAGTGCATTGCAGCGTCTTCTATAAAATAGAGTAGGGTTTGTTTATATAACGACATAAAGTTATTTTATAGTTGCCACTGTTTTTAACTCTTTTGCATAACATAAAGAAAATATTAAATACACGCACATTGCTGAAACATATTAAAAGGATCAATGTCAAATATCATTTTCGTTTATATTCCCAGAAAAGGTGGAAACATTTTGATTACAGTAGTTCGAAAAAAACTAATTAATTCAACTTTTTTTTTTTGTAATTTTTGCAAGGGAGGTAATTTAAAAAAATTAACTCATCAATAATTGAAGTTATTTTTTTAAATTTAATACCGCATTGATTACTATATGTTAAGGTTCATAATTAAAATAGAAACATTTTAAGGTTATTTATATTTATTTTCTAATTAGTCTATGATTTCTCAAAATCACAATTTTTTGTTTTTGTTATTAAAACAGATGGTGAAATTAGACTTTTAGAGAATGCTGGAAATGCTCTCTCTGTGGACGGACGTTTGGAAAACGTGTTTTTAATATTCAACTCACTCTCAATAACTATTTTTTGTTTTTGTTTTTCGGTGTTAACAGATGGTGAAATTTTAGAATTATAATATAGAGAATGCTGGAAAGGCTCTCTCTGGGCGAGGACGCCTGGAAAAGCGTGTTTTTCGGTGGTGATTCTAATGTTGTGGTTGTATTGTGGTTGTGGCTGTGTTGTGATTGGGTTTTGGTTGTATTGTGGTTGTGTTGTGGTTGTGTTGTGGCTGTGGCTGTGTTGTAGTTGTGTTGTCGTTGTGTTGTGGTTGTGTTGTGGTTGTGTTTTTTTTGTGTTTGTGTTGTGTTTTTGTTTGTTTTTTATGCTGGAAAGGCTCTCTTTGGGCGGTGGCGCCTAGGAAAGCGTGTTGTTCGGTGGTGATTCTAATGTTGTGGTTGTGTTGTGGTTGTGTTGTGGTTGTGTTGTGGTTGTGTTGTGGTTGTGTTGTGATTGTGTTGTGATTGTGTTGTGGTTGTGTTGTGATTGTGTTGTGGTTGTGTTGTGTTTGTGTTGTGGTTGTGTTGTGGTTGTATTGTGGTTGTGTTGTGGTTGTGTTTTGTTTGTGTTTTTTGTTTGTTTTTTATATTGGAAAGGCTCTATTTGGGCGCGGGCGCCTAGGAAAGCGTGTTGTTCGGTGTTGATTCTAATGTTATGGTTGTGTTGTGATTGTGTTGTGATTGTGATGTGGTTGTGTTGTGGTTGTGTTGTGTTGTGGTTGTATTTTTGTTGTGTTTTTCTTTCTTTTGTTCTGTTCCCAAGTTGGTACATTTAAAAAAGATTTACCGTGGCGGAGCACGGGTATGCAGCTAGTACTTATATAACACTACTGGGAATGGAAACTTGGGGTATAGACATGTTTTTTAATCAATTTTTAATTACTTAAATTGCGCACTGCGTCAGCAAACGGTGCACCGTCAAACAGGCCCGGGACAAAATGGCACCGTCAAAATGGCACCGTCAAATCGAACCCCGACAAAATCGCCCAGTCAAAATAGTCGCGTCAAAAGGTCCCGGACATATTGGCTCCCGTCAAATGAGCTCCTGTCATATTGACTCGCGACATATAGGCTCCCAACAAATGGGCTCCTGACATTTAGGCTCCGGACATATTGGCTCCCGACAAATCGGCTCCCGACTAATGGGTTCACGACATATTGGCTCCCGACAAAATGACTCCTGACATATTGGCTCCAGATAAATGAATCGTGTGTCCACTATTGGCATTAAAGTAATCATTTATCCTACCTCCACTACCATTATAACCTCTTTTAAATGCCTGAATGATTTTTTTTCATGAAACAACAGCACTTCACAAACAAATCGAGCCCTTAACAGCTAAACTCCACCAATTTTAAAATTTTGTCAATGTACAGCATAGACCTCTCTCCCCAAACACTGAGTTGGAACAGCTGACAACCGACTCATTTATGGAAGTCATAGCTAGATGACCCTTAAATTTATAACATAACTTTTACTCTGTGCTACGGAAGATGAGCGGGATAGATGGAGCTCGACAGCTCAATACCCCATTAACAGTGCCGGCGCCAGGTTATTTAGCGCCCTAGGCAAAACTTATTAAAACGCCCCCCCCCCCCTCCCCCCGCAATTTTTTTTTCGGGTCCCCTAAATTCTAAATTAAATCAATCCATTGCAAAGTATATTCATCATGAGACTACAAATCACACACAGATAGGCTCGAACTCATTTCGGCTTGGAATAATCAAGTTTTAAAATTTCTTATTTACGATTTACGCCCAACGAAAATTATGAATAGTGTTCCTTCTTATTTGGCAAGTCGGTCAAAGACTATGAATCAAGGAATGTAATGGTTTCCCGTGTCCTTTTTTGGCGTTTCTTTTTTTTTTTTCTTTTTTTTTTTTTTTTTTTTGGATTTATACTATTAATTTGGAATTAATTCCTTTTTATAGCTTAGTCATTCGTCAGGATGCTTAATTTTAATTATTCTTAAGAGAAGACTTTTTAGTTTTAATTCGCTTGGTAAAAAACTATTTTAATTAGTTTTATCGCCACCCCGATTCGACTATTTAAAGGAGAGAATAAGCCATGGTAGCGGTTTAAAGATTTGCCTATCTTTCATACTACAACTTATGTAGTTTTTTTTCTCTACGCGTCAGTGTGTTTTAGTTACTGTAGAAACAATCGCATTTTCACCAACGTGAAAACTTATATATAGGTTTAATTTGAAGACGGGGCGCAAAATTGATAGTTCATCCTGGGCACCGAATAGATCGCTACGCCTTTGTATATAGTTAATGTAATCTAATCAAAGTTATAAATTATTAGGTACTTTGTAATAATTGCGATTTCACATTTTTGCGCCCTCCTACGGACAGCGCCCGAAGCGACCGCCTAGTTCACCTTATAGGTAGCGCCGGCCCTGCCCATAAAAGACCAAACGAGGCCTTATCTACTCTGAATTCGTTCGCGCCCAGACCCTCAATGGTTTTTACAATGACTTGGGGAAAGTGAAGCGTTTGCTATGCCATATTGACCTTCGCCATGAAAGAGTTGCTAATGAAACTTCCTTACCCGAGTCTCCAACCTTTTGTTCGAGTTGATGGCGGCCATTGCAAAAAGTGGTGTCCGGCGGATTCCGGACGAGGACTGTATTTCTTATGAAATCGGACGCTGCGGGATGGCCGGCTCCCGAAAATTTGGAAGCGTGCTACTTTGAACCTTATACCCAAGCAGAGGCGTAGCGACCCTTCCCGGCGCCCGGGGACAAACTTTTCGATTTGCACCCCCCTCAACCTTTCAATTTATTTTTCCAACCCATTTTGGCGCCCCCTAAGGTCGGCGCCCGGGGACATATGTCCCCCCCCCGCCCCCCCCCCCTCGCTACGCTACTGTACCCAAGAAAGGTAAGGATCCTTCTGACCTTAGGTCTTGCCGGCCTATTTCACTAACCTCCTGGTTTGGGAAGATCGTGAGGCGTATGATTCTATTCCCGGCTGTCATACTACTTGGAAACGCGGTCTCTCTTACATGCCCATCAATTTGGATCCCGTCCCGGACACCGTGCAATGGATTTAGTTGTCCGGTTTCTCCAGTAAGCACGCGAGGGGTGCATCTGGAAGTAAGTCATCGGGGCCGTTTTCTTCGACGCGGAGAAAGCCTATGACCGGGCGAACCCCACCCTCATAATAGTGAAAATGCAGCGGTTGGGCATAACCGTTAGAATCTACTTCTGGTTAAAGGACTTTCTTCTCGGACGACCGGTACGTACCAAAGTCAATTCGACCTATTCGAATTTCCTTCACGTGGACCAGGGATTCCCTCAGGGCTCCTCACTTTCATGTATTTTTTAAAATGACTTACTGAGCTGTAGTCTTCATCGTCCATGTATGCGGATGATCTAGACATGCCCTCTACTTTACTGGAAATCCAGAAGGGACTCTAGATATCATTTCAAATTTCTGTCGGACATGGCAACTAAAAATGAATGCTGAGAAAAGTACTTACTATCTTTTCTCGTTGTCTTTAACTGGCCAGTTAGACGGGTTAGAACACGGGTTCCCAACCTGGGGGTCGCGAAGGTCTTTCTGGGGGGTCGCCAACTGGTATACTAAACCTTAGTAATTTGAAACAAAACGTAAATATTTAGAAGAAATTTTGAAATTCGGCTTCATTAACATCACTGGAAATGTAATAGAGAAGAAACAAAGCGCACTGTAGAAAGTTGTTCTCAGTAACGAATCTATGAAATCTTAAAAAAAAAAAAAACCCAATTTAAGACGAGTCATTCGGAACACACAAAAAATATATGTTCTTTCGTCGGTAAGAAGCTAGTTGCAAACGCCCGAGACTTGATCGAACAGGAAGTTTTCACCAGCATTAGTGCAAGCATCAAATGAAGTCGCGATAGACAATACCAAGCAAAAACAAAAAAAAACAATGGGAGAAAATCTCATCAAACGCTGCATGTACGTAAATGTTAAATAACACATTTTTATTGAAATCAAGCTTTCACCATTGTTTGCTTTTCAAGTTGATAAATCAACAGACGTGAGTTCGTGTTCGCAGTTGCTGGTCTGTGTCTATATTCATGCGGATTATAGCAAAGAAGAGTTGCTCTTTTGTGAAGAAAGCATGGAGAAAATAAATACTTTTTTTTGAAATTGGATGATTAAAATGGGTTAGAACGGCTGTGGGCGTTTGTACGGATGGTGCGCCATCTATGTTTAGCTCAAAATCGGGCTTTCAGTAAACAGAAAAGATTTAACTCCCTAACCACTGCCCTAACCAATCGACATCAAGAGTCCATTGCTAGTATAAGTCGTAAATTATATAAAATCTGGAGCCTTCAAAGAACTGAGCAAAGACATTAATATAGAACACGAGGTTCTGCTCTTCTACACTACAGTACGCTGGCTGTCAAACGAAATGTTGTAAATTGTGTTTTTTAATTTAAATCTGAAATCAAATTGTTCTTGGAAGTGCAAAGGAAACAAGACTTTTTGGTATACTCAAAACGACATAGAGTGGTTGGAGAGAGTATCATACCTAGCAGATGTGTTCGAACATCAAGACAAGCTTAACCTGAAGCTTCAGGGAAAAAGAACGAATATTACAACTTTCCATGATAATCTCGGGACATTTTTATCAAAGCTGCAAAATCGGTAAAGAAAATAAATCTTGGAAATATTGTAAATTTGAGAAACTCTGCGGTGTGGTAGATGAATCTGATTGTGAGATAATTAAAATTTTGAAAGAAGCGATTTCTGGGCATCTTGAATCTCTTGAAAACAAACTGCAGCGCTATTTCTCTGAGCTGAAAAAAGAAGAATCTGTATTTACGCATTGCCCATTCTCTTCTTCCCTTGATGTTGCCAGCATTCCCGATGAATTACAAGATTAATTCTTTCATTTGCAGAATGATTCCGAGTAAGATGAAAAACTGCAGACACAATTTTGGTGTAGTATTCACCATTCATACCCAAACGTAAAATTGATTGACTTTTCGAGAATATATTTTCAACACTATTCTTCGATTAAAAGCAAAATTAAGATAATTATAATGACATAGGTTGGCGTTAACAAAAATTTTTTAAAATTAAAAACTTAACCACGAAGGTTTAGTGAATAGTATGCAATTTTACTCATGCTATTAAAATAGTTATCAAGAGTAGTTCATATTGAAAGTCTACTAGAAAATCTTTTAGTGCTTATTAATTCCCATACTAATTTCGGCTTTTTAATTCTATGGGGGTCGCGGGTCACTTACATTTTATAAAAGGGGGTCGCCACTCGAAAAAGGTTGGGAACCACTGGGTTAGAACTTACCTTGGATGGCGTTCCCATACATCATGATCCGCATCCAGTGCTGCTTCGAGTGGTCTTAGACCGTAAATTACTACTGAAAAAGCACATTAATGCCCTCTGTACTCGCTTTGATTCAGCCTATGGCTCGAAGTTGGTTCGCTTGGCCACTACGGACTGGGGCGCTTCTGTCCGGATTTTAAGAACTGTGTATCTCACCGTGTTTAAATCTGTGCTGGACTACTCGGCCCCGATTTAGCTGCTGGCCTCTCGATATGCTATCAAAGTATTGTACACACGGCACCATCGGGCCGTGCGTTTTATTTCTGGCTTAGGGCGGAATCAGTGTTTCTTCCAGACTTTTTTCTCCGGGGGGGCACTTGAAATCTTCGGGGGGGGCGGTAAACTTTCTTCGGGGGGGGCGGACACTGTTAAAAGTATATATTTTCTACATAAGTTATATAAATTTCATTTCGTTCGGGGGGGCGGTAAAAATTTTTCGGGGGGGCTTCGCCCCCCCCGAAGAGATGCCTGGAAGAAACTCTGGGCGGAATACCCCTGATTTGGTTAGCTCTATCATGTCCTCTGTGGAGCCACTAGATCTTTCCTTACGTCGCACTATGGTATGCCGCTACGAGCGATACCGTCGCTTACCAATCTTGGATCTAATGCGGCAAATGGTAGACAGACGGCGCCAGGATGAACACTTACTGGGACTGTTGTTCAAGCGCACCTGGGTAGAGCAGGTCGAGTATCTACTGTTTTTGCACGAGGCCCCTATGCCTTTTGCCCGGAGGCCCATTAAGCAATGTTTTGCGCAGGGGCGGAACTACAGTGCCGCCAGACCCCGCAATGCAGTGGAAAAGGGGGGGGGGGGGGCACGCCATTTAGGGGCCCATAGCCGACCATAATAAAAAAAAAATATAGTTAAAAAAAATGTCTTGCTTTTTCTTGCATTTTTACTTTCTCGTATAAAAACAAAAAATCGAGATTTTTACAAATCTCGACGTTTTACATCTCACTGATACGGAAAAACATAATTTTGCAATCTTGTCCGTATGTCTGTGTGTCTGTCTGTAAACACGATAACTTGAGTACCGTTACAGCTGGGTTGATGAAATTTCATATATAAGTATTTTATCAAAATCGTAGATCCGTATAAACTTTTGAGCGATTTCCGATAACCGGAAGTGGTACTTTTCCTACTTTGAATTTTTCAAAAGCCTATAACGAGTACTATTTCAGATAGATAAATGAAATTTCACATGTAAGTAAAAGATCTAATTCTCTACCTTCTGTTAAATTTTGAGTAATTTTCGTTGACAGGAAGTAGTAATTTACGCTACTTCCGATTTCTCAAAAAACGAATGTAAATTTTTAAAGTACTAATAATATTGCGCACTATTATGCACTTTTTTAATTTGGCGTTCACTTGGTGTGCAATTCTTTTGTCTACGAGATTTTATTCTATTTTTAAAACTTTAAGTATTTAAAATGGATTAAAAATCATGTCTATAGCCCTGTTATTTTATATAAGAATATTCGAGAAAGTTTAGTGGAGATCACTCCCGGTTTATTTTTTACTTGATGGTTGTTTAGTAAAAAGATAACTGTAGCTGCGATTGGATTATCTTTATTTATTCTATAGTCACCATCCCACGCTCTTGTATATTCT
Organism: Physella acuta; assembly: GCF_028476545.2. Lineage (NCBI taxonomy): Eukaryota > Metazoa > Mollusca > Gastropoda > Physidae > Physella > Physella acuta. The sequence goes on along the minus strand of NW_026732181.1, from coordinate 51,040 downwards.
TTTTCCTTTTGTTTTTAAACCACTGTGAAAGCCGAGTCCTCATTCTCCTACAATCAAACACACGCTGTCGGCAACATTCGTTTGAAAAAGAAATCAAAGTCCATTGCGCAAGATGCTGCTAGATATTAAGACGACTTTTGTTTTTTTATAGCATTGAAAAGGGGACCACAATCAATTGTAATTTTATAATGTAAAATGTATTTTTTTCTGTATTAGTAGAACTACTAATCTGTACTATCCTGTATTCTACACATAATCATAAAGAATATAATAACAATAATTTCGGTTTTATGTACGTTTACTTATTTCTGTTTTATAGAATATGTGATAGATGTAGTAAACGTGTATAATTTTAATTCTCTCCCTTGAATGTTTTACAATAAGGCTTTAGGAAAGGTCGTTCCCAACTTCGGTACCGATGGATTGAAGCACATCGGCGTTTTTTTGTCCCTTTTAAGTTCCTTTCTCCACCTCCCCCCCCTCCTCCCCGCTGATAGTAGCGAACTCCCTAACTGTACATTCACCACTTCTCACATTTTATCAGACATTAGTCAGCGGATATTAATTTAATAGCAAATTATTAATTAGTTTGATGCAACTTATTCATAAAACAAGGGAAGTAACTTACTTCCCTTGTAAGACTATTTTTACAAGCTTTTATTTAACTCGCTTCCTCTGTCGACAGTTCGTCGTCAGTCTGTCTAGATCGAAACGCCCGAGCGAAATTGCAGGCACTTCTAACTGACAGATACGTTTCGTAGTTGGTACGTGGATTAAGACATGAAGACAATGCATTGTGACATTCAATTTGACTTAATTTTTTATGAATTAATTAAAATTTGGACCGAATTAGTAGGCAGTTCTATGCACACGCGTCATCACGGCAAAAGCGCATCATCACGTTCAATAGGTGCGCAATGGATTTTAGTCAAGTAATTCTATAGTAAATAAAAACGTGTAAAGTACTTTAAAAAATTCAATTTTTTTTCATAAAAAAAGTTGTAATAACAAGCTTTTATGTACTGATGCACTAAAAAGTAGAAAATAAATTATAGACAACTATTTAAATAACTATAAAGAAAAGCGTGGGTCACTTTAGTATCTATTGTTTAATGTTTAGGAGGAGACAAGAAAAGAAAGAGGCAGATGGTTATGTTTTAAGATAAATAAAATTTGGAAAATTGAAAAAAAAATATTTTCTAAACAGATTAATGCACTCACACACATGACATGTTGTAATTTGTTTTAATTGAAAAAAAAAACAATTTATATATATATATATATATATATATATATATATATATATATATATATATATATATATATACATACATATATATATATATATATATATATATATATATATATATATATATACATATATATATATATATATATATATATATATATATATATATATATATATATATATATATATATATATATGTGTGTGTGTGTGTGTGTGTGTGTATATATTTGGGTGGCCCAAAATTTCTTTTTGCGGGGTGGCCCTTTTTTATACTTCCGACACTGGTTCTGCGTACTCTCCTTATATTACTCCGGACTTACCAGCTACACTCTTCTCTCTGACTGCCTCTCCTCGTACCACCGAGGAGCAGCTAGCATCTTTCCAACAGTTGTCTGGCTCTTATTTAGGGAATTCCCTACTTATTTATACTGATGGGTCAACCCCTGAGAGATAAACTCTCAAGGGTTATGGTATCTACATGGAGACAAGTTCTACTACTATGAGGATGAGTGGTCCCGTGTATTGGAGCATTTAAACTGCGGAGCAAACTGCTATTTTTCTAGCCTTCCTTACGTCGGGCAGTGCTTCTTAAGGTGGCTGAACCTTTAAGTGCCATATACTTGCACTCAGACTCTCTGTCTTCTCTCAAAGCATTGACAAACCCAGCCCACCGTTCCATGCATGACTTAGTGGATAACATTCGCTTTTTTTACTTTCTCGTGTATACGAAGTATAGAGAAAGTCTTGTAATCGTGCAAAAAAATAAAAATCGAGATTTGACGTTTTTCACCTCACTGATACGGAAAAACATAATTTTGCAATCTTGTCCGTATGTCTGTGTGTCTGTCTGTAAACACGATAACTTGAGTACCGTTACAGCTAGGTTAATCAAATCTCATATATAAGTATTTTATGAAAATCGTAGATCCTGATCAACTTTTAAGCGATTTCCGATAACCGGAAGTGGTACTTTTTCTACTTTGAATTTTTCAAAAGCCTATAACTTGAGTACTCTTTCAGATAGATGAATGAAATTACACATGTAAGTAAAAGATCTAATTCTCTACCTTCTGTCATTTTGAGTAATTTCCGTTGACCGGAAGTACTAATTTACGCTATTTCCGATTTCTCAAAAAACTAATGTAAATTTATAAAATACTAATAATATTGCGCACTATTATGCACATTTTGTTTTGGCGTTCGCTTGGTGCGCAATTCTTTTTTCTATGAGATTCTATTCTATTTTTAAAAGTTTAAGTAATTAAAAATCATGTCTATATTCCAAGTTATATAAGAATATTCTAGAAAGTTTAGAGGGAGATCACTCCCGGTTTATTCATTCTGGTTTTCTGCCATTTTTTTCGGAGGGCGGTCCCCGATAGTAAGGCGGTGCGTTTTGCCATCCAGGGTTTCCCAGTTGATTGGGTGTACGGCGCAGTGGGTCAGTGTTACTGCTTGATTCAGCGGTCAAAATGCACAGTTGCATCAGTCGGTCGTGTAACCTGGTGCGCCCCGGGTTCACCCTTGAGCACTACGGTGCCTATATTAATTTTAATGAGCGCCATACACTAGTGATATGGAGGGATACTAAAAATCGATTACTAAAACAAATAAGGGGTGTCATCCAGCGCATCAGCAGAAGTAACGTTTGAGCGCCCTGAGTTACCCAGCGGCTACCTGAGTGAAAAAGGATCCGTTGATTTCGCGTCCTTTAAGAGTTAGGGGTACTACTTGATTCAACAATCAAACTGCAACAAGGGTGGCATTTGACGCCCCCCGGCATACAGATGACACAAATCACAAGAGTAGCCTACACTAGGGACAATGTGGGCCTCTAGGTTCGAACCTGGGTATGCACCATGCTACCAAAGATAGTGTAACCAGTCAATCGACAGCACTAAATGTATCATCATCCCACGGAGTACCTTGCAACCTTGTCACATTACATGTCCATAGGGTATCTTGGACTGCCATCATGTGCCAATACATCCACCAACAGCTCACCTGGTTGATTGACCGATTGCTTCTACTCAATCCTGTTAGGCCTAACCCCCCCCCCCCCCCCTTTTTTTTTGTTGTTGAATATATTAATCTTTAAATTCATTTTTAATGACTAATTTTTAAATCCATCATCTAATCAGATTTAAAATTAGATTTTAGTATTGACAAATGTATCTGGAAAGTTGATTATTGTGTTACAAGTGGGTCTAAATAAAGTTATAAGAAACCAAAGGAGTAGCATAAACAGCTTTCAAAAAGGCCAATAGGAATGGATTGGTATTTTACTACAGACTATTTTAATTTTAAACATAAGAAAAATACTCCAAGAAGCTGAAGTCAGTGTTTATTAGCAGTAATAAGTATGAATTATAGTAATAAGTACAAAAACTAAGAACACAGAATTATGTCATAAAAGTTGTATTAAATATTAACATGACTTGGCCAACTGAATTGGTTTGTTTTTTTCAAATTTTGAGCACCTTGAAATGAAAGCAAATATATACTTTAAAACCATTTAGAAAAAAAAAGAAATATGCCTAAAACTCAGTAAACATTTTTCATCAATACTTCTTTAAATATACAAGACTGAGGATGATGATTAGCTGTTTAAAATTATAGTATGAAACTTGTTTAAAAATATTTTAAAAAGAGTTACAATTAAATAGTACGACAGCATGCATATGAGAAGATTTCCAACAAAGTGAATGACAAAAATTACACAAGATGAGTTATCCTCAAAAGAGATGCAAACATTATGCAGACTGTGCTCTGATAACGGAAATATAGGCAAAATTTGTGCTCATTTTTTCAAGGTCAACAATTTAAAAAGCTGACATGACACAAAAATCCTCTGTTCTGTCACACCAGTACTGCAATGAAACTATACTTGGTACCACAGCTTTCTTTCTAAGCCAAAATTGTGCTCCCACTACACATTAGCCTTTATTAATCATCTTAATACAACCAAGCTGTTAAGTACCCTTGCATAAGGTGAATTAAACAAAATGCAACTTACATAAAATTAAAACACTGCTTTGATTTATTTCTGTACTACACAACAAAATGAACAAGAATACTTTGACAGAGCATTTCTTTCATCCAGATTTGTAGAATCTGACAGCTTAAACAATACAAGTCCCCTCAAAAAGTGATTTGTACAAAAATGCATTTCATACACAATAGACCCAGTAAGTTGGGTTATGCCAAAATCATTAGTTAAAATTGTATGGACATAATTATGCCTAAGACAAGTAAAACCACTATTCTCTTTCTTAACCTTTGGCTAAATGAATAATACAAGGTAAACCTGTGCAATAAATCAGTTATAAACCACTATGATTATCTAACATTATTAGCCACCAAAGAAAATGTTAAATAGTAGAGCAACAGTTTTTCTCATTTCAAGGCACCATTCACATATTTTGATTGATTCATATTTTAATAATTAACATTTAGAATTGCGTTGCAACTATTTAAAAACTAAGGAATGAAAAAAGAAACCAAGGTCCATTTAGGCCAAGAGTTGGGAGCCATAAGTTTTAAAAAAGACATCACAGAAAATAAATACTACAATGAAGACAAAATACAAAACTAAATAAAATGTTAATTGTTCGTAGCTATATTATACAAACCATTGACTAATTAACTACTCCTGATATGTAAAATACTTTTTACATTTTGGTAAATAGGCAGTTACTGTAATACCTTTATGTAAAAAAGCTATACAACCTCATCAGTTTACACTTGTAACTTATAAGCGCAGTTGATAATTGATTTTACTTTTGTAGTAGCTCTGAACATTTGACACCAGGAGCAAAAGAAAAATATTTTTATGAACCAACTCAGTTTTCACACAACTGTCACATTTAGATTTGGAAATAACCTAAATTAAAAGCTTGAAAAACCTTTTTTTGTACATTTAAAGATTTAAAGGCAACAAGAATTTTGAAACATGTTTTACTTGGTTTTCATTTTGATTGATCATTCATTATCTAACAATAAAACATTACATAAAATTACAGCTGAAGTAGTTTGTTATGTTTCATAGGTAGCTTGATCAAGCAATATTCTGGGTGAATATTCCTGAACAGCTCATTAAAATTCTAGGCTGATTCTTTTATTCTTTTAAAAATGATGGATACCACCACAGGATTTAATTAAAGTTAATTATGTGACTAAAACTAAGTGAATTTAAGTAGTACATAACAATGTGTTTTGAAAGAGGGATAAAATTCTATGATGTGTGGTTGGTTTCTCCTTCTCCCTCTCGTTCGTGAAGATTAGGATTGCTGCTCCATCTTTTCTTATGCTGCATTCGTCCAAATCCTTCATCATAGTTTCCTTTGGTGGCAAATAACTGTTTATAATGTGTAGTGCAAAATATGATTTCATTATTGATTGCGAATGTCTTTGGCCTGAAATAGTTAATAAAATGAGGTTTGTTAAAAAGAAAAGTTTACACAGGAATTTTAAAAACAATACACAATTGTTCCATCTTTTTTGAAGTATGTTTTCTTATGTAATGAAAACCATCTTGACAAATCTATCGTAGACTTTGCACCATCATCTCTACAGAAGAATTTAGACAATAACATTAAGTAGTGTGCTTTGGAAAAAGCTGTTGATCTTCACTCATAGGATGATCTGTCTTGTAACTGCAAGACTCAGCTGAATCCAGTTAACATTTTTTTAAAAAGCATGCACAAAATGATCATGCTCAATGGAAGAGATTGCAACATTGGATTTTAGTATTCCATTCATGCAATTTATACTACAAATTAGTTCACTATATATGCCTTCTAGTTAGGTCTATATTAGAAGCACACACAGAAAATAAATTCATTCTGGTTATCAGAAAAATGGTGCTATAGTCAAAACATGTCAATGGGTTTTGATTATGTTGATGTACAGTAAATGATCATGCGAGCAGTGACACACTGGTGTCAACATATTTCAATAATGTCACATTATACAGACATAATGAATTGTAAATTTAACAAACAAATACCATTGTTTACTAATGCTTAAAAGGCTAAATGTCTAGAGAAATAAAAAAGTTCATCTAGTGTGTTTGTGTGTGTATGTATATATAAATATATACATCCATGTATATAAATATATACATCCATGTATATAAATATATACATCCATGTATATAAATATATACATCCATGTATATAAATATATACATCCATGTATATAAATATATACATCCATGTATATAAATATATACACACATGTATATAAATATATACACACATGTATATAAATATATACACATATATATATAAATATATACACACATACATATGTATAAATATATACATACATACTATATAAATATATACATACATAAATATATGTATATATATATATATATACATATATATATATACATATATTTACATATATATATTTATAGTTACATATTAATAGTTAAAATATTCAATATACAAATACGTGTAATTAGAATAGCATGGGAAATGAATATAATTTCTTTATAACGCAAAAAGTACTATAAATTTTTGTTGAGTTTTTAAAGATACTTAGAAACATTTTGATCATAGTTTCAGGGGTATGTTTGCATTTAGACATAAAATAGAGTACAAAACAAATTCATCTGACTAGGCTGGGTTGTGAAATCTTACGTTAAAACAGCTTTGCACTGAGAACACCTAAAACAGGCTTTGTGGTAAACCCTTTTGTTCATCTCCAGCCGTTCCATTGCATACACAGTTTTCTCACATGCCCCACATTTCTCTGTCTGCACTGCTGCCCTCATGCTCTTGCTGCGGCCCACCTAGCAGGAGATATTAGTCAAACAAACAGAGCATCAGCCAACAAGCAAACACAACGATAGACAACTAAGAGATCAAATCAGTGACACTAGCCACACAATTTTCTCAAACTCATTATGGTTAATGTAATGAATCCAATTTCTAGGCAGTCTTTCTTATTTAATGTTTAATGGAGCCATAATTATGGTTAAAATATTTTCTCAAAACCATTACAAAATGAATCTTAGTTTTTATAAATTATAAGTTAATATAAATTTAAAAATTTATTAAATAGACATACTCTAGAGAATAAGCAGAGCTATGCAATAATGACATACAGTGGTACCTCGACATACGATTGTCCCAATATGAGAGCTATTGAGAGGACTAATTTTGCTTTGACATAGAAGCAAAACTTGAGATTTGAGTCGCCAGATTAGCGGGTTCAACAGTTAATGGAAAAAGAACACCCCCACAAAAGTTACTATTTAATGACAGTTACCTAACTCATTTCTCTACATTCTGAAAGGGAGGAAAAAACCTCCTTGACAGGTTTACTTAAATAGCCTGTGTGGAATATTGGGGAAAGTGAGGAAAGCGAGGTGAAAAAGCAAAGACTAGTGAAGAGAAAAGCAGTGATGAAATTTAAGAGAAAATAACAAAACATTATACTGTAACATATAGATTTAATTCTGCTAGGTGAAAGTTTAAGTTCCCTTAGGGATAAAGTGTAGGTTAAGAGTGTAACAAGTGTGTGAATTAAAGTGACCCCAAGAGCCAACACCTTTGTCAGCATCTGTTTAAAGCTCAATTTGGCTGATTTTTAAGGTAAATACAATTTTCAAAACCAGTTTATTTCTTTGCATTATCCTATATTATGTTATTAAACATTTTGGTAAAGTATAGATACACTTTTCTTATAAAAAAAAACATTTAAAAAACAATTGGGGTGGCATTTTGGCGGCTGCGTCTTAGGGGCTGGAACGGAGCATTTCAATAAAATTCAATGGAGAAAATTGCTTTAGATACAAGCAATTTGACATACTTGTATTTCGGGATACCACTGTATTTGCACTCAATATTACTAATAATAAGACTAATTGCTTAGCTGTTTTTAATTATGCAATGTTGCAAGAGATGAAGCTGTTAATTTGAATAAGTGCATAACATTTAGTTTTAGAAATGAAATGTTAAATAGACAGGTAGAGATGCAATAGTTTAGTGACTATAGGTGCAGCATGCTACATTTGTATTAGTATAAAGACAAATAACATGCAGCATTTTCTAAAGCATGAGAGCTAACATTTAAATATAAATTAACAGGGGTCATCCATACACTTTGTCACCCTACCAATATTTATATTTTTAAAATTAGATTCCACACCCCACTCTCTCCAGCACCCCCCTGTAAGTTTTGTATATTTAAACAAATATTTGTTGACCTGGGTGAATGTAAGGTATAGTAATGAAAAAAGAACAAGAAAACAACCTGAAGTTAAAAAATTACATATTTAATTTTGAAAATATTAAATCAAACTTTCTGGGCTCTCTGTCCCCCCCCCTCCCATACACACCCTCACAGAACTGAAGACAATGGTACCCAGCTCCTCCCCCAGTGACAATCATTCATGGACAACCCCATGGTCTAATGCAAATTCTAAGAAATAAAGAAATAAAGCAATTAAAAGCTAAAAATTGCAATCCCAATGTAACGAGAGAATAATTTAGGCAACCAACATAGAATTTTTAAAAAGAAGACCAATGGTTGAAGAGTATCTCCTGGCCTTACTATGTCTATCAAGAACATTAACTGCCCAGATAGCATAATATCAACAAGTCAATAATAAACACATGCTAACAATTTTAAACTACATTTTATTTTATAGGTAAAACAGGAAAACATTGTAAAATTCTGACAGCTAGTTCACAGCCAAAGTTGCTGATTTATTCAAACACACTAACATGCAAATTATTAATACAAATATGTTAGCATTATTAGGCAACCCATGCAATAAGAAAAGCAGTAGCAAAAGATATATATACAGTGGCCAATAATGCATTAATAAAGTGCAAACCGCTACCCAATGGGGGAACTAACTACACATGACAGTGAGCTGTGGTCTTTTTTTTATTATTAAAGACGCTTGCCTTTACCATCCACAAATACCTATACTGCCTATTTCAAATAGTTTCATTACAAAAGTGTTCTTTAAAACACTGACTTACACACCTGCATAAGAATACTATATTTTGCTACTGATGTTTTTAAAAGAACAAATAAGCAACTTTAATTTAGAAATACCCAAATAATTAACTCAAAGAACACTATCTTCTATTGACTGATTAACCAATACATTAACCAACTAAAACCACAAGATGAGATATAGTATGCTCATTAACAGTTATATTAGTTTTGTTAGATCTAATACCTAAACAAGTAAAAAAAAAGTAGGTTATATTTTTCAGGCAGCAAAAACTGTTGTCCAGTAGCAAAAATTGTCCTCTAACAAACCTTGTCAGCATTTTCAAAAGATAGATTGGTATTTTCCATGATGTAATCACTTTCACTACTCTCAGAGCCCTACAAGTGTAACAATAATAAATTAGTTGCTGCACTGGCTTATCAAGATACGATTCATGTGTGCTTATATCTTGACTGGCAACATAGACTTGTAACAAAAGAATCAGTTCCATTAATAGGGCATGTTTAAGTCAGTGAGATCTGTTTTTTGATAAATTAATAGGAGTTCTTTTAAATCCTTTCCTATTTAGCTTAACCAATCACTGCCTGGTGTTTGAAAATTTATCTAGACTAATAGGCCTACTAGGCTTAAATTCTAAAATAAAAATCTTGATTTTGTTGCCCTTCCTCTCGTATTTGTTCTGTTTTGTCCTGTTCCAAAGTTTTAGGCTCTTGATTCTACTTTTTTAATTATCAAAATGCCCTACCCTGCATAAAAGCCTATGTAAGCTATATGAGAGAAATTAATGCATTCTTGTCACAACTGAAATTTTTTTGCACAAACATGCAAAAATACAATCTAAAAAGTAAAAAGGCTAAAGAAAAAGTAAGAAATCAATTCATGGAAGAATTAAATTTAGATCCATATCAATTTGAGATGTACATCTGTTTCAATGTAATTACCAGAACAGTGCAGATAAGAACACTGACAAACAGTATAATGTTAAATTCTTAATAAAGATAAATGCAATAACCTATCGTTAAAAATGTAACCAATAGTAATAAATGTTTAGTCTAAACAAGATCGTAGCGGCATATTGAAAGCAGTACTACAAAGTGTACATACCGTTAACTAACGAGGTTGGTACGTTGAATGAGTTGTGTATCCCGGACACAACCATTAAGAGCACAGCACACGTAGCTATTTTTAGCCACGGGCTCACTGTATGGGAGTAGCCAAAAAAGCTCCACCTTAACACAGGGGAGGTTGCATACGGCTAGTAATCATCTAGAAATCAGGCCATTCTGTCTGTTTGGGACTAGCGCTATATTTAACGACATTCTGCTTACATTATTAAACCAACTGGCCAGCTTATGCGGCATGCAATGCACTACACACATTTCCAAGGCAATCGTTGCTCTTTATTCAACATATAACACAGCTCATCATGGATCTATCTCGCTTTTTTTCCCCATAAGCAATTTTCTGTACAGATCATCTCGCCCGTTATGGCCAATAGGTGCATCTCACCCCGCCCACAATAAGGTTAACTGGGTTGATTTTTTTTCTCCGTGCCGCTGCTACGTAATGCAATAACTGTGTGTCAGCCAACACGCTATGTTTCCTGCACTACACACATCCGTAGTTTCCTACACGCTTTATGAGATTCACGAGCTTACATAACACTAATCTAGTAATAGTGTAACATTGCTCATTTTCTAAATGCGAGGCTAGAGTTGAAATGGGGGGGGGGGGGGGGTGATGGAGAGTTCATTAATTATATGAGGTATAACCTTCCGTTTTTGCGTGTGTGTGTGAACAGATAGTTTCGATGTATACAGTAAAGTGCCGAATCGGACAGAGACCTTTGGGTGTACAGATGTTTAAGATTTCGGTTGGTCATTTATCAGATGAGTTATTTGTTGACCTGTAGGGCCTTACATATTCGCTAACAATGGCAATTCATGCGCCTCACTTTGTTAGCAATACAGATGGATATCGATAATTAAATGGACTTGTTTATCGCCTGTTACAACACAATCATAAGCGGGGAATCAGTGAGCACGACACAATCATACACTAATGGGGACACGATGTGTCAGCCTACACGTGTGAAGGTCACATGTTCCAAAGCTGATAAGCAAACAATAAGATGCAAGCATCATGCACGTCAATAGCACTACTACACATGCGCCATCTTTTTCGTCATAAGTAATGGAGGCCAGTATACAAACCTTTCGGGGAGTTTTTTGTTTAATTTCTGGTTCCTGTTAGAACAATATAGAATATGGGGTGAGAAAACAACAAATCCTTTAGTACGCTGCGTTTCAAAAGTTCATTATTCATTTCTGTTTAAAACTTAGAAATACTATTTAAACGGTCAGCACGTAATGGACACTGTCAAGTTTGTTCTATACTAAAAGTATGCAGGGCCCAGCCCAATGATCTATGAAACTTAAAAGGATAGTCAAATAGCGAAAGAAAAAAACCGCATTATAATCATAGTGCAATAATTTGCCAAGGGAAATGGTGTTATATTCAGAGGAAGTAAGCAATCATCTATAGAGAAAGGGTTGAAGTGGCACACATTTTTCTTACTCATATTTGTTGTGACTCTTATGTTTGTCAAAAGTCTAGCCACTCAACTTTTGTGTCCAGCAAACTAAACTACGGGACTCAAAAGTACCAAATTTAGTAACAGAAAAGTGTGTCCAAAATGTTACTTTAAAAATTTCTTTACCAACTTTACACATTAAAAATATGTTAAAGATTGGACTGCAAATAGGCGTTTAAAAAAACTGTGAAATGATAAAACAACAGCTAAATGTAACGAAAAGTGGGTCACAAAACTAGCTTTTCTGTGTAATTCGTAAAGCCAATAGAAAGCTTTGTGTGTTTACAAGATGACGGAAAATAGGAAAATACGGATTAACAAATACCAGAGAAGTCCAGCTTTCCAATGATGTAACTTTTCATAGTGAGCGTGTAAAATTGTGAATTTTTTCCCCCATTAATAGTGTTAAAAAAAATATTTAAACACATTAAAATTTTCTCTCTCACGAAAGTTATTTTCTTAATACTAAAATGGACAAAGACTTCAAATTTGCAAGAAACCCATTAACACGAAAAATCAGGATTTTAGTGATTTTTCTCAGCGCATATTGCCTTAATTAGATGTTTAAAGTCAAATTAAGTTACATTTGATGTCACAATGGATTGTTATCGAGTCTTGACCTACGTAAAAAGTTTAGAAAAGAAATATATCTGGTCGAAGTGATCTTTTAGAGCAGGGGTCTCCAAACTACGGCCCGCGGGCCAGATGCGGCCCGCGAGGTCCTCTCATCCGGCCCGCGGAGATCTTCTTGTCCAAGGAAAAAACGTTTGTTGTTGATGGCTGAGGAACTTTGCCCAGAAAAAGCAAAAACATGCCTGGAAGAATCTGGCCCCCGAACTGAAATTTGATAGTTAATGCGGCCCTCGGTCTGAAAAGTTTGGAGACCCCTGTTTTAGAGTAATCAGAAATAGCGTAAAGTACTAGTTCCAGACAACGGAAAACACTCAAAATTAGCAAGAATCAAGAGAATAAGATCGTATACTTATGTATACAATTTGTCCACCTAAATGAAAAGGTACTTAAGTTATCGGTATTTAAGAGACCGGAAAAAAAGTAAGGAAAAGTACAACTTCCGGATATCGGAGGTCAAAAATAAAAATAAATACAGGAGCAATCAGAAATGAACTTCCAAAATGGCCCTGTCCCCAGCTCTTTTTAAAATCTCAAATTATGACCTGAAACAAAATACCAGCGAAAGCAAAAAGTAGAATGTACGCTGATGACCTTGCTGTAAACGGCACAACAGATTATATTGGCACAGGAATTTGAAAATTCCGATTTCAAGAATCACAGGACAAGCGTAGAAAATGGGCCAAAAAATGGGCCCTTACAAATTAATCTTAATTGTATCATAAAAAAATTAAACGAACTCATTGTTTGGACAAAGTATGAGTGAGGTCCCCTAAAGTTTCTCGTAGTTAGAGTTAGGTGGCACTTCAGGTGGAAACGTTGGTAGGTTAAGTTTATGACAAAATCACTCGCTTTTAGATGAAGAGAGGAAGAAACGGGTTTTAGAATGTTTTATCATACGGATGGAAGATGATTTTTTTAATTCTGAAGTTTTTCCCCCTGAGAAACCGGAAATATAGGGTACTATTTTCGGTTATCTATTAAAATTGATAGAAACCAATGTAATTATCAAATATATATGTGTGTAATCTCGTCCACCTAACTGAAACGGTACTCAAGTGATCACGTTTACACACACAGACATACCAGATTGCCTAACTATTTTCGACACAGGAAAGTACAAAATGTCGTGATTTGTAAAATTCGGGATTTTGATTTTTGTGTGTGCAAGATTATAATACTTTATAAGAAAAAATAATTGCCCCACAAACGTCACATTTGATGTGAGACTAGTATGATATTGAAATTACTAAAGGCCAAGGGTCAATTAAAATAAAGACTAACAGGCACAGGCCATTGAAAAATAAAAACAAAGGCCCTACCTAGGCTACCTCCCACACCAGCTATGTCATACCTACACTGGGTAGGCTGGTCTTACATGTGTTCAGCAAAAAAAAAAAAAAAAACACTTGCAAAATTGAAAAGGTAAACTTAGAGAGACGTGTAGCCTATGTAGAGAGATGACGTGTGTAGCCTATGTAGAGAAATGACGGGAGACGTGTGTAGCCTAAGTAGAGATATGACGTGTGTAGCCTATGTAGAGAGAAACATGTGTAACCTATGTAGAGAGATGACGTGTGTAGCCTATGTAGAGATATGACGTGTGTAGCCTATGTAGAGAGAAACATGTGTAACCTATGTAGAGAGATGACGTGTGTAGCCTATGTAGAGAGATGACGGGAGACGTGTGTAGCGTATGGTTGGAGATGACGTGTGTAGCCTATGTAGAGAGATGACGTGTGTAGCGTATGGTTGGAGATGACGTGTGTAGCCTATATAGAGAGATGACGTGTGTAGCCTATATAGAGAGATGACGTGTGTAGCCTATGTAGAGAGATGACGGGAGACGTGTGTAGCGTATGGTTGGAGATGACGTGTGTAGCCTATGTAGAGAGATGACGTGTGTAGCGTATGGTTGGAGATGACGTGTGTAGCCTATGTAGAGAGATGACGGGAGACGTGTGTAGCGTATGGTTGGAGATGACGTGTGTAGCCTATGTAGAGAGATGACGTGTGTAGCCTATGTAGAGAGATGACGTGTGTAGCCTATGTAGAGAGATGACGGGAGACGTGTGTAGCGTATGGTTGGAGATGACGTGTGTAGCGTATGGTTGGAGATGACGTGTGTAGCCTATATAGAGAGATGACGGGAGACGTGTGTAGCGTATGGTTGGAGATGACGTGTGTAGCCTATGTAGAGAGAAACATGTGTAACCTATGTAGAGAGATGACGTGTGTAGCCTATGTAGAGAGATGATGGGACGCAGAGGCGTAGCGACCCTTCCCGGCGCCAGGGGACAAACTTTTCGATTTGCACCCCCCCCCCCCTCAACTGTTACTCTATCTTATTTAAGATAGGCAATCATGTCACAAAGGAGAGGGGTGGCACCAAATTGAAAAATCGTAAAATTCACTGTACAAAATGTTTGGTCCATTAGTAAGGGAGAGTGGAGAAACATGAGACATTGTTGTCTGATAAATGTGAAAACATCCAAACCGCGCCGGCTGAACACGGCCTAATGAGGTAAAAAAGGATGGTACATTTTTG
This sequence comes from Physella acuta, assembly GCF_028476545.2. Lineage (NCBI taxonomy): Eukaryota > Metazoa > Mollusca > Gastropoda > Physidae > Physella > Physella acuta. Next base: position 36,039 of record NW_026732181.1, on the reverse strand, counting down.
TCATGTGCAAGATTGGCCGGCCTATTCTGTTTTAGTAGGACATTGTCCACACTGATGGCAGCCAGTCAGATCCAGTATTGAACATAATGCTTTTCGTCAAAAGTCGCCGATTTATCACGTATTTAATGTGAGTACACGATTGACAGACGGTGAGCATAACCTGTTACAAATCAATAACCGGACGGACAGGTGATGATGACTTTCTTTGTTAGACCTTGTACACGATGCAGGGGTTAGCAACCCACAATAAAATTAACTGGCAGTCTAATCGCATTAGCCTTCGTTATTTACAATAAAGCAACACTACCATAGTCCCCCTACAATTCAAAAGTCATTTATTTAGTTAACTTTAAAACTTAAAGGGTAGAGATTTAAAATGTGTTCACAGGTTTGAATGGAGCAGCGTTAGTATTTTCTCTCCCAAGCAGTTAGGTTTTAATAAAAATTAGTAAATCTAAAGCGTTTCTTCAGGAATAATATAAGTTAAATATTATTAGCTTGATCTAGTTTAAATGTATATTGAGAAACATACAAAAATAAAGTTTAAAAACAAACCAATGATGTAAGAATGTCTACAACATATCCCTCCAGCTTAGAGTCAGTGCAAATAAAGTCACTGGACCGTGAAGTATGTTTTTCTTCACATTTAACTGCTTACTCTCAACCAAATAGGTTATAACCCTTAAGGGGTGGAAGGTGATTTTAACTACACACCACGCGACACGTCTAGTGAAAATCAGTCACATTAATGCTAGCACAGATTCATCGTTACCAATCACAGGTGTCTTCCTCCTCACACCCCCCCCCTCCACCAAACTTAAGTACGACTGTTTGACCACGATATTGAATTAATCTGAGAGAGAAAGAAAATGGAACAAGAGTTGGCTGTTTTATGCGCTACACACAGCCGTCCAGCAAACAAAAGCTCGTATCACAAAGAAATATCAGGGAAATACCACCAACTACACGGTACAGACAACGTCAGCAACTCTAGGGGGCATATTGATTTTCTTCATGGCATACATTCAAATTCACGGCATTTCAAATATAGAGCTTCAATGAAATCATTAAAATGATGTCAACTAATTTTAATGTTACAATATTAAGAATAACCTTATTCACAAACAGAGGATGTCAGGGTGAGCTTAATACAAACAATTGGTACCTGTTTTATATTTTGTTTAAAATTTACACAACTAACTATAAATACCACACAGGGGATCTAAACAAAACTGCTCATAACAAAGGCTCCTTCATTTTTGTAATAGTGTTACCTGTCTTGGTATTCCATGAAATAGTTTTAACATATATGCTAGTGTTTGTCCACCCAAATTTTTCCTCTCTATTCTTTTGATATATAACTACATGGGAAATATAATATGGTAAGCTTTTTTAACTTTTTGTAAATTATTACTAAAATTATGAAGTGCAAAGATGACTGTGCTATCTATATATCATTCCCCTTATAGAAACCATAGCCAAAGATATGATAACAATAAATACAAAATTATCTATCTACCTGTATTTATTGCAAATCAAACCTGGTTGTAATAGAATATAGTTTTGTTTGACATAGAGCTAAATATGAATTGAATGGATACAATGAAAATTGTTCTATTATAAATAGCATTAATTAGATACTTCAAAGATTTTCTGTTTGTAAATTCCCCATGTTGTCATTTCCTGCAGATCTGATTTGGATTTAACTTGAGAGTATAGAGATCATGCTTTAAAATACTTGTAAGTCTATGCTTAAAATTATTGAGTAAAGCATCAACCAATTTTAGAGCCTGTGAGAAATACAAAGAAAATATTGTATGATAAAACTAATAAACCCAATTTGTGCCAGCTGAAATTTTTAGAAAGCAATTATTTAAGGTCTTTTTACACATTTGTAATTGACAACATAATATTACAGCAGAACCAACAAACATTCATTTCAAAATTTGAATATGACATAAAAATAAAATTAAAATAATATAAAATCATCAAAAAAATGTCTACAGGGTGCAGCATGCAATATGGGTTAATTAAAAACCATGCTCAAATCTTTATAGTCATAAACATTTCTAATATCTGAAAAAAAAAAGATTACTTTGGAGCTCATTATTTAAGGCTGCAATATATTATTTATACAGTAAATAACAAAACAAAATTCAAAAGGAGGCATTTATGACAGATCAAAACAAATTGAATCCAGTGTAAAAAAGAATGAGCATCTTTTGTTAAAAAGGAAATTTGTGTTATACTAAAGTGAAATTGTATTTTCTAAAAAAAAAACCACAATCAAAGTTCTATTAAGAGTTTTCTGAAAGAAAAGTATTTATTAATAAGGTCAATATTTAAAAGATAGCTGAGCAAATGTTTTAATTCAAGAAATTCTGTGCTTACCTTACGCACAACAGGTGGCTGGGTTTTCTTAGCTTCTTCTTGGATGTGCTGAAACTTAGCAAGCATCTTTTTGGCTGTGTCTTTTTTAGGCATACCTTCTGTCCAGTCTGTGTCTGCCTCACGAGCAGTATCATTACGAACCTCAGGCGTGGATTCAAACACTGTTGGTGCATTCTGAGGTTGATATTGACCTGGCAGGTCTGAAGGATGAACTGAGCCATTATCTAACTGATCGTATCCACTGGGTGACAGAGGAGTTCGTGGTGACCTACAAGGAGATAAATACACAATTTTATTCAAAAGATCACTGAGGTATGCTCTTACCCATGTGACCACTTATCAGAGTGTTTGTGAAAATATTTAGATAGTGAAAAGATGAAGGATAATATTTACATTATCTTAATTCAACACCTCATTTACTTTTAGGGAGGGTAGTGAAGAGTTCAATGGAAGGTTAATATGAGGTAGCAATTCTGTATATAACAGATATAGTAATTTTAACTGAAATGTGCAGTTAAATGAGTAACAAAATATGCCTAGCCCTATAAAAACTGTACCCAGTCCTCCATCTCTGGTTACACTATATTGTGTATGCACTTTTTTTGCTTTTGTTAGGCCCACAAAGATCCCAATACACTCTGTGTAAGGGAGGTCATTAAGTTAAACATTCCTCTCACATTTATTTGAAGCTGATAAAATGTAATAAAATTGACCCAGGTTAGCAAAATAAACCTAAAACATAGTAGCCATCATTTAACAAAAATGTTTGTTATTTTTTAATTTAATTTTTTCATTTGTAGTTAATTTTGAGGCAAACCTTTAACATTAATGAAAAATATATATATACATGTCATACAACAGAGAAAATAGAAAACAAGCTAGCAGATAAGCTCATTAAAATCAACAAAAAAGTAATTTGTCAAGAGGATAGAGGGGGGAGAGGGAATTTTTAAAAATCACTTATATTTGCAATGGGGAAGGGGGTGAAAGAGAAAGAACAGAAATTTGTCTATGGGTGACCCTTTCCTCTAACTGGATAATTTTTATACTTTGGGTAGGGTTGTAACAGAAAGATGAAATAAATGAAAAAGTTAAGGGATTGGAGCAAGTAAAAAGCTCAAAAAGTATATAACAAGTTGAATGGGGTTTTAAAAAAGTTATATCAAGCTTGTCTGGCAATTTTATTGACTGCATGAGGAAGTAATTAAAATTAGTCACTGTTTGAAGTAATAAGCAAGGTTGTCTCCCCTTTCTGTGTGCAAAGTTAAAACAGATGATATCCCTTGACCATTACCTGTTTACCTTTTTTTAATAGAAAAGTGATATCATTAATAAATGTATAACAGCCTGTTTTTTGTTTGACACAATTACACCATCAACAGTTTAAAAAAAGATATTTCTTTTCTCTAGCTTTTTCATTTCATAAACATGTTAGTAAAGCTTTCTAATTTACAAAATTGACAGAGGAGTTAAATAAAAGCTAGTAATTGTACACCTCAACATACATTAGATAGAATTTACTATTCACAACTCTCCCTACACAAATGAAATTTCCAATGCTAAAATACTGTAGATGTGATGATCCCAGTTTCATACATACATACATAAATATTTAGGCTGATTAGTTTTAGAGAGATTTAACACGTTAAATATTTAAAAATTCCATTACTGTGATTCTCATTTTCTATTATCAAGATAACTATAAAAGACCTATTCAAATATTGAGAAGTTTAGTTTTATCCTATAGATGCAGTTAACAGTGCACACATTAATTGAGATAAAATGTTTATACAATATTTTACAATATCTATCTTTTACATGCACAAAAAGTAGAAATAAATATGGATTTTAAATAGTGTACCATGAGTTATTGTGTCTATTTATGAATTTAATTTGAAGAATCAGTAGCCTAAATATCTTTATTTACTTGACCAAAGTAAAACAGCCCCCTCCCTTTACAGAGTAAGCACAGTAAACTAATATGTGATGATTTGCAAAAGAGATTACCTTACAACTTCATATGCAACATGCTACAAAGGGATTAGGTCTTGACCCCATTTTAGCTTAGCTATAACCTCTTTTTACATTAATTTTCTCATAAAAACAAGAATAAATAATTTCAAAAAAATTATAAGCTTGAAAAGTGGTTCAAAATCTAAATAATCATTTAAAATTAAAAAACAAAAACTTTGAAAAAATGTGGCAAGTGATAAATTTATAATTACATTTTTAACAATTAAAGCCATTTGGGAACCATCAATTGCACTCATTTACATATTTTTGTATTGAGGATCAGCCATTGAAAATAATTCTTGATTTATTTTTTATTGATTAAAAAAACCTATCACTGAGTCAACCGGAGTGGCCAGGGAAAGTAAAAGAATGAAAGTCACAACAATTGTTTTAAATGATAAAGTAAATTTAGTGTACAGGGTACATAGCCTGGGCTACCAAATCACACCCTGCAGAGGGCGCCGGCTGATGCGCCTGATTTTAAATAAGTCAACAATTATTGATGCCTATTGTGTCTTTAGTGTATAGACTTTTTAAAAACAAACGTAGATGCCATAGTGCTCAGAGGGGAGCCCGGGGTGCTTTGGATCACGCAGTCGCTGGCAGTTGCGCCTGTTGCAGTTTTAATGCTAAATATAGTAGTACCCCTTACCAGCTATAAAGTACACCCATTTAATGGATACCAAGTGCTAAGATAGTCGCTTTGGAACTCCGAGCACCAAACCATGTATTGACAAAAAAATAATCGCACCATGCAGGGCGTATCCTATAAGAAATTTTAATTTTATGTTTTGCAGTATCCTTCTGTAGAGTAGTTTCATCAACTCCCCAAGGTTTCATAGCACTCGGATGAACAGTGTAAGACAACATTCAACTTTTATTTTTTATATACTGTATAGAGAGAAGAATCACACCCTCCAGGGGCCTGGCCTTGCAAAATTAAAAAACATACACACTTTCATTTTTATATATATATATAGATTCAAATTTGGTTAAAAATAGGCTTTCTGGCAACTACAATTCTGATCCACTTTTCCAGCCTACTGTAACTTATTGCATCACAAAATATTAGCAAAAATGTAAGGGGAGAATTTTGAAAACTCAAGCAGTTAGCAAGCTAAAGTTTATTTGTTGCACTTTGTTTTTATATGGAGGTATCATTACATAAAAGAGAGCACAAGATTTGAAAACAAAAGGGAACATCTTGACTAAGTGCTAACTGATTGTTAGTTCCTCACTGTTTCAAACAGTATTAACAGGTTTATGTTTATTCTACACACACTTTGTACTGATCTTTATCAGATAGATTATGATGAGAAAATTCGAGGAAGTTTTTCATTTTTAAGAAACTAGTAGGTTGATTAACCTGGTTACTTGTGCAAAGAGACTTGAGAAACTTGGAAAGACTAAAATCATTTGATATTCACAAAACAATACAGTTTAAAAACAAATGTGATAAGAAGTTTTGAAACAGTTGGTAGCAAACAAGGACTGACATCTAATGAAGTGTACCAAACATTTACAACTTCAATCAAACTAGGGAATGGGAGGAGTGACCAAGGAAAATGGGTTCAAAAGAATCAAGCTAGAACAGCGAGTGTGATGGAGAACTCACTTTCTCTGCTGGGCTATCCTGGGCTCTTCCCTTGGTGGTGTAAACTCCTTAGGTCGGCCAGATGAGCCTGGAGATTTTGCACCAGAAGCACTAGTCTCCAGTTGCCTCCATTTACTGACCATGTTTTTTGCAGTACCCCTCTCTGGGAGTTCTTCTTCATACCTAGCAATACAATTTAATGCTATCAATTTTAGTCTTCTGTTGTTAATATTGCTGCTAAGCAGATTTACTGCTATTTTTCTCATTTTTTGGCAACTGTTATCACATTCACTTGGGTCAGTTCAATATCCACTAAAACAATTTTGTAGACAAGATTTGTTCCGTTACTTGTTAGGAAAACATTGTTTACAAAGATTAAAAAAAGGATGATGAAATTTCAGGTAAAACACACTAATGCTTTTATTTTTTTATAGAAGTAGCATTAGACTTATTCTTAATAGTAAAGGTCACATTGTAAAAGAAAGATATTTAAGGATAAATTTAAAAATAATCTGTAAGTGTATTGTCAATGAGGTTTTAAGGAAAGTACTAATTATGTAACTGAATGTAAAATATTATTTTTGTTTAAAGATATAGAAATGATTAAATGCATAATGATTATTTTTATTTTTAGAAAAAGCAATGTCGACAAAGTTGAGAGTTCTAATTATTATACTATTAAAAATGTTTCTTTAAAGAATTGTTTGTACTCAATGACAATATCATTTAGCTAAAACATGTAGCGCCAAAAAAAAGAACATTCAAATGTAAGCACTCTCACTTTCACAATTAGATTATTTTCTCTGTGCAGTTTCTACAGAATACACCTGATATCAAGTGACAGCATAAGGAGAATTGACAAAAGATTAGAAAAAGCTAGTAGTATCTACATGCATCCAAATTCAGTTGTTACATTATATCACGCATCTCAGAGCCCCTGCAATATTTTAGATATTACTGAATTGCATGCTATCTAGATGACAAGTCAGCAAATTCATATGTATAAAACCTTAAAAATGTTTTTTTCATACTAATGATTGCATGTAACTAAAAGGGAAATCAACTAATGATTCAAACTTATTTAAACTTTATAAATACCCAGTTCAAATTCAATCAAGATTTTTGTAACCTAAAGCTTACTCCTGGCATATTTTTATATTGAAAAGAACAAATGGCTTAAATAGAATTCCTTGAAAAGCAAAAACAAAATGCACAAAATCTCCAAATACAATAATAACTATGTTTAGTTAAATGGAAAGTATGAGGATATGTTGGAGGGCAAGTCTGCCATGATAATTCCAGCTCCAATAGCGTATATTAAAGCTCGTAGTTGGATCTCATGTGTGCAGTCCAGCCAGTGCCAGCCAACTGCAGTTACCTCCTGCCCTACCATCTGTCTGCCCTACCATCTGTCCAGTTATCCCCTGCCCTACCATCTGTCCAGTTATCTCCTGCCCTACCATCTGTCCAGTTACCTCCTGCCCTACCATCTGTCCAGTTATCCCCTGCCCTACCATCTGTCCAGTTATCCCCTGCCCTACCATATGTCCAGTTATCCCCTGCCCTACCATCTGTCCAGTTATCCCCTGCCCTACCATCTGTCCAGTTATCCCCTGCCCTACCATCTGTCCAGTTATCCCCTGCCCTACCATCTGTCCAGTTATCCCCTGCCCTACCATCTGTCCAGTTATCCCCTGCCCTACCATCTGTCCAGTTATCTCCTGCCCTACCATCTGTCCAGTTACCTCCTGCCCTACCATCTGTCCAGTTACCTCCTGCCCTACCATCTGTCCAGTTATCCCCTGCCCTACCATCTGTCCAGTTATCCCCTGCCCTACCATCTGTCCAGTTATCCCCTGCCCTACCATCTGTCCAGTTATCCCCTGCCCTACCATCTGTCCAGTTATCCCCTGCCCTACCATCTGTCCAGTTATCCCCTGCCCTACCATCTGTCCAGTTATCCCCTGCCCTACCATCTGTCCAGTTATCTCCTGCCCTACCATCTGTCCAGTTACCTCCTGCCCTACCATCTGTCCAGTTATCCCCTGCCCTACCATCTGTCCAGTTATCCCCTGCCCTACCATCTGTCCAGTTATCCCCTGCCCTACCATCTGTCCAGTTATCCCCTGCCCTACCATCTGTCCAGTTATCCCCTGCCCTACCATCTGTCCAGTTATCCCCTGCCCTACCATCTGTCCAGTTATCCCCTGCCCTACCATCTGTCTGCCCTACCATCTGTCCAGTTATCCCCTGCCCTACCATCTGTCCAGTTATCCCCTGCCCTACCATCTGTCCAGTTATCCCCTGCCCTACCATCTGTCGGTTCTCTCCTGTGGATGCTCTACATTGAGCATCCAGAGTGGGACTTGAAAAAATTATAAACACACAGACACTACCAGACAACTGTACCTGTTAAACAATAACTGATTATACAATTAGGCACAATGCCGCCTTCTTAACCTGAATCTGATATTCATAATCTTTCACAAAAAGAAAATGAAAGTGCCAATGAACTTGGAATTATAAAATTAACTCGCTGTAACTCTAACATTTAAAAGAGATTAAAATGCCCCCTTCTTATCTCCTACAACTGCAAAAATTGACCAGCCACTTACAGAGAGAGCTGCTACTTAAGTCATTGAAAAGCAATATTTTAAAACTTGATTTACAAAATTACAGTTTCCTATTTGCATAATTTATTGTCCTCCATCTATTTATTTATATTAGCAGAGAAGCAGTTTTTATTTTTACCACAAAACTTTTGTAGTTTTATTTGGAACAAACTCTATAGTAAAAGACGGTTGTGAATGAGCTTAAAATCTTCTATAGAATGTATACATACCTCACTGGTTCTGCAGATCTGACCACATCCTCTCTAATGATTGGCTTGTTTTCTAGGATTCCTGATTCTGCAGGTCTGTTATAATCAGCATGGAACTGCTTAGGCTGGTTCTCATAAACTCCTGAGTCATGTGGGGGAGGTGTAAACTCTTTCTTTTGTTTTGGACTGCTGGGAGCCTTACTCTCAGACTCAAGCTGTCTGAAGCGTTGAGCAATATTCTTAGCAGTACCTCTTTCTGGTAGGGCTTCTTCAAGTTGATCACCAGAATGTATCAATTCAGGTTTATACTCTGGAGTGTTTTCCAAGACAACAGATTGCTTGGCTCTCTCTTCTTCTCTTGGTGGTGTAAATTCTTTCCTTCTACCAGGTGACAAAGGTGGGGATTTGACTGAAGATTCTAAACTTTTAAATTTAGCTGCTACATTTTTAGCAAATCCTCGTTCTGGAAGATACTCTTCTGTCTGGAAAATACAAGTTTTTAAATACAGATTAACAACAGTCTCAATTTTTTTTCTTCAGTAGTGATAAAAAACAATTTTTAAAATTAAAATTTTAAGTGTAGTGGTGATAAAAAAAGTTGTTTTCTTGTAAGAGAAACATTAAACAGCATGAAAACTCATCTTTACTGATACTTTAGGGTTGGTTTCATCAAAAAGTTTTAGTTGATAGAAAACTAAAACAAAAACCAGACATTTAATTAAGAAGATAAAGGAATGGGAGTGGCACAATGGTGAAAATAATAAACAATAAACTATTGGATGCTTATTTGTGAACTGAAGTTGCTTGAATATTGGCTATTTTCAAAAGAAGTTAACTTTAGTGCTACTTTAGACTGTGGTTGTTTATCTTATTTGTTTAGTTTTATTACAATAACATTTAAGATATGTTGATCATTCCAGGTGAAAGTTCTAAAACAAAACTATATCAAATTGTGAATATACAGTCTTCAGATTTATCACGTACAGAGCTAAAGTAGATATAATCATTTAAAGACTTTTTAAAGCACAGAAAATTTGTCAAAATGAGTAAAATCTTACACTAGTTTCAGAATTGACCACGTCCAGGTTTCTTTGCGGCTCATTTTCAAAAACCCCAGAATCCACTCGGACCTCATAAGTTTCAGACTGGCCACGAGGTTCACTGACATACTCAATACGCCCGGATCTGTCAGGAGTTAGCTCTTTCTTAGCACGAGTGCTGGCAGATGGTGGTGATGTATTATCATGGCTGATCTGTCGAAACTTCTGGGCTAAATTTTTAGCAGTGCCTCTTTCTGGAAGCTCTTCCTTAACTTCTTCCCCTGACCTAACAACATCCGGATTTATGGCAGGCTGGCTTTCAAAAACTCCCGAATCTGCTTTTCCTTCGTATTTCTCAAAGTGACCTCTTGGTTCAGACACATATTCAATACGACCAGATCTGTCTGGAGTTATTTCCCTTTTAGCAGAAGGAGAGTAGGAGCTGTTCTTACTTTCCAGCTCTCTGAATTTAGCAGCAACATTTTTAGCAAAGCCTTGCTCAGGTTTAGCATCCTCTAGAGTAGTGGCAGATGTGACAACATCAGGGTTGACAACTGGCTGGCTCTCAAACACTCCAGCGTCAGCCTTTCCCTCATACTTTTCAATATAGCCTCTAGGCTCAGAAACATACTCAGCACCAGCTCCATGCAAAGGTGGTGTAATCTCACGCTTTCTAGGTGCTTCTTGAGATGAACTTGACAGAAACTTTGCGCGGATACTTTGGGCTGTGCCAACTGGGGGAAGGCCAGCTGTTATATCTTTGTCTGCCTCTCTGGCAACATCATCACGGCGAATAGGTTGACTTTCATACACCCCTTCCTCTTCCTCTTCTTCATTTTGCCACTGTTGAAAGGTCTGTGGCTGACTCTCATAAACTCCACCTTCTGCTGCACTCACTTCTTCCTTGATATCCACCTGTCTATGGACAACCTGTGGCTGCTGGGATTCAAACTTATTCTTTACAGATGACATTTCACTAAAGTGCACCTTAAATATAAGATAACAATTTGAATTAATATACATTGTAAGTTTTTAAATATTCTGGTTCACAGAAAAAAAATCTCTCTGTTTATGAACACACTATATAATTTAATAAACAGAATATAGATGGGAACTCTTTTTACATTCAAAAGAAAAGATGGTTAATAGATCATTAAATATTCAAATAGTTTTTCCCTAAATAAATCTTGGCACCTGGTTCAAAGATAAAAACAAAATAGCTTACTATGTCTTGCTCTCTGTTTTCCTCAGCATTATGGCCATTCCTTTCTTCCTCCCTATTAACAATTAAAATAATCATTTTAACTCAAATTATTGTCATTATTAATATTTAAAAAAAAAGAAATATGTTCTTTAAAAGCTGAAGAAACAATTGCACAAATTATGTTTTCATCCATTAAAAATGAACATTATACCACCAATTAAATCTTATCTCATATATATATATATATATATATATACACATACATTTACTTATTGGTTCTAAAGCCAACTGGTCAACAAGCCACTCATCTCGTCCCACAATTTGTTAAAAAAAAAATGCAATTAGCTTAAAATAAAATTGTAGTTCCAAATGGTCAGAAAGTACCACATTGAAAATAAATGAATAATTTTTCCACCATAATTAGCCTACATTAAAGAAAATATTTTAAAAATGAATGTGTTTTGTTTTGTTTATCAATACAGCAACCAAATTATCTAAAAGCTGACATCTACTGTTATGTATTGCTTCTGACATGAGTTATATTACTATTTATTAAACAGCATCTGTTATATTACTGGCATCTATTATTATAAGAGGTTTAAGATATGAAAAAAACATACTTCGATAATAGTTACTTTTTTATTTGTATGATTTGAATGATATTAAAACACAACTGTAAAATAATGCTGAAGATTATATTTAGTAACTAAGAAGAACAAGGATAGTTTAACATGCCAGTGGATGGAATGATATACAGATGTAAACCATTCCTTGTTTACAGCATTACAGGGTAACTTGAAATTAACTACTGTTGCTACAAAATGTCAAACAACAAAAAGGATAAATACAGCAAGCATACTATGCTATTTTCTAACAATTTAAAGGTGTTCTTAATACTTTAAATAAAGCTTTTGATTATAAAAACTTAAAAAGTTTATGTATGATTACCATTGATTTGTTGATTGCTGGGTGCTTTGAAATCCAGAATCTAACAAAGGAGACAGATAAAATAAGTTAGTCTTTACAAGTAAGGTATAAACTCATATTGTGTTTGTAAACACACTATTCCAACTTACTAATAGAACAAGCAAAAATGACTTACAAAGCAATTATTGCTTGAACACTATATATTTAAATGAACAAAATCTGCTTAGAACTCATAGGGTGGTTCAAGCTAATCTAGATGCATCCAACCAGATAAAAGAGATTAGATTTTAGACCAGATATCACTTTATTGTATCTATAAGTGGATGGGCAGATATCAGCATCATACAGATTTTTTTTATAAATGTGGATGTTTTATTAACAAACCAGGAGGGGGGTGGTTGCACAAGCAAATATCTAAAGAGATATTCATCAAAACAACATCACACTCAACATAACCTATTATATACATTTGGAAAATACTTACTTCTTAAATTAATAAAAAATATCTTAACTTTTTGCTTTAAAATATATTTAAAAGTTAAGTTGTAATTCTTTGATTTTCCAAATGAATAGGCTGTATTCTAATCCAGCCACATATTAGGGTTATTTCCCAAAGCTAACATATACATCCCTGGTCATGTCTTCAAAGGGGGAGGGGGGGAGGGGAGAATCAGCAATCATTTTAGTATATCTAATGGTTGTTCAAGATTAAGCAAAATTTCATTCAGGATAATATAAAGTATATGTATCTTACCTGAATACCTGCTTTCTGAATGAGTGGTCTTTGAAACAATGTGGCCATCATGAGTAGTTTCTTCTTCCTGAAAGGAAGAATATGAGTAGCGTTTAGTCTCTGAGGGCACGGACTGGCTTGTGTTGTTGTAGCGTGAGGTCAACATCTTCATGTAGTTGTTACCAGCAGCAGCAGATCTAACACTGTGATGTGACATTCTTCAACTTCTTTGCAAAATATCAACTAACTTTATCTGGTCTTTTTCAATGTTAAACGACCCTAAAATACTAGTTTCATAATCTACAACAATTGAAAGCAAAACTAATCAGAAAAATTAAAATTACACACATATAACTATAGAAATTCATAGTTTAGAAAAAAAAATGTTTCAATTTGTAAGATATAAACTATCCTATTATTGCTGACTTACTAAAGTGTAGTCTTCACACCAGGTTAATTAATCTTTATTTAAATTTTTTTTATACCAGATAGAACAATAAGATCTATGCACTAAAATTACTGATTACAAATATCTATACAAGGAAAGAAAGGAGAAAAATCTATTTAGAAAACTTCTGTTGAAAGCTCCTGGTTGCATTAAAAGAAACTTCAGCGAGAAAAACCCTATTAGAAAATATACCTAACTCACTATACTTTGTTTTTGACCATAAGAAACAGAAATAAGAAACTAAAGGAAACAGATGAGGATATTTTAAAGTAAACAACAGGACACTGCAATAGAAAACGTTTTCCACTTGATTCACTTCACTCTTTAATAATTACATAGCCATCAATTTCTCCTTACTTTTACTCTCTATGGTACACTTAACATGAAATATAAAGTTAATTCCCGGGTGAATAACATGTTTTTTTTAACCATCTGAAAACTACCTTACAAACATTTTACTTCTCTAGTACACTACACTAGTCTATATTATAAATAGGCCTACAACATAGATGTATATTCGGTAAATAGCTTTCTGTTTCTTTCAGTGTATTATTTTACTTTCAGAACTCCGCACAAATTAATAATAAATTTACATGCTCTACAAAAAGCAGTCCACCAAAATCGATTCTGAATAGTTTCCTTTACTAAAATTGAGAGAGTCTGAAACGAAAAATCACGTGACCAAGTGATGGTGGTCAGCACACAACTAACACAAACACATCTGACGGTTGGAACGATGTGGCCGCCAACAGAAGAAAAACGAAACTAAAATCGTGTGTGTGGGGGAGGAGAGGAGCTACATACATGAGCCAATTGTTGCAAGCAAGGTGAGCACACAGGTAGGAAATCATCAGGTATGTGCTGTTACCTGTGGCCTATAGTGGTCAAAGAACAAGCAGTCAATGGCGCTAAGAATAATTAAGATATGTGATGACAGTCAACATTGTTTGGTTTTTTATTTCATTAAAACGTCTTTTATTCTTGCAGTCACACGTTTGAGTTGGTTAAATGCAGGAATAATAGTTGAACTATTTCAATCACCATCTAAGTAAACAACGTGTAGAAGTTTGATGCCAAAAATAAAACAAGAATTGATGCCAACAAACAGGTAGCGAAAGCAGCGTGTTACGAGAATCAAGTGCAACAACACGTAGAATAAGTTGAAAATAAAGGAGTGCGTGAACGGACTACTTTTGTAAGGTAGAGCTGCTCAAAATGGGCGACGTCGTCCCGCGCCTGATGGTCGCTGTAATATAAGCCTAAGTGAAAGGGTAGGTATGGCGGTGAATTTAAAAGTCGAGGCGGTGAAAAAGTCAAGACGGAATCGATCTTCGTCTTCACGAGACAAACAGATCTACTCGTGTGTTCATTATTTCATGTCATTTAAATACATAAGAAAAAAAAAATACTTAAAAAAAACTTTTTAAAAAACCACGTTTTTCTTGTGGACTAAAAAGTAGAAAATAACTATTTACATACATTTGATGACAAAAAACGTGGGTACGTTCACCATCAAATTTCCCGACCCATCTGCCCGACCCACGTTTTTTGTCATCAAATGTATGTAAATAGTTATTTTCTACTTTTTAGTCCACAAGAAAAACGTGGTTTTTTAAAAAGTTTTTTTTAAGTATTTTATTTTCTCCTTTTTAGTCCGTTGCTACACATGAAAAACGTGGTTTTTAAAAAAGTTTTTTTATATAGTTTATTTTCTACTTTATCTAATGACTTGATTAAGTATGAATTGACTAAGTGTTTATAAATACACGGACTAAAAAAATCTTGAGCGACCAGGATTCGAACCTGGGTTGTCGCGGCCACAACGCGAAGTATTAACCACTATACGATCACGGCCAGCGCGCTCACATCGATTGGGGCCGAAGTAACTGTGTCAACAAGCCTCCAGTCTTGTCGGTATCTTTAGAAATCATGTCCTCAATTTTATGGTCCTTTGGGCGTAATTAAATTAAGCTAATTACGGTCTCTAATTGCTAGTTTTTATGATTGCATCTGAAATTGTTAGGCGAAAGTAACCTGCATGCCAAATTTCAGATCTATAGAGCAATCAGAAGTGGGCTAATTTTCGATGTCAATTTTAACAACAAACACATCCACGCGAAGCTGAGTTAATAAAAACGTGTTAAAATACAGCTTCGATTACAAAAGAAAGGCTTAGTCCTATTGTTATAAATGTTTTGTGGATACGGAAAGTCGAATTTTTAAAGTAGCTGAGCGAAAGGTGAAGATAGAAACGTCACACTTTTTGAAGCTCCCCCCTCCCCCCTTCGTAAAAAGATACTGTCAAGAAAAAAAATCAAACCCACCAACTGTACCAAACAAAGACCATTGAATGTATCATCATGCAACAATTAAGGTGATATGGTCAGTTTATAGACGTAAATAATTAAAGTGCAGGTCACAAGGGTCATCTGAGCGCTAATGCAGAATGCCGGGAAGCTTGGTCATATAAAACCAGATCGAACTGTGGTTTGATACAGCCTATATATTGTTTAACACAAAACAAACGTGTCTATATTCAGAATTAAAGCACTTTGATATTTTAAAAAAAATTATATAATTTATATAGAAAATATATACTTTTAACAGTGCCCCCCCCCCCCCCGAGAAAAAAGTCAGGAAGAAACACTGATGAAAGGGGTCGTCCATAAATGACATCACACGCGTAGGGGGTGGGGGGTCCGTAATTTTGTGACGGTGTGTGATGAGGGGGAGGGGTTTCAGATGGTGTGACGTCACACTTTTGAATTATAAAAATAGTAATGTTAGAAAAGGCATATTAGCCATTATTTCGCGTTTTAGAAAACTGTTTTTATAAATTATAATAGGAATTGATAAAAATACTCTATGTTGACAGAGTTCAGACAAGATTTTGAAAAAAATTTATTTCGTATTTTAAGAAAAATTGAATTACAATATTGAGGGGGGGGGGGGGGGGTTTATAGGCGGAGGTGTGATGTCATTTTAAGGGGGGGGGGTCTGACTTTTTGTGACGATGTGTGACGGAGGGGAGGGGGGGAGGTAAAAATCGAAAATCGTAAAAAAAAAGCGTGACGTCATTTGTGGATGATCCCAAACAAGAATTAATTTTTGAACTGACACAACCTAACAAAAGACTAGACGGCTCAGTGTGCACTAGTGTGGGGGGGGGGGGGGGGGGGGGGGGGGTTAAAAAACAAACAACTATAATAGGGCCTATAAACCAGTTCTAGGAAATAGCATCCCAAGCTACATGATGCTTAAGTATTTTAAAATGCGTATAATACCATTATTTCTAACAGTGAAGGGTTACAACCCATCAAGATAAAAGGACAAGAAGTTGAAAATAACGCCAATAGGCTATACACATGTTACAACTGGATAGGGATTAGACAGGTGCTACAAATCATGGCACTAGCAATTTTTAGTACATGGATATGTCTTTATGTGATCATGCCAAAAGCTGTTACTTCCATGTATTCACTCCCTTTTAAAGTCATGTGCATTAATGTAGTAATAGAGAATTGAATTGGGAAAATAAAATACTTAAAAAAAGCTTTTTAAAAAACCACGTTTTTCTTGTGGACTAAAAAGTAGAAAATAACTATTTACATACATTTGATGACAAAAAACGTGGGTACGTTCACCATCAAATTTCCCGACCCATCTGCCCGACCCACGTTTTTTGTCATCAAATGTATGTAAATAGTTATTTTCTACTTTTTAGTCCACAAGAAAAACGTGGTTTTTTTTAAAAGTTTTTTTTAAGTATTTTATTTTCTCCTTTTTAGTCCGTTGCTACACATGAAAAACGTGGTTTTTAAAAAAGTTTTTTATATAGTTTATTTTCTACTTTATCTAATGACTTGATTAAGTATGACTTGACTAAGTGTTTATAAATACACGGACTAAAAATCTTGAGCGACCAGGATTCGAACCTGGGTTGTCGCGGCCACAACGCGAAGTACTAACCACTATACGATCACGGCCAGCGCGCTCACATCGATTGGGGCCGAAGTAACTGTGTCAATAGGCCTCCAGTCTTGTCGGTATCTTTAGAAATCATGTCCTCAATTTTATGGTCCTTAGGGCGTAATTAAATTAAGCTAATTACGGTCTCTAATTGCTAGTTTTTATGATTGCATCTGAAATTGTTAGGCGAAAGTAGCCTGCATGCCAAATTTCAGATCTATAGAACAATCAGAAGTGGGCTAATTTTCGATGTCAATTTTAACAACAAACACACGCAAAGCTGAGTTAATAAAAACGTGTTAAAAAGCTCTACTGTCATTCATAGATATTCAATAATGGTCACAAGTGTAAGGTACAAAAGATAATAAATGCATGCATGCTGTGGACACTGTTCCATAACTTAACCATTCACAATGAAGAATCTACACATCTTGTTAGTCATGGTGGAAGGGGGGTGGGGGTGGGGGGTCATGATAATTTTCTAGGAAGATGCACACAAACCTATTAGAAAAGCTGCACTGCAAAAATTAAAGAAAATATTCTCAATGTGTTTCTTGCAAGCTTAAAAATGGCATTGTAGAGAGAGCCTTGTAAGAAATCTAATGAGTATTAGATGTCAAACTATACTGTTGAAATGGCACAAATGGTTTCAGCTGGTTGTATGACAACATGCATTGGATTGGTCCAATCATGCAATGCACAAGAATGTACAGACAATATGCAGAGTTCAAACCTGGACTTTGTTAGGCGAGTCCTCTGGTTCCAGGCTTCTACTTGGTGCATGACTTCTATCATCTCTAGCTCTCAATGTAGATCCAATGTCTGTCTCTTCAGATGAGTAG
Source organism: Physella acuta (assembly GCF_028476545.2). NCBI lineage: Eukaryota > Metazoa > Mollusca > Gastropoda > Physidae > Physella > Physella acuta. The sequence continues at coordinate 18,057 of NW_026732181.1, read as the reverse complement.
TTGTCATCTTGCACTCCAAGATCATTGGCTCCTACAGGATCTTCAGATACATCTGGACCAATACTTCTGCTTGGGGATCTACTACGTTCATCTCTTGGCTTGAGTGAATAGACATGGGACTCCTCTTGTTCCTCCATTAGATCTGATTCTTCCCTGTCCATGCAATAATTTTCCAGATCCTCTTCTCTGCGATCATGGCCATAATTATCTGGTGTTAGCATGTCATGATGAATGCTTGCTGCCTGTGATGAAATCGGGTACACAGCTTCCCTTTCAAATGCTACATCTTCTTCAGACTCAACTTGCTGAGCAGTTTCTTCACAGCTTTGTGACACTTCTACTGTTGGGATACTAATTTCATCAGGGATCTCTTCAGTAAGATCTCCTTCATCAATAGCTTTATCAGCCTAGAGATTCATAAACCACAAATATGAATCCTATCAAGCATTAAACAAACCACATAATACCTTGTCTATGAACATGTTATTACTGTGGGTTACAGTGAAAGCACAAAAGATGTACACAAAATAAAATGCTTGTTTGCTACAAAGTATTCCTATTTAATTTTGTTTCTGATTCAACTTTTGGCTATTATATGTTGTTTTAATAAAAGTTTGCTGAAAGATGATAATGTTCTAAATACATTTTATGTTTGATGTTAATCAATGTCACACATTTATTTGAGAAAAAAATTTAAGAAAAAAAATACATTACCTCCTCCACTGTTTCTGTACTAAAATAATCTTGGTCCTTGAATTGTTCATTTACATTTGGTTGTACCCAAAGATCAGGGTCTCCATTGAGAACCTCTGGTTGGTCTTCTCCATTATTACTTTGCTCCGTTTGGTTAAGATCATCAGATTCAGCAAGAAGGTCTATGCTTGTAGAATGGCTGGCTTCTTCTGTGGTCCCAAGGTCTGCCTGCTGGGGAATATCATCACTGCCTTCTTCACCAGCATCCTCTAGATCATACAGAGGATTACTGGGCTGTGAATCAGTTGTATTTGTTGACAAGTCATACAGTGGGTTGGCTGATTGGTTGGAATCTTCTTCTACATACTCATACAGTGGATTAGCTGGGCCTGAAGACAGCTCATACAGTGGGTTGGAAGACTGAGCGTCCATAGACATGTTGTAAAGAGGATTAGCTGAGCCAGAAGCATCAAAATCAAAGTCTACTCCATTACTGGATTCACCATTTGTTACCTGTAAATAAAACAACATATTATGGAAAAAAAGCTTCCCAAAAGTTTTGTAAAACTGATGAAACTTATTTTTTATCAAGGTAAAGGTAAAGTTGCAACAGAAAGAAAGTAATAAATGCATGAAGATAATATACCTGTGCCAGCTACATTAAAATGTATTGGCATCAGAACGCTCTAGTTAAGGAAGAGTAAAAATAGCATACAGTTAACATCTAATAACATTATATTTATTATTCTAAAACTGGCTCTAGAAAATTTAGGAAAATACACTGATAAAGCAACTTATCAAAAATAGGTAAATGAAGATATTGTTATCAAACAAATACATTACCACCTACCAATGCTATGTTATCAGTTTAAAGATTATGGTATTCAAGTCCCAGATTTACACCCACTGGATAACAGATTTTCAACATGTGATATAAAAAAACTGATGTTCCTTTATAAGAGGATAATACAAAAGGCATAATTTAAACATACACCTTTCCTACTAGTAACTAAACTTATAATTGCTAGTAAAAATAAATGTATATGCTGTCAATATTGCTATTAGATTTCCCATTCATGCTTCTATGTAGGAGTGTGTTCAGTTTATGAACTTTGGCTGCCAGTTAAAGGATTCCCAGCAAAAATATTTTGACCAAATCAATTTTGAAAGTATTTTTAAATATCTTAATTAACTCCAGTAAAAGCTTTCTTGTTAGTTTTAAAAACTTACCAGCTTGTATTTTACCAGTACACAGAGCTGAATTATACCCTGGGTATGCTAATATTCCTCTTTGAACCTAGCAATCCATTGGGCAGATGAAGTAGAGTTCTTTGACCGTGGCATATATAGGATGGTGTGGTCAGCACTATGCCCTGACATCTTTACTTTTCCCAACATAAGTCAGGTACCTATCACAGCTGGGTGGACTCAGGGGCGTCCTACAGTCACAAGTCTGAGCCAATATCCTAATTTGAGACTTTTGGGCCAGCAGCCAAAACACTCTACCATTTGACCATGCCATCCCATCCTTGGAATGCTAAGCACTTGCTAATTATGGTGCTTCCCTACTCAATAAATCAATGAATTGACTGAGTAAAATAAAACGTATTAAATTTCAGAAATAATATTCTACTAAACACATTCCACTGTATTGGCTCAGAAACAAAGGCCCTCTTTACTAAACTCCTACCCCAGACAAAAAACAACCCTGGGCATATATAAATAAAGGAATAAACAAACACAGAAAAAAAAAATAATGTCCTTGTTACTGGACCTCTTTTTTTAACTTAATTTTTTTATAACAAAACCAATTTTTGAGCAACATGAGTACAACTATTCTGTTTTATTTCATAGTTTTTTAAATTGGAAGTTTAGTGAATTTTAATCAGTTACAATATGACTTGTCTGTAAGATTTGTGATTGTCAATGTAATATATATATATATATATATATATATATATATATATATATATATATATATATATATATATATATGTAACGAGCGAACAGTTACCCTGCTCGCAACGCCAAATGTGACCTTCCCCGAGTCTATCCTGCCCGACAACGCCAATTGTAACGAGTTGAACCACTCATGCTACACAACATCGACTACAGTAGAAAGACTCGAAGATGCAGGTTCGCTATTGATCCTTTTATTACATGAATCAAGAAATGCTTCAATATAACACAATGAATCAACAGGAATGTTTCACAATAATAGTCTGAATCAACTGACCCCTAACAGTCCTCACTAGGCTTCATATAACTGAATCCACATGTCTATTGTCCTTCTTAACACAATATAACCAACTTGATATGTCACACAGACTGACTGATCTAAAGCGAGCGATGAAGAGGAAGAGAACGAGTTCTGCCGTCCCCTCCTATTTATGCCTTGTATCCGTACTCGTCTTCGTACTTGTATTCCTCCGTAATCGATACTTGTACTCGATGTCTCCGACCACTAGTTGCGCAGTTCTCACGTACCGTCCGTGAAATAACATCTGCATCCTATCAATCAAAGTTGACAGGCCGTCTGAATCCCCTTGTACCGTTTCCCAAAATAGCACGCGTTGGCTTTGAGATTGTTATCAGTCCGATCCAATAAGCCACCTGCTATGTTGCGTCAGACTGTAATACTGCGTCTCGGCTATTCGTTCGTTATCAGATTTGTAACTAGTAGCTAGGCCTACCCTAGTCACATATATATAATAAGCTTTTAAATACAGTGAAACAAGTAAATAAAACAAACTTGCTTTTTTAAATATAAGCATCAGTCGCTCATGAGATCTCTTCTAACATATTTTAGCGACCAATGCTCTTATTAAAAAAGCGAGTTTGATTGATTTTCTTATTTTCAGTGGGGGTATATTATAGTGATTAAAAAAAATTCCAAAACTTTAGCTACCCTTCACACAAAATATCATAGCTCATGTGAAGAAAAAAAAAATAGAACGCGCAAATTACACAAGGGTATTTTTTAAGCGCAATTTCCTTACAGGAATTGAGATTATTAACTCGTCATTTCTGGATGGATGTGTGTCCCCAGCTTTAAGTCGTATCTCCTCCTCAACGAAGCAATATCGAGGACTAGTTCCAAAAGCAAATATGTTAAGCAAGTTCCGAGGATGATTGTGGGCCAAAAAAATTCCCGGAATTCCTTCCTGGATTTCCCGGAAAAGCCAAAAAACCTCGAAAAAAATGTAGTTTTTTGCCCATATCTCAGCAACCAGACCACTTAGCGACTTGAAACATTTACCAATCGATTCCTGCCATAATTTAGAACAATATTGCCGAAGAATGTTTTCAAAAATATCCTTTCGTTCGGTCACAAAAAATTAATTAAGGAAATTGCGTTTAAAATGTCACTAGACTTTTTATTAACTTGTTTTTAAAATTATTTGTACATTATGCAATCGAGGGTATGAGAGCGATAAAAGAAATATAGGTCATGAATCCGATGTGGCATTTTCATTAGAGATACCTCATCAATATCTAAAATTTATATCCTTCCGCTAGGGTTAATGAAGATTAGTAAACCTGTACAAATCTTTCAGGGTATGCTAAAATAGCACGGGTGGAGTTTTAAAGTTAAGAGTGTGTGTAGGAAGATGAAAAAGAAAATGTACATGAAATTCTTCAACTAATGTGTTTAGACGTGACTGTCGCGACAGCCGGGTGAGAGACGAGAGCCGCCCGATTACCAGCTTTGGGGGTCATCCATAAATGACGTCACGCTTTTTTTTTTTTTACAATTTTTACCTCCCCCCCCCCCCTCCCTCCGTCACATGTCGTCACAAAAAGCCAGAGCCCCCCCCCCCCCCCTAAAATGACTTCACACTTCAGCCTACAACCACCCTCAAAATTGCAGTTCAATTTTTTTTTTAAACATCGATATTTTTCTAAAATCTTGTCTGAACTCAGTAAAACTAGAGTATTTTAATCAATTCTTATTACAATTTATTAAAACAGTTTTCTAAATCGCGAACTGACGTCTAAAATTTGTTTTCTAACATTTTTTTATAATACAATAGTGTGACGTCGCACCATCTGAACCCCCCACCCCCCCTCTCCCTCATCACACACCGTCACAAAATTACGGACCCACCCTCCCCCCTACGAGTGTGACGTCATTTATGGACGACCCCTTTGACATAGACGACTAAATGTTGCCATAGCTACAAAGAATATAAATAGTTACAGGAACCACGGATGATTTTCAGTGTGAGCCCTATTACATTTACACTACGGCAGTGGTCGGCAACCTTTTGAGATGGAAGAGCCAAAAGTTACAATTTACAAAATTTCCCAGGTTTTAAAGAGCCACTAAATTTTTATTTCAAAATTTTATTATTTGATTAGGATTAGGCAAATGCATTTGATTTGTTATTTAAATTACATAGCTTTAAATATGAAATAATATTTATTCATATAAAAACATACACTTGTTCGCCAGAATAATGAAATTAGAAATCAAAAATTAAAAATATAGGACTTTAGAAGCTGTTAATTTTTTACATTTTTTTTTACGGATAACCCCTGTTTGGGAAGTGTCTGTCATTAGCCAGGCAGGCCTCAACACGGTAAACTTCGACTAACTGGCTTGGATATCGGTTTAATTACCGTGTATCGGTCACTTCTGTACTCAACAGGTATATCTTCCAACCCACTGAACGCAGAGTAAACTCATACCCGTCCAGTACCCGCTTAGGAAGCTAATAACTAAAAAACTATGTCACTCAGGTCAAATTAATGATTACTGACGGATAGAGAAATGCATTCTGAATAAAATAACATTCCCCATTTAACGATATTCGAAAAAGTCGGCACTTGGGCAATGGGCAGTGGCAAACATGCCCATTGTTGTCACGGGGCTGGTTACAGCAGATTTGTGGGGCTGGGCCTGGTGCCCAAGCAGCTGTCAGCTATCCGTATACTTTCTACTGCACCTATTCTCACTGTTCTCTGATGAGTGTTTTTATCCTGTTTAAACTTGTGTATCTTTACAGTATAATTTTTGTTATGAGTTTTGAAAATGAAATAATATAACTTAATATTTGTGCAAGGAGCTGGAGAGCCGCATCGTGACACCAAAAGAGCCTCATGCGGCTCGCGAGCCGCAGGTTGCCGACCACTGCACTACGGTTAAAACCACGCGCCTAGCTTTTGAGTGTAATAAAAAAATATATGATAGCGTACTTGATAAACAAAACATCAAAATTTCTTTTTTTTTTTTAAATTTTACGTAAGTCTGTAGCGAAAACAATCAATCAAAATCACCTCCCACCCTTTTTTTTTCTTCCTTATATTGATAGCTATCCTAACAGGGAATATATGAAAAACATTAGATTAGAAACACACGCATTAATATAATCACGTTTTTGCAGGAGATCAATTAATATATTCTCACTCTTCTTAAAGAGTCACCCGGGCCGATGCCATTGAGAAATAAGGTTTCGGGGTTTCACCAACACTCGTACGTGCAACAACACACGTATTCATTAATAAGTAGATTTTTCGACGTAAGGGGTCATAAGGGGGGGGGGGGGGGGGATCTGAAGAAAAAAAACGACTTTTGTGTGGGGGAGGGGGGATGTTGGGTTCGGGTCCGCTGTTGAATTAAACATCAAAATACTTACACCAAAAAGAAAAAAAAAACTTCTTATAAAAATGTATGAATTAAATCGGCAATTCTCTTGTTAAAAAAAAACCATCAGCTTAGCAGGTGAATAAATGTATCAGATGTAACTATATACCGCCCGCCTAACAAAAATAATCAGAAATCGCTGGAAATTTGATACAGAATAACAAATTTTATATAATACTTATATATATGAAATATCATCAACCTAGCTGTATGGTACTCAGACACACATACATACGGACAAAATTGCAAAACTATGTTTTTCCGACTCAGGGAGGTGTAAAACGTCGAGGTATGTGAAAATCTCGATTTTTTTTTGCACGATTACAATACTTCCTCTATAATTTGTATACGAGAAATTAACTTAACAGTTAAATTCCACCAATTCTAAAATTCTGATAATGTTTAATTTACAACAGAAAAGATTTGTCGCTTAAGAGCGAGCACAGAAGTTTAAATGTATGATATACATGATGTTTACAGGATAACGACATTTTGTTTTGATAATCTACAAGCATACTGCAGGTAGGATGTACAGCGTGGACCCCTCTCCCCACACATTGAGTTGGAACAGCATATAAACGACCCATTTATGGAAGTCATAGATAGATGACACTTAAATTAAAACATACTATTTCTTATAATACATAAACTAATATAAAAATAAGGCCAGCCGAACAAGAGATTCATACGTTGTATTACTAAAGAGTGTTGGATAAGCTAACTCTAAAGAATATTGATGGAGGGGTCCCACTGGCAGGTGTCATATTCAATGAGACCGTTTTGCCGGGAGACTTAGTCTCTACAGAAACCGTATTGTCAGTGGTCCTTTTGTCGGGAGTCAAATTGACAAGAGCCTATTTGTCGTGAGCCAAAATGACGGGAGCCTATATGTCGGGAGTCGTAATGACGGGGGCCGTTTTGTGGAGAAACTAAATGGCGGGAGCCTATATGACAGGAGCCTATTTGTCGGCAGCCTATATGACGGGATCCATATATCGCTGGCCCTTTTGACGGGGTTGATTTGACAGGGCTCTTATGTCGGGGCCGATTTGTCGGGGTCTTATTGACGGGGCCGATTTGTCGGGGTCTTATTGACGGGGCCGGTTTGTCATTTGCCGTTTTGACGCCGCACGATAGAAAATATATACTTTTAACAGTGTCCGCCCCCCCCCCCCCCTTCCCCCGGAGAAAAAAAGTCTGGAAGAAACACTGGTCTTGACATCAGAAATAGCTCACAAATAGAACCCGTGCACTTTTTGCATTAGTGGCGGGGCTTATCTGGACAAGATCCGTTTTAGGCAATTGCGAGCCTACAAAGCGGTGAGACGAGCAGACATCTACATAGTTGCTATTTGTCGGTCTCAGAACCTTCTAACTAAATACATCGTGTTGGAGTGGTACCCTCATACAAAAGGTAGGGAGAGGTACATGTGTAAACACTTTGCAGCCCATTTTATGACTCTATAGAGAAGAAACGTACACGGTCGTACATTAAATCCCCGCACTACCTTAGAGGATAGACACTTGACAGATTGGAACAAGAAGATTTGGGGTAGTTATACAACTAGACTCAGGGCTAGCTTAGCGTTAGGTTTCTATTCACCAAAGTCGCTTCTGAGGAGGCCTAACGATATGTGTATGTTTATTCTTACCCTAGGGTTTAATGAAGATGTCGAAATAAGAAAAATATACGCATCCAATAAATTACTATTTAAACACGAATTGTTACGACTTTTCTCCCCACTTACCAGACAAGATAGAAAAGGCGAACACACTAGGACGTAAGCATACTATAAAGTTACATCCACGAGGAGCAGTTTTCAAATCACACAGCAACTAAACTTATAAAGGCAACAACCATTGAGAACGAAAACTCAAAACATCCACCCTTGCTGAAGAAAAATCAATCGATAAGGACACACACTGGTCGTATAAGAAGCCGAGATAGCCCTGCCCAAACAGACTCGAGGACGTTAAACGGTTGATGTAGCACATATACCTTACTGACACACTGATATGTCACGGCCTTTGGTGGATCAGATGACAGTTACACACAAACACACACTATCAACAACCAAAAAGAAATTGGTCCACAATTTCGAAATGCATGTATGGGGTCTAGCCAGAGCTAGCATGGGACATTAGGGATTATTCATAACACACTTTCGAAATGGGGACTTGTGACGTCGTAATACGTGGAGGAGGGTGAAAGGGGTTTTTAAATGTGACTTAACCTATGTATATTTGATTTTTAAAACATTTTACTTATGGTATACATAGACTAAATTGGTGGGAAGTCATAAATGGAATATTCTTAATTAAAGTATTTTATCTACAACTCACTATTACCAAACACCGTAAGAAACATTACAAAAGAACTTGATCATTAAATATTGAATCAAACCAAATAAATGACTAGACGACAAAAAAAAAACAACATTTTACTTACCTGAGAATCAACAGAAAAATCCACCAAGAGTCCGGAATCTCCACCATTACTTATTTGTTCCCCATCTGAAGGCCCGAAAGGATCAAATTGGTCGATGTTACCATTAGAAGTGGCTTTTGTTGTAGTGCTAGTATCACCAAAATCTCCCAAGAGGTCATCGAACTGTGACGCCGACATGGCGGAGGTTTAATTACAGGGAGATCAAACTTGTAGACTTGTCTTATGCTGCTTTATGCACTAAAATAAAACAAATTGTAATATGCTAGAACAGTTAGCGTTTAATACACCACACCGCCCCTCCCCCCCCCCCCCCCCTCGTGACTCTACTGTTGTCGGACACATGCTGGGTTTTTGAAAGCAAATACCCGTCTATTTATATATCTACAAGGTTATAAATATATGGGCCTCCAACTAATTGTTTACGCACACCTATAGCGAGTTTTTAACGACTACCTTTTTTCTTTGTAATTATATGACTTTCGGTGCGTTATTACGTTTTAAGAAATCATGAAAAAAGAATACTTGAATGCTGAAAAATAAAAACGTACTTCACATGTAGCATAACCCCAAGTATAAAAGTAAAAACATCGAATGGGCTTCAACCGAAACAAATTACCAGTGACATGCCAGAGTACCAACCTCATAAAGCGGGAGTGATCTTACATAAACTTTATCACTCCCGCTTTATTATGCACAATGTTTACGTTTATTAGGTGCGCTATTCTTACTTCTACTCGAGTCTATACACACTTTTTTAAAATCTAAGAATAAAAAAAAAATTAAAAAATAAAGTGGCATCTCCCTTAAACATTTTGTGCAAAACTTAGCAGAAAATTGATACTTTATGAACAAAACTTTAACTAATGTTAAATCAAACATCTAATTAAGTAAGATTTTTGTGTCACAGTACATTGTCACCCAGTTTTGACTTACGGGTACAGTTGGAAACAGATCAGTCAAGTGGAAGTGGTGTTTTTTGAGAAATCAGATATACCGTAAAGTACTAATTCCGGCCACCGGAAATCTCTCAAAATTTGGCAAAATCAAGAGAATGCTTGATAATAAAACTTCTAAATGAAACGGTACTTATGTTGCCTATATTTTAGAAACTTGAAACAGTCAATCAAAATTTAAAAGTAATCCAATAGTCCTTATGTATGAAATTTCGCATACAACCTAATATTTATACTTTTAATTTTGCTTACTTAGCTTTAATCGTAATCAAGTTATCAGCTTTTAAGAGACTAGAAATAGAGAAAGTATCACTTACGGCTACCGGAAATCGCTCGAAAGCTGAAAGAAAACTAACATCTATAACAGGGGTCTCCAAACTTTTCAGTCCGAGGGCCGCATTAACTATCAAATTTCAGTTCGGGGGCCAGTTTCTTCCAGGCATTTCTTTGATTTTTTCTGGGCAAAGTTCCTCAGCCATCACCAACAAACGATTGATTTTTCCGGGGACAAAAAGATCTCCGCGGGTCGGATGAGATGACTTCGCGGGCCGCAGTTAGGAAACTTGATCTATAGTATAAGCGTCAGTGTGTAAGTCCTTCCTTCCGTCATCGCTATAGCTTTTGGAACCATAAAAGTAAACATCGCACCATGCAGTGCTTTTCAGTTCATCGCAGTGTCTTATTTTAAGTATGGGAGGTTGGTTTGTTTATATAACGAAATAAAGTTATTTTATAAATGCCACTGTTTTTACTCTTTCGCATAACGTCAAGAAATTATTAAACACACGCACACTGCTAAAACATATTAAAAAGAT